>NC_081410.1:441129858-441467775 GCF_030272615.1 Cryptomeria japonica
AGTGATATGGCTTTATCTCCCATCTTCAATGTTGCATATTTGGTCCAGTTTAAGGGCACACTTCCAGAGGAGGATAGTAGAGTCTCAGAGGTCTCTCAAGAACTCTTAGACCTATCCTTATCATCTACACCCATGCCACAAGTTGAAAAGTTGTTAGACTCCAGAGTTTTTAAGAAAACAATGCATACCATCTATATGGAGCACTTGATCAAATGGAAGCACCTTACAACATCTGAGGCTACTTGGGTACCTAACACATACTTTTATAAGCTTGGAGTTCCCCTTTCTTTGTTGGCTAAAGGAGTCACTTGACTTCTTTCTCCTTGGGGGAGTATGGTGCAGGAGCACCTAGTTTTGAGTGCATTTTCTAGATTTTAGTGTGTTAGTATTTAGGTTGGTTTTTTATTGTGAATAATGGACTACTCATAGATCCAAATGTGTTTTTTATATGCATTTGGAGGATGAATGTCAATGAGATCATGTATTTACTCAATTTTGGCTTATGAGTCGTTGTAAGCCTAAAATGGCATAAACATACATTTTGGTGTCAAACATCTTGAAAAGCCTCATTTGGCATTGAGACATGTCATTTTAGTGGTTTTAAGTCATCCTAGGTGATTTAGGATGAGTGACAAAGCATAAAATGCAAAAATGCACTTTTTGGCAAAAGTTGTCAATGTTGCTCGACAACATTTTAAAACTTTTGAGCAACTTGTTGAAAGTTTGAGCATATCGTTGGTTAGGAAACCAATGGAGAGTTGGTTAGGATATAATTGGCATATAAATTCTCTGATTATGAATGTAATGAGGTTGGTGAACGCCTTGAGCAAATCATAATACATTTTGAAGACCTTTCTTCCAGTTTTAACTTGTATTTTTCTCAAATTGTGAGCAGTAGTCCGTACTTCATGGATTGGTTTCTTTACTATTCTTTCATGATTCATTTGTACATGTTCTTGTAGTGCTTAAAAGGCATTTGAGTTTGTTTTTAGCATAAGTTTGAATTAAGTATTTGATTTTGTATTGCTCTCGGCTTGAGTAAGGGTTTTAGGGCCCAAACACGGTTCCAGCTTGAAGTCCTTTGATTTTCTCTCAATATCCATTGGGACTCAAGCCATGGAACCTTTTTATAGTGTATATAAGCTTTGTTTTGGTTTGGAGGTCATTTAAAGGCCATTGGACATCATTTCCTAGGCGATCTCAGTCATAGCCCGGTTAGGAAATGATTGAAATTTTGCAAGTGCTTGCAGGGATGATCAGGTTTGAAGATGCCAAGTGTTTGGCATGAGTGAGGGGTGTGGCAGAGACTTTGTGGAAGTTTGGAGGTGTGGAAGACCAGGGAAGACTTTAAACCCTTGGAAGAAGACCAAAAGACGCAAAAACTCTTCAAATATGCCATTTCCGGGTTTTGTACCTGTACGAACAAACCTAGTTTCCTCACCTAATGAATCTAAAATTTCAGCCAAAAGGGTACTCAGATCATAAAATATTTTACCTGGTTCTTTGAGACAATTTTGAACAATTCCACAAAAAACCGTTTAGGTAGGTCTAATTGGGGCTCTAGGGCCACTATGCCTTAAAAATAGGGAAAATGAGCAATGGAGAAATGAATGAAACCCAATCACAAACCAGTTGAGTGGCTTGGAAAAACCTTAAGGACACCTGCTACAACCCCTACAAGCATATGTTAGAAGTTTGATAGATTGAGGTTGGATTTACCTGTGTGAATCTCAACCATGCCTGAGTAGTCAGTGAGCACATTTTGATTGGGAGCACTCCTAGAGAGTTTGAATGTTTTGATTGGTTGATAGACTAGTGTAGAGTGAAGGGAGCCCACTACGACATCACTCAACTTCCTATTGGCAAAGGATTGACTCTCTTTGAGATCCCCTCCCCATCAGATAGGTATATATGAATGTTGAGCTTGTTTAGTGAATGATTTTGCAATTATGCTACTTCCTTGTCTTGTTTGAATTGTAAAGGATGTATATTTAATAAAAATACTAGTAGAATGGATAGATGGTGATAGGATTAATGCATTCATCTGTTGGTAATTCTTATTGTGGTTGTTGAAATCATTAAGTGTTTAGAAGTATATATTTAAGAGTTTCTTGAAGATGGTATTATTAGGAATGGAGATACTCTAAAATTGTGATATCATAAGGAATGTCAGGTATGGATTGAGTATATTACCTGTGTGTGTGTAATGATGTATCTTTACCGTTCTTGCATATGTTCTCTTACATCTAGGATAAGTTCATTAACTTCTTATGCACAAAAAGTATTACATTGTAGTAAAATATATGTAGTTAACCTAATAGCTTGAGGTGTTTATTATACATTCTCTAACACACTCAGGACATGCAATATTGGATGTTGTGTAGCGGTTACTCCCTGTAGTGTGGCTGAAATTGGTCACCTCGTGTTGAGATTTTGTTGTGACCTTGATTTCTTGACTTGCTTATGATTTATGTTTTTTGATTATGGGGCTAGCAATATTCTTTTGAAAATTCTTTTGATGGGGATGACCACTAAATCCTCTTTTCATTCCATTTAATTTATGACACCTATCATGTTTTTGGTGTTGTTGGTTGTCAAAATCGCTGCCACTTTTCTTTGTTTATTGTTGAGCTTGATAGATTTTTTTCTTGGATTTTTTTCTCTTTTGTTTCCGGTGCTCATTCTGAATGTTTGAATTAGCTGCCCCTAGTTGAGCGTTAAGTGTTACATCTATCATGTTCGCTAGAACCTCTGATAGTTTATTAAGGGAGAACACTGTGGGTATTGGACCTAGGCATGCTGGGTAATCAAATAGTATTAATAGTAATCTAAGAAAATACAAGTGTAATCTCTATGATAAAACTCTTTGAAACCATTTGAATCATAAGATATAATAGAGTGTGAAATGGAGTAAGAAGATTGGGTTGTATGCTTGTGATAAACTTTTGGTCTGTAGATTGATTGTTTGACGTGTGCTTCTAGATTCCTAAAGACATGGATTCTATTTAAGCTAAGTTGGCATTAGATGGTTGATGTATGTAATTATATTCATTGCCTCTCTTAGATTGAGATTGTTTGGTGCTTTATGATTGCAGTGGGTGTTACGAACCTTAGATGATAAATAATACATTAGTTATGACTGAATTAAAGAGCTCAATCTGAAAGTATGTTATGTTTCCCCTGGTGTGTAGAAAGAAGAGTATGTTGGGATGTTGAATTAGATGTATATCTATCATTTATATGGTGCATAAAGATGTTAAGGAAGTGTTCTCATCTTTGAAAAGTGTAAGTTTTGATGTTTGCACTTTATGATATGTCCACTTTCTGATAAGGAATTCAGAAGAGAATCTTTGTTTTGCAAGAATATTTGTAGAATGAGGATTTTAGAATTACTTAATATATGTGTTATGACTAAGATGTTCTTGTTTTTCCTCTCTTAGCCTTGCGACTTCCAAGAGTAAGTCAAATCCTAGGGGGGAAGGATGTAATGCCCTCTCCCTTGATCAGAGTCGATTTAACCTAGTTTGACTCTGGATGATCTTTGTTGTTATTTGTGTGGCTATTTATGATATATTCTATAAGGATCATAGGCTTAATGATTATTTTCTTATTGTTGACCATGATGTGATTGTTTGATGTTATTTATGCTCTGATAGTTAGATGATTATTGAGATGGATAATATATATATGTGATGTTAGGAGTTAATCTGCATATTTATCGATGTTTATCTATTTTGACATGGTCTGTGCTTTATCCTTGATGTGCTTGGGTGAAAGGGAAAAGCGTCGCACTGCCCTTTACAAGAAAGCTATGTCACTTACATTCCCTTTTCATGGTATGCTATTATATAGTTGTATGTACATGTGTGATAGTTTGTTTATGCAGTTGTAGGTACCGAGCATCGACACCACCTGAACCTTTAGGTTTGAGTGTGCTCTATAACCCAATGATAAAGTGGAAATTGGAGTTATCGGTCAAACCCTTGTCGTGCCATCGTTCCTATGGGAACAAGACCCTTGTCAGGTACCCTTATTCTTTGTTTGTCGGTCATGTTAATGTTGGTCCTATTGGTATTTCGAGTTTTTAGTCTCAGTCCCTTGCTCATGTTTTAGTGTAATGTTTTACTTTAAAAAAAGTATTAATATTAATATTTTTAAAGGTAATTAAATATTAATGATTAATTATTTAATATAATTGAAAGATTGTGTATTAATATATTTACTTACCTTAGTCAAGTGATTAACCTAAACTATTGTTCAAAAAATAATTTATTAAAAAGGGATTTTAAATATTTTTGCGAAAAAAATTAATTTTATATGTAAATAGTACTTGAATATTTTTTATTAATGATTTAATTAATAAAATTCAAATTGTGCAAGAATTTAATTAAATTTATTTTTATCCTTGTTGTAAATGACTAATTAATTTCGGAATTATGGCATTTAACTTGGCATTGGATTGTGCTCAAAGAAATTAATTTTTAAAAGTAATTTATTTTTAATTGATTTCTATTATTTTTGCATGAAGGGAGTTACAAAAGAAATGAATGAATTTTACTAATTTGGAATTCTCACATGCATTGGGGAGTTACATTTGAGAAATTATTATAAGCTTCTTTTTGGAGAGGAATATGAGAGGCTCTTGCACTGAAGAAATTTGGGGTAGGGGGGTGTTGTGTGCATGTTTTTCCTGGTAATGGCTTTTAAAAGAAAAAAGGGGAAAAATAATTGTTTTGTGGTGAATTTTGGAGAGAAGATGGAATGCAGGATTTTAGGGTTTTTGGGGAAATGAATTTTGGTTTTTTTTTTTTGTGTGTTGTTGGGAACTAGAGCTGAGGCTTCACCTGCAAGTTATACCAGAATTGGGATTTAAGGTAGGGGTTTTTATATTCCCTTTGTATTGTTGATATGAAGATTAGATTAGTTGAAATCCTCTATCCATTATTCATATCTGAAAAACTTTATTTTTTTTAATATTTTGGTATTGCGTGGGTTTTGATGGGTTATCTAGTTTTCAGATATTTAATCTTTATGGGTTCCCTATTTATCAGAAGATTATTGCTAGTGGATTGTTTGTATTTGAGAATTTCCTAGATTCATGATTCAATCATGAGACTTTGGTTGTTTTTAACTATTGAATTGTGTTACTCTTTTGTTGGAATATATATGCCTTCAATTGGGGTTTTGTCAATTTGTTTCGTAAATGAATCTTGTAGCAATAAAAAAAAAGATTTAATTTTTATTATGAGAATGTTGGGGAAAACTTTTTTAATTTCATATCTTTTATTTTACTCTTTGAGTAATGTTCAAAAAATTTATATATAAATCTTTTTTGTTAAAAAATAAATTGTGTGGGTTGCGTGGGGCTTCACCCACACCGTGGGAGACTACGGCTATGGGGAGCACCCACACTGTGAGAAGCACCCACGATAGTGGGAAGCTCCACCCACAGTCTATGGGTTCCTCCACGGTTGTGAGGAGATATCTACCCACATCGTGGGGGTTCCCACGGCTATGGGGAGCGTCACCAACAATATGTGGGTTCCTCCACGGCTGTGGAGGTGTTAAATCCACAAGCCATCGAATGTATTTATTGTTGTTTGTCAAAAAAAAATATTTAATACAGTTTTTTATTTATTAAAAAATAAAGTTTTGTAAATATTATTGATGTAGAGGTATGGTTCCAACAACTTGAAAATGCTCCAAGTTGCTCACTTGCTCAGCTGGCAACTCAATCCCTTTCAAAAGAGGTTTTCCCAACCAGACCTCACACCTCAACAAGCAACAAATCAATGTCTCATTTCAATTTTTTTCATCCCCATAACCCCCCACTGAGATATTTTACAAAGGCTATCAACTTTGGTTTGTCAACCCCACAAGCAAAGTGCTCAAAAGTTGCTCAAATGGCTCACACCCCTCCAAAATGGTTCTACAAGTCCACAAAGACTCAAATAAAGTTTATTAGGATAAAAAAACCTCCAATGATGGTAAACAACCCTCAGATTGGGTTGATCGTCTCAAAGGGGCCAAAGTGCAAAATGGTTATTCTAACCAACTAGCCCTCAAAAGTGACTTTTTGGTTTCTCTCCCAAAAAATACAAAGGACCAAGAAATTTTATTTTATATTCACCATTAAAAAACTAGGAAAACACTTTTTTATGAAAGGGTTTGATCTGGAACCTCCTACAAATACTATTTCTAGTAAACCCTCAACTAGGCTAAATGGGGCTAAATGAGCACTTTAACAAAGGAACTACCCTTCCAATTGGAATTTTCTCAAGGGAATAAATTGGAAAACCTTGGGGAACTCAAAACATCACCAAATCCAAAGTTACAAATCTTGGTTTGCATCAAATAAAAAATTATGGGAAATGTCAAAGTCTTCTTCACCACCGTATGCCAGTCACATGGGGATGTCTGGCTTCAAACTTGAAGAAAATATTCTCCAAACACATTCTCCTGGTCTGAAAACTCTTTAATATCATATTAAAATCCCAAATCTTCCACCCAACCAAGTTTTAGACTTTTTCCATAATTAAATTGGAAGAAAAGGGAAAGAAAAGGTGAAACCCTTGGTTTATACCCTTTCATGGGCTGTTTTGGACTGTTACACAATAACTTTCTCAAAAATCCACCTAAAAAGCTTTGTTTTGACTCAAAAGAAAGGCATTTCACCCCTCTAACTCCCCATGAAATAATTTTTTAGTTTGGAGGTCGTGAAATTCCGTACCAACCGAAAGAACAACAAATTTGCAGGAAAATGCAATATTTTTTTATTGCTTCAAAATGTCAAATTACAAATGCCCACACACAACAACCTCAAAAGAGTTTTTTGAGGCATTATATATCCATCTCAACATTTTCCAACTAAAACAAAGTGGTTGTGAATGTTGGGAACTGATTTTAACAACTTTTCAAAAAGTTGTTCACCAAGTTGGCACATTTTGTCAATTTTTGACAATTTTGCAATTTGCCAACAAATTAACTTCAAACATAGACCTAGGAGCCTAAACATATTATCTTGGACCTAAATAGACCAAAATACACATAACTCACTAAATCTACACATCCCAATTCCCTTTGACCATAGTTGACCATAGGGTTTATGATGCACCCTAGGCCACTAGGTCTTACAAAATGGACTATTAGGACTTTATTTTCAAAAGAAAACATGAACATAGGATTCTTAGATCCTTTACCACACCTTGAAACCAAACATGAAATAATGAAAGATGAAATGATGAATTCTTAGGCTTGTGCCTCTGCACCATACTCCCGGGGTGGGCTGATCTCATTTCCACATGAGATAAGTTGGTCCAATGAAGTACCATGCTTCAGAATTTCTGCCTCATCCATCCATACTACCTCTTCTATAGGGTGTCCCACCCATTTCACAATATATTGTTTGTATTCTTTATTTATAGTCTTCTTGATAACCCTTTCATCAATGATCTTTTCGGGCTTCTTTGGTGCATGAGGAGGTATATTAGCAATGTCCTCTTGAATCTCCTTCACATGAAAGTTTGTATCTGTAGCAACATGCCCTTTATAGGGTGTTAAATCACATACATTAAAGATAGGAGAAATACCAAGGTTAGAGGGAAGAGATATCTCATAGGCATTCAACCCATGTTTCTTCAAAACCTTGCAAGGACCCACTTTCTTCATGAGTAACTTTGTATGCTTCCCCTTTGGTAATCTTTCTTTCCTCGGGTACACCCACACCATATCACCAATTTGAATTGGTACATCCCTCCTCTTCTTATCAGCAAGTTCCTTGTACTTTTGTGAACTCTTTTGGAGGGCTAGCCTTACTTGATCATGCACTTCCTTCAAGCTATCAGCAAATTGTTCACCATGAGCACTTGTTTGCCATCATGTGGAAGGTCTCTCAACTCCAACATGCCTCTTGGATTCTGCTGATACACAATCTGAAATGGACTCCTTCCTGTACTCCTATTCACATAATCGTTGAATGCAAATTCAACTTGTGGAAGTACAACATCCCACTTCTCTCCATATTGCTTTGTCAAGCATCTCAATAGGTTTCCCAAGGACCTATTCACAACTTCAGTTTGCCCATCTATTTGTGGATGGTAGGTTGAACTAAAGTTCAAGTTTGTTCCCAACCTCTTCCATAAGGTTCTCCAAAAATGGCCAATGAATTTCACATCCCAATCAGACACAATTGTTAGAGGAAGCCCATGTATCCTTACAATCTTTTTGAAAAACAAATTTGCTACATAGGTTGCATCACTTGTACTCTTACATGGCAAGAAATGTGTCATCTTGTTGAACCTATCTACAACAACAAAGATGCTATCAAAGCCTTTTTGAGTCCTAGGCAATCCCA
Source organism: Cryptomeria japonica (assembly GCF_030272615.1). Taxonomy (NCBI): domain Eukaryota; kingdom Viridiplantae; phylum Streptophyta; class Pinopsida; order Cupressales; family Cupressaceae; genus Cryptomeria; species Cryptomeria japonica. Next base: position 441,138,212 of record NC_081410.1, read on the forward strand.
TTACAAAATCCATACTACAACTTTCCCAAGGCCTTGTAGGTATGGGTAATGGTTGATACAAACCTGCATTAGTGGAAGTGCCTTCGGCTTTCTGACAAATAGTGCATGTTTCAACAGATTTCCTCACATCACTTTGCATCTTAGGCCAAAAATAATGTCTTCTTACCTACTCAAGGGTTTTATCCAACCCAAAATGTCCACTCATGCTTCCACAATGCTTTTCTTTCACAATATTCTCCCTCATTGAACACCTAGGAATGCATAGTTGATGTCCTTTGAAATATAAACCATCTTGGATCAAGTAATCAGCATATTCAACATGGTATTCAGAAAAATCTAAACAAACTTTATAAATTTCATGAAAGTCTTCATCACCTTCATACATACCTTTCAAGGAGTCAATCCCAACACTTTGCAACTTCACCTCTTGCACTGTCAAGGATCTTCTACTCAAGGCATATGCCACCTTGTTCGCAACTCCCTTTTTGTGTTTTATTGTAAAGATATATGCTTGGATAGATTCTACCCATTTCATATGCTTGTGACTCAACTTCTCCTAGCTATTCAAGAAGCTAAGTGCTTGATTGTCAGTAAAAACAACAAATTCTTTTGGAAGGAGATAATGCCTCCACTTTTTCAAGGCTTGAACTAAGGCATACATTTCCAAATCATATGAGGAATACTTCCTCTTTGCCTCATTGAGTTTCTCACTAAAAAATGCAATGGGCCTACCATCTTGGTTCAAAACATCCCCTATAGCAATATTAGATGCATCACACTCAATTGTAAAAACCTTTTGGAAATCTAGAAAAGCAAGTACAGGTTGCTTTGCTACCTTTTGTTTGAGACTTTGAAAAGCTTCCTTGGCCTCCTTGGTCCATACAAACTTGCACTTCTGCCCCTCTTTGATTTTTTCTAGGATAGGTACACAAACTTGGCTAAAACCTCTTATAAACTTCTTGTAAAAGGAAGCCAAGCCATGGAAGCTTATAAATTCAGTCATTGAGCTTGGAGAAGTCCAATTCAAGATGCTCTCCACCTTCTCAGGATCCATCTTGATGCTTCCACCTGAAACTATGAAACCAAGATACACCAATTCTTCCTACATAAAAAGACACTTGTCCACATTGATTAGGAGCTTTTCTTCCTGCAATCTCTTAAGGACCAAATTCAAATGTTGCATATGTTCATCTCTATTCTTACTATAAATAAGAATATCATCCAAGTAAAAAATAACAAATTTACTAAGGAAAGGTTTTAGAACTTCATTCATGAGTCTCATGAATGTACTAGGTGCATTGGACAAGCCAAATGGCATCACTCTCCACTCATAAAGGCCTTCATTAGTCTTAAAGGTTGTCTTCCATTCATGTCCAGCCCTTATTATGATTTGATGGTACCCACTCTTCAAATCCACCTTTGAATACCACCTTGCACCCCCTAGATGATCCAACAAGTCCTCAATCCTAGGCATATGGAACCTATACCTGATAGTGATCTTGTTAATGGCCCTTCAGTCTATACATAACCTCCATGTACCTTCTTTCTTAGGTGCTAGCATGGCTAGAACAACACATGGACTCATACTTTAAGAAATCAAACCCTTATCTAAGAGTTCCTGGATTTGTCTTGCCATTTCCTCATTTTGTTGGGGTGTTAACTTATATGCAGCCTTATTTGGGAGTATAGCCCCTGGGATTATATCGATATTATGGCTAATCTCTCTTATTGGAGGTAGGGTATCATGCAATTCTTTGGTTACAATGTCCTTATAGGTCTCAAGCAAATCTGCCACCTCTTTTGGTCCTACCCTCCTAGGTTCTTCCTTTTTCTTGTGCACCTTTCTCTCTTCCTATTTTGGAAATACCACCAAAGCATAACAAGGAGTATCCTCCTTCTTCAAACATTCTAAAAACTCTTTCTCTCCTACAAACAAAAACTTAGAGTCTTTTTCTTCTTCACCATTATCAGGGAGGGGTAGTAGTGTTACCTTCTCACCTTTGTACCAGATGGTGTATGTGTTCTTCTCACCATCATGTTTTGACTTCATGTCATATTGCCATGGCCTTCCAAGTAGAAAATGTCATGCATCCATGGGTACAATATCACAAAGTACCTTGCCCTTGTACTTGCCAATACAAAACTCCACCCATGCTTGTTCTTCAATGATGGTTTGTTGCCCCTTTGTAAGCCATGATACCTTGTAGGGTCTTGGATGCTTAATCCTCTTCAATTTCAGTTTCTCTATTGCCTCAATGAACAACAAATTATCAGTAGAACCTAAATCAATCACCACAATACATACTTTGTCACCACTTCTACAAGTAGTTCTAAAAAGTGCCTTCCTTTGGGGTGGCTCTGGTGGACTAGGTGCTTTGATCAATGTCCTTCTCATCATCATGATCTCTCCTTGTTCAGGCTGCACAAAGGATCCATGAGAGTGAACACTATGTGTGTCCTCATCTCTCACCAAATTTTCTATCCTTTCACCTTATTTGTTTGCCTTCTCTGGACATTTGGATGCAACATGCCCCATTTGATGACACCTATAGCATTTTGTGTCTTCTAGGCCTCTTCCACCACCTCTTCCTCTAAAGTTTCCTCTCTTTCCTCTAAAAGATCCTCTAGAACTACCTTCCCCTTGTCCATTCCCTTGACTTGATTCACCAAGGTCTTTGGAACCTTGTCCTCTTCCTTGAGACATATTTCTACCCCTATTTCCAAAGTCTTTTTGCCCTCTCCCTCTTCCACCTTGATCACTATTCCTCTTGAGTTTTTCTTCAACCTTAAAAGCAAGTTGAAAACATATTTGGACTATGGGAAGGATGCTTAGATTGAGTTCATCTTGAATGGTAACTCTCAACCCTTGCAAGTATCTTGCAAGCTTCACACGTTCAGGCTCCACTACATTGGGCTTCGTCACCAATTTATGGAACTCTTGAGTATAATTTGAGACACTCATCTCCTTTTGTCTTAAACTCAATCTCCTCTTATGAAGTTGGACTTCATAATCATCAGGAACATATGCATTCCTAATCAATGCAACCATCTTCTTCTAAGTGGTCACTGGATTCTTCTTCTCCTTCACCCTATCATCTTGAGTGAAATTCCACCATGTAAGGGTTGATCCCTTCAACTTGGACTTAGCAATCTTAACTCTCTGAATTTTAGGTATGTCTTCACATTCAAAGAAGCTTGTGAGGGAATCAACCCAATCCACAGCAGCATCTGGATTCAAGTTTCCATCATAGGAAAGTAGGTCCAACCTAACATCCATGGTCCTTCTCTCCATGGCCTTCAAGATCTTCACAGTAGTCTCTGATCAACAAGCACTTCTTCTTCATCACTCTACCCAAGGGGTTCCTCATCACTCCCCTCTTGAACAACATTAGAGTTTCCACCACTTTTCTTATGAAGTTCCCCATTAAGTCTATCAACCTCCTTCTGCAAGGAATCAATCTTGTGAACCAAGTTTTGATCCTTCAAAAACTTCACCATCTGTGCATTAGTCATCCTTGAGGACAACTCACCCTCTTCTTCTTCCCCTGGCATGGTTAAACTGAAACAATCCTTCTCCTAAGGATCACACTTTCTCTGATACCAATTGATGTAGAGGTATGGTTCCAACAACTTGAAAATGCTCCAAGTTGCTCACTTGCTCAACTGGCAACTCAATCCCTTTCAAAAGAGATTTTCCCAACCAGACCTCACACCTTAACAAGAAACAAATCAATGTCTCATTTCAATTTTTTTCATCCCCATAATCCCCCACTGAGACATTTTACAAAGGCTATCAACTTTGGTTTGTCAACCCCACAGGCAAAGTGCTCAAAAGTTGCTCAAATGGCTCACACCCCTCCAAAATGGTTCTACAAGTCCACAAAGACTCAAATAAATTTTATTAGGATCCAAAAACCTCCAATGATGGTAAACAACCCTTAGATTTGGTTGATCAAGTCTCAAAGGGGTCAAAGTGCAAAATGGCTATTCTAGCCAACTAGCCCTCAATAGTGACTTTTTGGTTTCTCTCCCAAAAAATACAAAGGACCAAGAAATTTTATTTTATATTCACCATTAAAAAACTAGGAAAGCACTATTTGCAAAAGGGTTTGATCTAGAACCTCCAAAAAATACCATTTCTAGTACACCCTCAACTAGGCTAAATGGGGCTAAATGAGCACTTTAACAAAGGAACTACCCTTCCAATTGGAAATTTATCAAGGGAAGAAATTGGAACAGCTTGGGGAACTCAAAAAATCACCAAATCCAAAGTTAAAAGTCTTGGTTTGCATCTGATAAAAAATTATGGGGAAATGTCAAAGTCTTCTTCACCACCGTATGTCAGTCACATGGGGATGCTTGGCTTCAAACTTGAAAAAAATATTCTACAACCACATTCTCTTGGTCTGAAACCTCTTGAATATCATATTAAACTCCCAAATCTTCCATCCAACCAAGTTTTAGACTTTTTCCATGATTAAATTGGAAGAAAAGAGAAAGAAAAGGTGAAACCCTTGGTTTATGCCCTTTCATTGGCTGTTTTGGACTGTTACGCAATAACTCGCTCAAAACTCCATCTCAGAAGATTTGGTCAGACTCAACAGAAATTTATTTCACCCCTCTAACTCCCCATTAAATAATTTTTTAGTTTGGAGGTCATTAAATTTCGTACCAACCGAAACAACAACAAATTTACAGGAAAATGCAGTATTTTTTTATTGCTTCAAAATGTCAAATTACAAATGCCCACACACAACAACCTCAAAAGAGATTTTTGAGGCATTATATAGCCATATCAACATGTTCCAACCGAAACAAAGTGGTTGTGAAGGTTGGGAACTGATTTTAACAACTTTTCAAAAAGTTCACCAAGTTGGCACATTTTGTCAATTTTTGACAATTTTGCAATTTGCCAACAAATTAACTTCAAACATAGACCTAGGAGCCTAAACATATTATCTTGGACCTAAATATACCAAAATACACTTAACTCGCTAAATCTACATATCCCAAGTCCCTTTGACCATAGTTGACCATAGGGTCTATAATGCACCCTAGGCCACTAGGTCTTACAAAATGGACTATTAGGACTTTATTTTCAAAACAAAACATGAACATAGGATTCTCGGATCCTTTACAACACCTTGAAACCAAAACATGAAATAATGAAAGAGGAAATGATGAATTCTTAGGCTTGTGCCCCTGCACCAATTATGTTTGGTTATATAATCAACTTATTATCGTATAAATGTAAATGCATTAGTATATGTATAATTATGAGACAAATATTTATATATTCATTATTTGGAAATTGTAGCTTATTTTGATAAGATTGAATAAAGGATTAAATTAGATGTTTTAGTTTAATAGATTTGAGTATAGTGATTAGTTTGCAAAATATATATAGGCATGAATATTTTTAAAATATAGACTTATTTGGAAATTAGATATATTCTTGAGAAAGTAAATGTATTTAGGTTTATACATATGTTGTTTCTAATTATTAACTAATCATGTGGTTAAGTTCTGCTTAGGATTATTTATATGTATAAGCTCTCATATGAATTCGGGTGATCTTCATTTAATTTGCAATTGATCAAATATAATGAAAGCAAATTTGTAGGAATGGATTACAATGTTTATGAAATAATATAATGTCAGTAAATTGAGCTAATGGATTAATGGAATCAATGTTGATTTGGAACTATTTGATGTATAAGTGTTATTATGGTCTCTTTGATAGATTTGAATGAACTCTTTTGTATTTGGCATAATGAGACTTTGCTTTTTCTTTTGGAACTTGTCTTTCATTGTGAGGATACTCGGATGTGTGGTTTTACGTGTTTGATTTCCAGAGGCCAAGGAAGGGAGTTTATGGAGTCTTTAATGTATAGTCTTGCTTCTCTTTTGATGACAACTATTCAAGTCTTGTATGTTTATGATGTTGTATGATGTTTCCTAGCCTACCTTGGTTACTTCATGTATGTTATCTTGTTGTAGCAAGTGAGTCAAGCCTTGCTATGGTAATTTGGTTTTACCATCTTGTCATTCCTGGTTTTATTTTAATGTGTTGTTTGGATTCTTAGGTGCAATTCAAGGGGAATTGGCTTTCATTGGGGGTCAGGACCCAAAGTGATTTCTAGGGTAACTCAATGAGAGTTTTGTAAACAAGTGAAAATACTAAATAATGAATTGGGAAGGGTAGCTAGATAACATTAATAAAGATAAAATTGTTGTCTCTCTTACACTCAGGTACTTGTTTAGGTCCGAGGTAAGTAGAGAAGCCTGGAATGGCGTCCACCAATCTTGTCCCTTTAAAAGGTTGGTGTGGTCCACTAGTGTTTGTATGGGGTCCAGGGGTCGGGAGAGGTCACCAGGGTAACCCAGGAAGGGGGCCGAGACCTAGTGAAGACTCACTCATGACAACCTAGTGATGACAATTCCCTATTAAAAACCTAGTGGTAACTTATGTTATTTATCCTTCCTTGGATTGCTCGGGCCTCTGGAAGTTGGTTGTTTTACCGTTGAGTTCCTGTGATTTTGGCCTTGTGAATCTCTTGTGATAGTAGCCTTGTGAGTCTCTTGATAAAGTAGTCTTGTGAGCCTCATGAGAATCATTTGTATCTTCTTGTTTTTCCTTCCATCACTTGGATCTAACTGATACCTCCTAGCACAGGGGTGGACCTGACGGTACCACATAATTGGGTGGAGTGCTATTCGCATCCATTGGGTTTTGGTTCATCCTGCTTCAATTTCGTGATGGCTCGTGGTAAGATTGAAGACTATCATTATGTACCAGATTTATGTTTTCACTCCATTATTGTACTCGTGGAGATTTTATCCTTATGGATACCCTATGATGTAACCGATGATCATATGTATTTTCTCATGGCAATGTAATATGTATCATGATCCTTGTAAGACAATGATATCATATTTTAAGAGATTTGTTATGTCTTAGTTTGTATGGTAATTGTTATCCTTGAGTAACATCGTTGTGGGATCTCTAGGACTTTTTCTAGCTAGTATTTGTACATCTTTTCCCTATCATGATGTTCCTAGTAACTTAATGTTATTGTATGGTTCATCTTTTAAATATATGAAAAAAATGTTCGCATCTTCATTGGCTATTTGTTTATGTCCTCTGGGCCTCATAGCGAGGCGTTACAATTTTTGTGAAATATTTATCTTTGTAAGAATGGTGAATGCAATGGTCAGTTCAATTATAGAGATTTTATATTTTTTCTTCTAATCTCCATCATACTTTGTGATGAGAGTGAGACTCAATTAGAAAATTTAGTTTTGTTTTGTCATTATTTGAAAATTTACAATAGTAATAATCCATTGAAACTTTCTAGTTAAAAGTTATACCTTTCAACTGCTTTCTGGTTAAAAGCACACTTGGAATTTATTCATTGTATATCTTCAAAAGGTAGTTGTTCCTTGTAAAAAAAGTAGAGAGTAGGCATAGAAGGTCATCATACCTATCTCAACTATTTGGTAGGATTGTTACATGTTTGGGTATTATAATATAGAGTTGGGTAGCAAAATTTGTCAACAAACACCTAGCATTTGTAAGAGTTCCTGAGTAGGAATTTGAGGTTTGTTAATGCTTTCTTGGACCATGTAGTCGGTCCTTGTTTCTAGTTGCAATGACAGTTGGTGAGGGCATCGTGGTGATCTCTTGTTGGTTGCACCTAGTGGCCAATATTCACTTAATCATGCACCCTCTAGATGTAAGAGTTTTTGTGTTGTGGCTTATACTTGTAGAGAGTTGACAAGTCATTTTTGTGTGTTTGGTGTGTTTGAAGGATCAAGTACTGGGAGTACCTTGTCCTTGGCTTGTGCTGGCTTCCATGAGTAAGCCTATTTCTAGTTAGGGGGGACATAAAACCCTTCTTGTTTGTAGCTTGTTGATGTATTGATCTCAACATGTGGTGTAACTATGTATCCAGGGATGTATAGGTTTTGATTGTGTTTTTCCCTTGAGTGATTATTCTATGATATGTTTGTATGTGTATTTGGTGTCTTTATGACTAATGGTGTGTATGGACCACTTGCATATTCAAGATGATGATCTCTCAACTTGTCTACATGGGGGCTTCACTTAGTGAACCCGGGTTATATCAAGTGCGTTCATGGCATACTAAAGAATCCCCCTATTTTCAAAAAATATTGCTCCAAACTCCTTTTTTGTCACCCCCTCCCAATACATAGCCTGAATTAAAAACCCCCTATTTTCACTAGATATTGTATCTTTTCATAGCTCGAATTAAAAACCCCCCTATTTTCACCGATATGCAATATATTGTACCCTCATTTTTTGGATATTAAATCCCCAAATATGAACGGACATGATATAAATATTGCCTAGCTAGTGAAGCCCCCATGCATGTCTATGAGTAAAAAAATAATCATTGTGTCCTTTTTGAAGGACCTACACCCTTTCTTCAATGTTTGAATATTTACTTTTCATGTTAGGTAAGAATGTCTAAATACTTTGAAATGCATGTTCATGTAATTTTTGCACTTATTAAAATTTGAGAATATAATGGTGAAATTACCACACCTATACTAGTTCCAAACAACCTTGACAAGAATGTCTTAATGTATTACATGTTGACAAGTTGAATACTCTTTTGTTAGACCTTTTTCATAACCTCATACCTAATCATCCCTATTTATCTCTATTTCACCCCATTTACAATAATTTTCTGCAAATTCATTACTTACCTTGAAATCAACGCTTTATTATCTGTTCAAATCATTCATAAGGGGTGGACTAATTTAGGCCAATTCAAAAGAGCATGCAAATACCCCAAAGTTCAAGTCATGAAATTCAAATTATAACTAACTCACTCTCTTTTGCTAGTTGTAATTTCTCCTAGCACATTTTGTGCAACATGTTATTGTGTAATGATAAAGACATTCATTATACACTTAAACAAAGACAATGCAAGTTTGCAATAGTATAGTTAAAGGACACTTCAAACCTAAAATAAAATAAAGAAATAAAGTTTACATCATCATATAATTTGTTTTCATATCTTATAATATCTTCAATATTTTTCATCACTTATCCATCAAAATGTTTTGACCTAAAAGAACTCATTCACAAATTATATTGGAAAAATCTGCAATATCTCTAGACACTACCTTGATTTCTCGCATATCCAAATATGTAAGATAAATAGATTATTAGACAACATTTTTAATCAAATCATTTCCACATGTCCCAAATCAAATCCTCAAAGCTAAGACCCTGAGGCCAATTTTTTTAGATACAAATGAATAGAGAAAAAATGCATCTTTTTAGATGGGCAAAAGTTTTTCTCTAACATCAAGGAAAGCATGGCACGAAGTTCGTCTGTAACAATGTGATCTGACATTTGATAAGAAGAGAGAGATATTTCTTGTGCTAATTACTGGTTTATAAGCTGCTCAATTCTGTTATTTTCTGTATTGATTGAATTAATGTTCAGTTTGAGTTTTGAAGAATTTAATATTTTTTTATCGTTTTTAATCAAGGTAAGCGAGAATTTTAGAAGGATTCAGATTCTTGCAAAGAAAGAAAAGTTAAGTATCAAATATAGTAAGATACTTATGCCCATTTTGGAATCAGAGATCAATGACTTGTGAACTCATGATTAGTGGATGAATAGTATACTATTTCATGCTATGGACAAGCTTTCCCTATTGTGGATTTAACACAAGTTCTTTTCATCATCATGAGAACTGCCACAACACAAATTGTCATATTTCACCTTCCCTTGTTCGGGTAAAAGTCTACTCAATAATACTGTGCTCAAATATTCCCTAATGAATGGATTGTTTAATGAAGGATCCAATGTGGGTCCAACATGCCCACTAAATTGACAGTTAGCTTGCTTGTGGGTCCAACATGCCCACTAAATAGCAAGTAATAGCAAGTATATAGTAGTTAGAGGTGATTTCTTGCTATTTCAGGAATGGCCCATTAGATTGGACATTGAAGTGATTTTAGAGTAAACAAAGTAGGATAGAGTAGGGGAAAGGAGTCTTACATTGCTTTGTTTCTTCTTTGGAATCAACACACCCTTGAAGTTGAAGTCATTGTCATTATCTACTATATTTGAAGACTTAGACAACTAGGAGCTAGTATATAGGGGAAGGGTATAGCCTCTCGACTTCAAGTTTAGCTTTCAAGAGAGCTACTTTTGCTTCCAAGCAAGTGAAGGAAGCTCTTTTATGAATGGATGTTTCTATTTTAGAAATAGATATATATGTTATAGAATAACTATTTTATAAGGATCGTCAATGTCTTTTAAAAAGATTTTATGTTTAAAAAAAATAGAATTTTGCATGATTATATAGATAGAATTTAGTTTTTTTTAATTGAAACAAAATTTCATTATATTAATCATTAATATATCATATTTCTTGTAATAATGGGAAACAATAGTTCTATTGGAATGAAAAGTGTGTAAAAAAGTTTGGGGGAAGAAATGGAATCAATTCAAGAAAGAGCTTAGCAAAAGAAGGTTTGATAGGTACTCATGAAGATGAAGGTTCTTTTTCACCCCCAAATGACATGTGAATCGAATTTTTCAATGTTCAAGCATGAAAATGCGTTTTTGAATCAAATGAAATGTTTGATAAAAATAAAATTGAACATGATATTCAAAATGAAAACATTGATAATGTTAATTGATATGATTACAAAAATTAAAATCAAAACCAAAACCAAAATTAACATGAAATAGAGAATTATTGAGAAATTTAGTGTGAATTACTACAATAATAATTTCTAGAAGCGCATGTAAATATGAAATTTATTTTTTAAAACAAAGATTACTATCTCATTAAAATCGTATGATTATCAAATAAAATATAAGAAATAAATCAATAGAACATATTAGACTATATATTAACAAAGAGAAACACTTTCAAGGAAAAAACACCAGATGAGAAAGAGGATAGGTATGAATCTTCAAAGGGGAGATACATCCACACACTAAGACCCTTCACTTTGATATCACTCTAACAACACCCATGTGCCTATGAACAATCTCATCACAAAACTACTATATCATGTCTTCAATTTAGAAAGAAATGGAAAATGAATTTCCCAAAATAATGCACCATCAAACCATGGTAAAATGAAGAAACTCCCACATCCAAAATGAAAGGGCTCTTTTAAGAATTGTAAATGTAACTTTAAATGGGTCATGAATAGAAAAAATAACCTCATACTATTGATAGATGGTATCTTTGACTTTCATAATTGCCCATATCCCAAGGTGGGTGTCCAAAATCATCACCCAACTCATATGGGACCCATTATTCAAGATGATCCACTACTCAATTCTTATATCCAAGTTTAGATATTTGCTAAAAATAGCTCTGTAATCGTCACTACCAACTCCACCTCCTTCATGAATGCATATAACAAATAATACCAAGATTCTCAAGGAATCTAAAATATAAATTAATTTCTAATTACACTATATGCATCCAATGATTTTGTCCAAGTGTGTGGAGACACATGAATAATACATAGGATTTCAAGGCAAATAGAACCTTAATACTAAAATTCTACCACTAGACATTATACATCATAAATACATCCATAGATAATATAAATACAACTATCAAATTGTATCAAGGCCCATTACCTTTCTACACCAAGCGAACTTATCTAATGGCATTGGCTTCATTAATTGTTTCCTACAAATTTTAGTCTAAATCCTTTTCCAAAATTTTGGTTCACCTTGATGCCTTATATAATCAACCTTAAATAAACCATGATGGAAAGGACCTTCAAAATCTTCAAGGTTCACAAAATTTTCTTTGGATTTCTCGCTAGTTAACCATTTTGATTTTATTCAAACCTTATCAAAAATTTAATAAGTTATCAAACTCAATGAAACCCTAACAATTTCTTCTTTGAAACCTTAACAATATTTTCCCTAGTTCCCAAACTTCCCTACTCCTTGATAAGTATTTTTGTTCTTTCTACTTTTCACTTCTTTAAAAAGGTCTAAAACTTCTCAAAGTTTTGGAGATTATAAAGGTTTTTGGACCTTCAAAATTACCAACAAAGTTTTCTTTTAGCTCATTTTTTTTACTAAAGGTTGCAAATTTTCTAGTGTTCATAGGTTCCTGAGTTCACAAAATCAATGAAATTATAACAAAGGCTTCAAGTTGATGATAAGATTCAAAAGAGAAGCTATAGAAAGGATGATTTAGTGAGTTCAAAGTTTCTTGAAATCGGTGACAAAATTTTAAAAATAAAATAAAATTTTAAATGGTTGCTAAAAGAAATAGATTTTGTAACTCCAAATAGACCATTGACACTCCAAAAATATTTGAAGCCTTCTTGATCATTAATAGGCTTTGGTGTGGCTAAAAAACATTGGTAAATTTCAAACCTTAAGTTATATAAGTAACCCTTAGGCTCATTTCTTACTGATACACTTTAAAATAATAGATGAGATCTATCACATGATTTAGAATACATTATTGCCACTAGTTCTCCACAAATTCTTTACTTCAGTCTAAGTTTGCACTATTTGGTAGAGAAAACACTTTCCATATTATTTCAAATCTATTGTGTTTTCTTTCCATTTCGAAACCCTTCCACCTACTCATAGTATGATTTTAAGTTTTTCACAAACTACATCCAACACATCTACTTCATCAATCTAATAAAACTCCTTTCTCTTGTTACCTAAGAAAATATACTTAAACATTTAGCCTATCTCATTTTCAAAAAATGAAATCTAACTATCAAAGGTATGAACATGCAGCCATTTTATATAATATTTTTCCCAAAGTTAGACATAGTAATTTAGGCAATCTGAATTGGAAGAATCTTGTGATTGAATGACAGTTTGCTAAGAGCAAGACAAACTAAGGATAGGATGACACTAAGTTGTACGATGTGCAAGCCCCTAAGCATAGGATCCTATCAATTTATACAAAATATTTAAATATACACGTATACAAACAAAACAAAAGGTTTCAAGTCAACTAGATGAAGAGACATCGATGTAAAGGTTGTCTCAAGCACTAGTATCATTCTCATAATGTTATTGCAAAAGCACAACTAAACTTCTAAAAATGGATAAGACCATACATCGATCAATGAGACAAGGGTCTGTGGAAAGCCAACTAGAAATATGTTAGGGGTCCATGGAGAAGGTATTAATTTCATTAGCCAACAAGATGTGTTATATTGGGTGATCCTTGTAGTGAAATAAAATGATCACACTAGCAAGCCACATTGTACTAGGTAATAACAAGTTGTTTTATGTTAGATGACCAATGCTCAAGGAGCACAAAATGGTAACAAAAATTAGACTAGTAAACCTCACTATACTAGTTGACCAACATGTTTGCTAAAGGATCAAGCTAGCAAGTTATGTTATGCTAGAAGATCAAGATGAGTAATATGGATGCCATTGGCTAGCAAGTTTCATTATGCTAGGTTATCCATAGATCATCAATGCTTCAATAGATCAAACTAGTAATCCACATTATGCTAGATGATCAAAACAAAGGTTATATTCCATGTAGATTTATAGAGATAGATTTATAGCCATGCATTAGGCGCATTATACAACGCAACATGATTGCTTCAGGGGTGCATCAATGAATGATTATGGCAAGAAAGGAGGTCTTATATGCTCCCCTTAAGATGCAAACATGTTTATATACATTGGTATCTTAATGAAGATAAATATCCCTAACAAGGATAAAGCGCCTTCAACACCAAGGAGATATCCTTTTCAAAAATGCATGCATTTTGAGCCAAGAAGAAGATCCTTATAAGGGATACAGATGTTTAAGCAAGGAAGAAATCTTTGTCAAGATCATATCTTGCAACAATTTTGTAAAGGTATCATTATCAAGGATACATAACTATCAAATGAGGTGAAGAGAGGGGATAATCCTTGTCTAAGGACACCTATTTCCACATAAGGGGAGGAGATCTTCAAACAAGGACACACAAGAGAGGATAGGATATTTGATTAAGGATACCTATTTTTGAAAAGGGAATGAGATCTTGAAAAAATGATGCACACAAGATAAGAATATTATATCCCCAAGAAATGTGCATGCCTTAAAATAAGGTATACATGCCCCCTAGTGTGTAGGCATGGATAATCACACTAGATATTATTATGTTCCTAACCCTAGAAAAGGAATGGTTGCACTTGATATTATACCACCATGAATGAAAATGAGCCCCCATGCAGAGCTACTAATGTCACATAGTGAGGAGAAACATAATAGAAATAAGTGTTATTTAGAAGGGATAGGACAAAGTTGCATCTCATTAGCACTTTTCATTTGAATTATACCAAATATGATAAGTTGTTGAATTTTGTACACCAAAGCTTGACATTCATTACTGGAAGGGCCATGGATTTGATAATACATACTGATGCAATGAAAATGGGGATTAGTGGAAAACCAATATGAGATCATTTAAATAACATGTTCAACCATAGGCACAATGAACTCAAACACTTTCAAAACATATCAAGAAAGATTAGTAAACAAGAAGCTAACTAGGAAATGAACAAAACAAAATGAACTTCCTCATGATGCTCCCCATGCCATGGCTCTTCCTTGTTCTCCTCCTCTCCAAGATCATGTTGCTATTTGATGTATACCCTCAATTTGAACACTTAGCACAAAAGGGATGTCAAATGGAGGATGGGAGATGGTTGATTGTGTCAAGTGTTGAATGAAGATGCAAATGAAGCATTAGAGGTTAAATAGTGATTTCGACAAGTGGAAGAGCTAGAACCAAATATAATGGCTTCCTACAAAACACTCAAATTCTAAGTAAAAATGATAATGTACCTATAGTGACAATGCTCACAATGCTCCCTCCTTTGCTTAAGGAATGAGCTTCTATTTATAGGCAAAATAGTGAATTGGATGGTCAAGATTGATTGGGTTTGTGAAGGGATAGGATTGCATGATTCTCAATCCATGTGATACTTTCAAACCAATGCAGTGATGACAAGTGTCACCATGAGAGGGCTTGAGAGGGAAGATAAGAGGCATTAAATGCTTGAGGAGACATGAGGGTCACCCTAGGAGGGTTTGGTTAGGGTTGAGTTAGTGGATAAAGATTTTGTCCAAGGGTAGTGCTTTTATCCATTGGGTAAACTCTTGTGCAAGGGTTAATATGATAACTAGGGTCAAAGCCATGAGTGCTTGATAAGACCCTTGGATTAGATGATGGTTAAGTTAGAGAGAAAGTCTCTAACCATGAAGGGAGGTTGAGTTAACCATTAATGATTAATAGGACTTTGGGGGACAAATTTGTAAGCGTCTTCCCAAATTTGGGGCACTCAACAAGTTAGCTTGTTGAAGAAATGATGCCTTTAATGCATTTAGAAGACTTTCTTCCAAACTTGAGAAGTGACCTCCTCAAATTTAGGGAAAGGATATGATTAGGAGATGCAAGTGGGTGATGTAGGAAAATGCAAGTGGGAGGGTTTTAGAGATTTAAATAAATATTTATTTATGAAAATTTGAAAGAGAGAATTTTAGGGATTTAAATAAATGTTGATTTATTTAAATGTGAGAGAGTGGTTTTTAGGGATTTAAATAAATGTTGATTTATTTAAATGTGGAGAGGAGTTAATTAAACAAATATGCTTTATTTATTTAATTAATTGTCAGAACATGGGTTAATGAATTAAATTAAATAAATTAAATAATTTATTTAATTAATAGAAGAATATAGTTAGGATGAATTAATTAAATATTAATTTAATTAATTATCGATCAATGGTTAAATAATCAAATAAATACTAAGTATTCATTTAATTAAGTGTACAGATTTAGGTTTCTACACATACACAAAAAGAAGGATTATATTGATTAAGTTTATGATTTTTCTTCCATTTTGGCCAAGAGAAAGTAAGAAAGGTGGTTTTAAGAAGCACTAACAAAATACTCTCTTGTTTAGATAAAACGTTAGGAGGAGGAATTAATCCTTTCTCTCATAAGAATAATACATGGATGTATTAGATAACAAAGGAGGGATACGTAGATAGACGACATTGGAAGTTACCTAAACCCTCTTTATAAAAGTGTGATGTAGATTTCACAAGAGTCTCATCACTTTGTCCTATGCATCCTAAACCATGCCCATTATATCTATGTTTAGAAAGGATTATAAAGAAAACTCCATTGTGTTTCTCCAAATCAAATGTAGGATTCTTATCAAGTGTTGAAATGTTAGGATGGGAATTTTACTCTTAGTTTTGAATGGACCATATGGGTTGAATTCAAAAAAGTTCAAATTATTATCAATACATTCTTTGCAAAGGTCTCTTCATGGAAATTGATTAGAACAGAGTCTTCCAAGCACAATCTGATTAGACCCTTCGCTTTACAATCCATAACATCATATTGAGCAGCCGCAGTAGGATCTGAGGATCTTGAGACTTTCACATCAACAACATCCCACAGATCTTGATCTATTAGCAGATCTTCCATCTTCAACTTCCACATCTCAAAATTACTTCCAAAAAAATTCTCCACCTCTATTCTCCTTGACGAACTTGCCATTTGAAAATTCCTGCAACAAGATCAAAAAGTATCTTTTATACAAGCTCCCACTCAAATCTAGATTAGTTCAAAAAACCCAATAACCCACAACTGAAACCAAATGTGATCAGGCTCTAATACCACTTGTAAGGAAGTTAAGTAGCGGAATAAATTTCTACACTAATCTTGAGAGGAGGTAGTGCAATTTTTTTTACAAATTGTTACAATAGTTACATAAACTTAACATAAATCCCACAACACAGTGATTTACATGAGGAAAACCCTTTTGGAAGAAAAACCCCACACTCCAAAAGTCACCCAATATATTATTCAGAAATCAATAACAGATTTCAATATACTTGTAGAGAAAGCTCTTAACATGAGTACCACCAACCAGCGATTCAGAGGTAACTCAATAGCCATAAGACTCTTGCACACAACCTCTATCTGATGCACCTCATATATAGGAGATATAATACAAAAAACTGCCAAATGGTATTACCAAAACCCTGGGCTAAAATCACCCAATAAAGTAGACCCAAACTTATCTCCAATCTAGATGCCCTATGATGTGTCAAAACACAAATCAACATGTGTACCTCCCTTTTATGGCTCATTTATGTGTCCAATTCATTTTTATATTTCCTATTTCAGGAGTCCAAATTTTCAAAGGCCATAACTTGTGAACCAGGTGTTCGATTGATGAATTGTTTGAAGTGTTGGAAAGCTTGCAAAGTGATCTATCACCTCGTAACCCACTATGCTAGTTACACCCACTTTTCATGGCATTTTGGAGTGTCTAAAGTCTTCAAAATTAAATTTAAACCTTTCATCCCACCTTCCAAAAATGAAAACTTTAATATCTTCAAAACTAGCTATGATCTTGCAATGAAAATTTATCGGCATGCTTATCTAACCAATCTAAAGCTTTGGGGAAAACATTTCATATCTAGGCGTGTATGTGTCAAGTACAACAAACTGCCAACCAATTGCCTATATAAGGTAGAATCCACGGAAGGTGTAGAACAAGTGGTAGACAAACAACACCTGACTGAAATGGTGTGGGTGCAGGCTTGCAAGTAAGCATGTCAAATCTGTGAAGCATATCAAGAGCATACTTCTACTGAAGTATGGAAATCCCATCGAAAGGCTGAATAACTTGTAAGCCCCAAAAATAGTGCAGAAGGCCAAGATCTATCATCTCAAAGTACTCCATCAAGGCGCTCTGAATATACTGAATCAAGGAGGATGAGCTATTGGTAAGGATAAGATCATCAACATAGAGAAAAAGAATAACTATATCATCCCCCTGACGTTGAATATATACTGTGGGATCAAAACGACAGTGTGTAAAGAGTGTGCAAAGAAAGAAAGAGTCCATCTTCTCATACCAGGCTCGAGGAGCCTATTTGAGACCATATAATGAACGTCAAAGTTGGAAAACCAAAGAGGAATCCTGCACAAATCCCTGAGGCTGCTCCATATAGATCTCCTCACGAAGGTCTCCATGCAAGAAATCACTCTTCACATCCATCTGAAAAATTGTCCATCCCCGTGAAGCTGCTAGAGAAAGTACAAAGTGAATAGAATTCATCTTGGTGATAGGAGAAAAGGTCTCGGATAATCAATACCCTCCACCTGATAAAACCCTTCGCAACAAGACGAGCCTTATACTTATTAATAGAACCATTTGCAGCATACTTGGTACGGTACACCCACTTGCACTGAACCAACTTTCTTCCTTTCGGAAGAGTACAAAGATGCCAGTATGACTCTTCATCAAAGAAGAATACTCCTTATCCATGGCCCTATCCCACTCTGGTTGACCTGTTGCCTCTAAAAAAAATTTGAGGATCATCCGAAATGGCATGACTCAGAAGACTAGAACTAGATGTCTATGCATGAGTACGATGAGTGTCAGAAGGATCACCTGCCATAGAACCAACAACATCAAGTGTAAATCGGGCCCACTTGGGCAAAGGCTTAGTGACGGGTGGTGGTGGTGGTGGTGGTGATGGTGATGGTGGACCATCATCTGCATCATCCTCAAAGAAGAAGGAATCCTCAAAAGATGAAGAGGTAGGAGGAAATGAGGGAGAAGCTGGTGATGGAGAATCCATCTAAGGAAGGCTCTCATCAAACTGGACATCCCGCCTAAACAGGACCTCTCAGGAATCAGGATCAAACAACATGTATGCCTTAACATCCTCACAATAGCCAACAAAAATGAGTGGTTAGCTCTTCCTCTCCATGGCTTTCCTCTAAGCATTTGGAATAAATGCCCAAGCCTCACTACCAAAAATTCAGAATGAAGAAACATCAGCCTTGACATGGGACTAAGCCTCCTCAGGAGTCAACTAGCGCAATGCTTTATGAGGCATCCGATTCCGAATATAAGTGGCACAATTAACTGCCTCAGCCCAAAAATTAGGTTGCATAGAATGTGAATGAAGCATACAATTGGCCATCTCCCTTAGTGTTATGTTCTTTCACTCAACAACACCATTCTGCTGAGGGGTGTGAGGAACTGATAACTGATGTTGCAAACCATGCTTTGTGCAGAAATCTGTAAAAGCCCGATTCACATATTCTCTCCCATTATCTGTGTGTATCCACTTTATAGAAAGACCAGACTGCTTCTCTACAAATATCTTAAAGACTCGAAATGAATCAAAGATATCAGACTTGTACTTAAGAAAGTACACCCATGTACATCTGGAGAAGTCATCAATGAAAGTGAGCACATACCTGGACCCTGAAAAGGATGGAGTTGAAAATGACATAAGATCACTATGGATCAAATCCAAGGGTGCCTTAGCATGGGTGGCTTTGCCTGTAGGAAAAGGATCACGGTGATTCTTTCCAAGTGCACAACCTTGACATACACCATCAATATAGGATATCTGAGGGAACCCAATAACAAGTGTCTGTATGCTCATCTGTTGTAAGTATCTATAATTGACATGGCCAAAACACTCATGCTAAAGTTTTCTCACTGAATCTACATGTGCTACAAGAGAAACACCTGAACCATCTGGACTCTCAAACCCATAAAAATAATATAACCGAGAATCAAGATCAACACTACCAATAGCCACAACCAAATTAGGATCATGGAGCTCTCTAATAACCACATCATGTGGTGTACAAGAGCTAGAATGACAAATTTGATAAATAGAGAGGAGGCTCATCGAAATGTCAGGAACCAAAAGAACATCCTGAAAACAATCACCTATCAATGGAATAGAACCTAAACCTGAAACTGAAAGTTGTGTTGAGTCACCAACTGCAATCTATAAAGTATTACTGTGAGCAAGTGGCATAACAAGCTGCGGTGAGTGTGTCATGTGGTGAGAAGCCCCATAATCAATAATCCAAGTGGATGCAGAAGGAATAGCTCATGCAGAAAGAGCATGTCCTTTCCCAGTAGAAGAGGAAGATGGAAGCTGAGGAGTAGAAATATGATGTTGCTGCATGGCTTCCTCCAAAGCATTTAATCTTTTCCAACAGCGAGAAACTGAATGACCTTCTTTGCCACAGAAACTGCAAAGTTCATCTGATTTCTTCTTAGTCTTGGAGGAAGACTCACCAGACTTAAAAGAGTGCTCTTGTTTGGGATAGGAATTCGGTTTGTAATCAGACTTAGGTGGTGGCTTGGAGGGACATTCACTGCCAGTTGAATCCTTCTTAGGCTTCAGTTTCTGCTTCTTATTCTCTTTAGATGTCTGAGCAACCAATGCTTTCGACTTTGATCCTATGAGAGTGTCCAACAAAGATAGGTGAGCCTGCTCACGAGTCAAGCGATTACAGAACACATCAAAAGTAGGCATGGTGAAGCATGTACCCAAGGAATCCATAGTAGAATAAAATGTGGAAGAAAATATCTAATAGGGACCTCGAAGCTTAGAGAGAATCAGGTAGATACACTCTGTGTTTGTCTTATTTTTACCACAACTATGTAGGATAGATCTAGTGGTTTTAAACTTGTTTAGAAAGTCCACAATGTGAGGAAAAGACTCAGGTAACAAGGAAGAGAGCTCTTCCTCAATCTGTAATGCTCGAAACTCATTGATAGTACCAAAGAGAGTTTCAAATTTGGACCACATAGCCCAAGGAGTGAGCAAACCATCAAGGTGAAAAAGCAAGTTGTCTGACACATGTAAGGAGATGACACCCATAGCCTCATCCATCTTATTCTGGTGTTGAAGAATCTCAAAAGGACGCTGCAACAACGGCTGATCCACATCCAAACAGGACCACAACCCTCTTGATCTGAGAAGCCTCGTCATATGAGATTTCCAGAGGTGATAGTTTTGGGATGTAAGAAGCTCAACTGAAGAATCGACCATGTGTCCCTGTACTTGAACCTGTATCTGCTCTTGATTTTTTTAATTAAGTGATCTTTTAAACTAGACATGAGATGCAGAAGGGGTGTTTTATTTTTATTTTTTGAGTTTAGGTATTCTTATTTTCTAAAGTAAATTACAGAAAATACTTAAAAAATAATAGCCCCCACAATATGTAAAACAAAAAACCATTACAATCTGAGAGCCACAAAACAAGACAAGAGCTAAAAAAATATGTCAAACACTATCTTGTGTATTTGGTGATTTTTCTAGAAAAAATAACTCCAAATTTGAGTAGGGCTCTCCAAGACCTTTCCGATGCCTATTCGTTTTCCAAAAACGGAGTCCGTTTGCCCAAATTATGGCTCCCGGAGTGCAGAAAAAAAAGCTAACTTGGATGGAAAAAAATAGGTACTACATGAAAAAAATCAGCAAATCTCACCTCCAAACCTGAATAGAGCTCAAAATGATCTTTCCGATGCCTATTTTTTTTCAAAAATCCGACTCCATTTGCCTAAGTTATGGCAAAAAAACCTCCCCCTTGTCAAAAAGCTTGGAAGAATGAGCAAAAGGAGGAGAGTTGGCGGAGGTGGTGCTCTGGCTGGGCGGCGGCAGGAGGCGTGGAGCAGGGTCAGGCGATGGGGAGCTGAGCATGTCGAGCGGAGGCGGTTGAAGAAACCACCTGCGGTAACCGTCGACCGCAGAGCTGGTCGCAACGGTTAATAAACCGCTAGTGGCTAGTGGTAGTGGAAGCGGCCTAGGCACGTCGTTAAAAGGCCCGAAAATTGATTTTTTTGAATTTTTTTTTCTTTATTTTTTATTTTTTGAAAAACGTGCACTGTAAGGGCCAAAAAAAATAAATCCAGAGCCAAAGTTGTCCAAATTTTATATGAAAATGGGGGTTTTGGAGTGTTATGAGCTCCATGGGGAGGTCTGTTTGAGCTCAAAATACCCAGAAACAAAAAAGTACCCTAGATCCAAACTAAAAAACTTAAAAAAAAAAAAAAAACTGAAACCCTTGCCTCCTGAGAAATCTTCTGAAAAGAAATCAAGAACAAGCAGCAACAGATGTAGGCTCTAATACCATGAAGAAGTTGAGAACGTACAACTTCTGAGATCCCAAGAGCACCTACAAGCAAAATACCAGTCACAAGAGAAGATTGGAGACAAAAACACAATAAAGGCTCTAAAGAAAAAGATTATCATTTAGAGAGGGAATGAAAAACAAAATTACAATACAATCCTTATGAAAGGAGAATATGAAACCCTAAAGATGTGCAACCCTAAAGAAACCCTAAAGGGATGAAGAATATTTAATAATTAGAATAATTATTAAATACCTACAATATTATTAAATACCTAAGTTTAGCTTAAGCATAGAGTATAATAGACTAATAATTAAATAAATAATTATTAGCTAATACAAGATAACTCTAACAAAAATATATGTGAATATTGAGAGCACATAACCTCTCAATAATTTTATAAATGAATAATTACAAATATTGATAAAGAAAAAATTATCAATATTTATCCGTAATGGTAACATAGAGCCCACTCCCACAAAATTATCAATATTTATCCGTAATGGTAACATAGAGCCCACTCCCACTCAGAACAACAAAAAGTCTATTCTAGAATAAATTCATGAGCCAAGAAAATATTTTGACAAAGTATGTATTTCAATTATGTAAAACTTTAAAAAACGGTTACAAAGCCTTTCCAGTAGAGGAGATCTCATCATCCCTCTTACAATATTTTTTTTCCTATTTAAAGAATTCACCCACACATGAAGTAGTTGGGTAACTACTCGTAACTTCCCTTTACCCATTTTCTTTCTCCGTATTTTTCTCCCAATATTAGTTTCCCCTACTTATATTTCTTTTTTCACTTTCATGGAGATTTGTAAATAGTTGGGTACAATAAATTTGCACATTACAATAAAAATTAATTCTTGGAAGAATTAATTTACTTGAGAGGTTAAAATCATGTGATCCAGCTTCACCCAAATTCCCTTGACATAATTTGATATTTAATTATTTTGCATAATAGAATAATATTTAATTCTTAAAAGAATTAAATATTATTAGAAATATAAAACCTTGTGTAGCTTTTGAGAGAGGGTTACCTATGATTTGATAAAATCATAAGGTAACATTGGCTCTGATTGGGACTGCATTTTGTGACAAAATGAAGAGAACTCTAGAATCTAACCATTGATCAATGCCTTATCCATTGGGCCATAGAGTCACCATCTAATACGTGTTCCAATTGGCTAAATGAATATATCAAACCATTTTAATTCTTTTCATCTTTGACAAATCTTTCTTGAGCTCTCATGGGATTGCCACAAAATAAATTGAAGTAAAATTTTGCGACTTCTTCCTCTTGGGCATCATCTAGAATAGGAAACTTCATAAAGAGGCCTTCTATACTAATTGGAATGGTTTGAAGTTGACCACCAATACTCTACCTGGCCTTCCCACTAACCTGAATAAAAATATCAACAAGTGCAAGCACTGGTTCTTTAGGTTCTAATTCAATCATCACCAACTCTTTGAAACCCTATTTTTCTTCATCTACAAAGCTTCCCCATGCGGCTCTTTCATTATTGCCTGCATACTATTGGTTATCTGCTCCTTTGCCTGAGTCTATAATAGATCCATTTTTTACTTCCATTAATATTAATTTTTACTCATTAGATTTACTTGAAAATGTATCTCATTCTTTCTTGGAGGCTCACCTATAAGGAATATGAACAGATGGATCGATCGATACTGTCTACGAGGAGATAATTTAATAACATAAAGTACAGGTCATGAATCAATGTTATTCAATTGTGGATCACGTAGAGAATCATCATATTGCCTAATCGAAACTTTCCTTTTGAGTCAAAAATAAGTTTGCATTGTACACCAACCTTCAAGTTTCCTCTAGTCCATGTCATTAATAGATTTTGTGGGTCACATATCTTTGAGAAGTTTCACATGCTTTACGCGTTTTGCAATCATGGTGCATCATTAGATCATATTTTGTGCCAAATAATTTGCATTTTCTATAGCCTATGCCTCCATACCACACACCTTGGAAAAATTTCTCCTCCTACCTACTGCACTTCTCTCTCTCTTTCTAATTCTCAACTTCCCATTCTTGTAAATGCTCTTCGTTGTATGGTATTACTCATAGTTATAACTTAAACCCTGAGAACAATTAATTCATTATTTTTCTGAGTTGTACATAAATTCTTTAACACAAAATTCTTGTTGAAAATATCCAAATCAATCTTTGAAACAATAAGAAAGAATGAATTCATAATAAATCACAAGCTTCTATCGTCAAACACCAAAGTGTTGAATCTTGAATCCCACATCAATGTGAATGATAAAACTTCAACTATGTGATGTCTTGTAGATTCTCGTTCCATAGGAGTGGCTTGAAATAGGAAGACTCTTACGCCAATACACAGGATACCATTTTGACTACTTCCAAGATTCCATACAAGAAGGTGCATAGATATAAGAAGAATGATTGTGCTTTGTCATGAATCGTTCCAAGCACCATCCACCACAATATGAGGTGGAATAATACAACTTTTGTACCAATTATTAATCAAAGCCAATAGATAATTCCTAATAGAAAATTTGGCTGAAATATTTGATTCAAATATAATATCATCTACCCCAAAATTTCATTCTTACCGACAACATTCTTCAAGTCAATGAGATTTAGCTTTTAGCCTTCTCTTTTAACCACCTATGAACAATGTACTTCGCTAAACACAATCCCATTTAAAACATGTTGCTAGCCAGAATTCAATCTAGCCACTAAATTATAGACAGGAAATTAATTTTCCACACTGATGCTTGGTTGCAGTTGAAATGCTTTTGTTAAATAAATGGGTATTATAGAACCAAATGCCATATATTTTATGTTGTCTCTTCCAATGGTACTTGTTCTCACCTTGTTTTTGGATTAGATATCAATAAAGCATTACATAGCATCAGCAAAAAGACTGAGTTCAGCAGTAGTTGGGGCACCAATTGAAGGTGCATATACAAAATACACAGTTAATGAGCACCTCCAATATCAGGGATTACAATTGATATACATACTTATAGACAAAATTGACATTATAACATATTAAGCAACAACTAAGGAATTAAAGTTTCAACTTCTGGTGAGTTGTTATTTCCCAGTGGTGGGAGCCATGCCACCCAGCCCATAGTTCCTTCCTGCCATACTTCCACCCGACCATCAAGTATCTCTTTCTTATGAGGATGGGAAGTGTGTTCACTGATCAGGTCTGCCTCCTTCTAAATGATTTCCATATGCATTTATCTACGATCCATTTGCCTCATGAAGGCCATCAAGGCTTGTTCAAAAGCTACTTTGCCTAGTTCATCCCTCTCCCAAGTGAATCTGTGTGATAATTCACAGATGTACACCGTAGTGGCCCCCTCCTTGATCCACCTGTCAAACTTGTCCAAGTCAAGTTTAAGCACAACAGTGACCTGCATAGAAATAGAATGAGCAATGAGTCTCCTAAGAGACTCAGTGAGGTGCCTAGTATTGCTATTAAAGATGTCATCATTGTGATACTTCCATATGAGCCATAGAACTTCTAAAGAAAAACAAGACCAAAAGACATTTGCTATCTTCTTACAACCCTTGACATGGCCTAGAACAAAATCTATGTACTCAAGAGAAACAAATTCTAAGTTAAAACCAAATAGTCTCCATATTTCTTTAGCAAAATGACATTCAAAGAAGATGTGTTTCACAGATTCAGGCACTCTACAAATGCTACAATTTATTAAAGCACCTTCCTTATTTTTGGTGGGGAGTTTATTTAGCAGTAGGCGCCAGCCAAAGAATAGTTTTTTAGGTTCATTATGGGCCATCCAAAACCTACTTAGATAATCTTTCAAGGTCTTCGGTTCCCAGTCTAGTTCCCAGCATTTATCAAGGTGCAGAAAAATGGCATCGGACTCGGTGAGGGCAGAGTATATGCATTTGGCTTTAATGGAAGGGAGAGGTGTGCCATTAGTCCAGCATAGTGCAATTGAGGGGGGGTGAGGGATAGGGGAGTGGAAGGGGGGGAGAGCAGAGGATAATTCCAATCTAAGGATGTTGTATGTCCTATTCTGGGATTCCGGGATAGAAAAAGTGATTTGCAACTCCTCCCATGATCTGAATTGGTCATTTATAAACAGTTGTTTAAATTTTTTAATACCCCTGTTATGCCATTTCAATGCAGAGCAGCCTTGTAGTGTGGCCCTGTTTTCCATTATGATATAAGTTCCACCATATTGATCTGTCAACAACAATATTACCCTGTTTAGTGCCATCAATTTTGAAATTCACCAAATGTCTCACATGTTCCCATGCCTTCCATAGGGACTTGAAGATATCAAACCCAGCCGAAGCTACCTCAAATTGCCCCATAAGAGTATCTAGTAATGGGAGGTCCTTCCATTTCTTAGCTTTCTTAGGAATAGAGCATTTAATATTATTCCTTATAAGCACTTTTCATGGCTCATTGCCTTCCATGGCCTTAAGGATCCATTTGGAGGCAAGAACAATGCCTTGTAGTTTTAGGTCTTTCAACCCCATCCCACCAGATAGTTTATTCATAGTGCACCACTGCCACTTGATTGCATGTTGTTTCTTAGTCCCCTTGCCATCTGACCATAAGAATTCCCTAATTTGCTTTTGTACATGATTAAATTTGTAGTTCTTGAATAGCCAGGTTGATGAGAAATAGATATTATAAGAGGCTAATATTTTTTGACAGACCTGGAATCTTCCAGCCAAGGAGAGAAAATTCTTATTCCACTTTGAGAGTTTCGTATCTATCTTGTTCCTTACCCATTCCCACATTTCTTTTAGATTTGGGAGGACAGAGAAGGGGATACCTAGATATTTTACAATCTATGTTGGGCCCAACCAATTGAGAGAGAATTTTGTAAGCCAGCCCGAAGGGTTGTCCTCCCAACCAAGAAGATTGGATTTGTGAAGAGCAATTTTGCTACCAGATGCTAGACAAAAAAATTCAATATTTTTCATCAGGGCAGCAAGGTTCTCTTCCTCCAGCTTAATTAATAGTGCAGTATCATTAGCAAACTAGACATTACAAATTTCCTCTTTGTTAGGTAATGTAATACCCCTAACAGTGGGAGTAGAATAGGAGTCCTTAAGTAGGTAGAACATTGCATCAACAACTAGCACAAAGAGGGCAGGGGCTAAAGGGAACCCTTGTCTGATAGATCTACTGAGTGCAAAATTGGAGGACCTTAATCCATTAACTTCAATAACATCATTGGAATCACATAGTAAGGTTTTGACCATATTGCAAAATCCAGGGGGGAAGCCTAATGATTGAAGCATCTGAATGATATAGTCCCATTCTATCCTGTCATACGCTTTCTCAAAGTCTATGAGAAACATGGCTCCACTTTGCCCTGACTCCTTCGCCCAATGCAAGGACTCCCAACATGTAATTAATTTTTCCAGTATATATCGTCCTTTAACAAACCCTATTTGAGTAGTGCTGACAATCTTAGGTAAGATCTTTTCCAATCTACATGCAACCAACTTAGCTAAAAATTTGTAGGACACATTCAACAGTGTGATAGGTCTCCAATTTTTAATTAAGGTTTTGTCTCCTTCCTTGGGGATGAGCTTTATTAGAACTTGATTAACATTATTGCCTGAGGAGCCTCTATTTAACGCCTCAGTGTATAGGGAGTGTAGATCATCAACAATCCACCCAATGTTTTCTTTATAAAATTCTACTGGAAACCCATCAAGGCCAGGGGATTTATCATTGTTGAGAGCCAAGATAACTCCCCTGATTTCTTCTTTTGTAATATCCCTTTCAAGTAACCTACTGTCCTCCTTGTCAATAAGCTTGGGAACTAGGGACATAATAATCTTTCTAGCATTCTCCTGATCCTCCCTACCTGGTTTAGTAGAGAATAGGTTCTTGTAGAACTGGGCAAAACATTCTAGAATTTCAGTTGTTCTAGATATGTTCTTATTTTGATCCCATATAGTGTCAATTTTTTCTCTGGCTTGTTTCATTTTAAGAATATGGAAGAAGAATTTAGATCCTCGATCTCCAGTGTCTAACCAGTTCAATTTAGCCCTAGCTCTCTATCCTTTGATTTTCTGATTCTATAGTCTCCTAAGATCATCCTTGGCCCTAACAAGCTAGTTAGTGAGTGATACATTTTTAGGGTCCCCTTGGAGTTCCAGTTCAGCCATTTGGAGGTCATTATGCAATTGTAACTCAGATGCTCTGGTATTGTTTGCCTTCTTTTTAACCACAGCTTGGCAGAGTGAGGTCCAAGTTTTAATATTTTGATTCCACCTGTCTATGTTGGACCATTGGGGATTACCATATTTGTGATTAATACTAAGAGGGGGGGTGAATTAGTATACCAAAAAATACTGAACTTAAACACTTAAACAATTTAGCAGTAAACCAATATAACAGTTTAACTAACAAACCGGTTAACACAAATGCAAACCAAATAGCAAATAAGGCATTCACCCATAGAAGCACAATCACCATAACATAAGAGATTTTGACGTGGAAACCCAAATGGGAAAAACCACGGTGAGATGAAACTCACAACTAACTATCTGCATAATAGTAACCAGACCGGTTAAGGTCATACAATGTTCTTCACCAGAACAAATCCTGTTAGGAATCTCAATCTCTGTTAGGAGATAAGTCCGATTAAAGACTACCTTGTGAGAGGATTTCAGATCCACATATGTGAACCACCTTGTTAGAGGATTACAAAGGCTTTTTTGGGCCTACCCAGTTAAGGGTTTCAGACTTGTCGAAGATGTGAGTAATCAACAAGTGAATGATCTAGCAAATAGCACAGTCTGCTTGGTTAGATCCATGATAGCTCATTGCTAATGCATTTTAGCAATACTTCAGTCTTCAGTAAATCCACACTCTTTTACAGCACACAGACTCAATCTTCTCTCCTAAGATCGCTCATACAAAAACTCATCAACCACCAAAAACCTTAACAACTACCACTACTAAAACCCTAGACATGATGTCCTTAAAAAGGAATTTGATTTCATGTCGGTCCAATAGGATTACATTGCAAGTTTCTAGGTTCATTGCATCTAGACACATTTGATAACACGACACAAAATCACCGTCAAAGTGTTGGTGGATGGTAACTCATCACAAAAATATCGGTTGGTAACTCATCACAAAGTATTATCAGTTCATACAACTTTATCTATTACTGATTGGTAACTCATCAAAGAGTAATACCGGTTCAAACATTAAACCGATTACCGGTTGTCAAAAATGAAGACTGAGAAAATGATAACTGCCGCTTCAGTTCCTTCGTACTGCTTGAGATCCTTGAACCACTTGAGGTCTTCATACCGCTTGGGATCGGTAGACACTTTCTGCAAAAACCGATAGCCTAAAGGCTATAATACATAATATCGGTTTGGAACACATATCGGTTGAGCATTACTTATACATACAAAAAGTGATCTTAAAGAAAGTGTGTGTCCATCAATGACAATCACAACATCATTATCAAAAATGCCAACAATCTCCCCCTTTGGCATTGATGGCAACACTTAGGAAAAATTTTGACATCTAAGTGTTTTACAACAAAAAAATATGCTATAATCAAAATTACTCCCCCTAAGCATATACACTACCCCTTTTGCAGAAAATACAATGTATACTACTCCCTTACAGAGATAAACATGAAAGTATACATAATATCCATCAAAATTTTAAATACAAAATACTACTCCCCCTTTGCCAACAATGACAAAGTACAACTGAATAACCCCTGTTTCCATTAGCATTAAAATAAGAAGTGTTTATGACAATAAAGATTGAAACTTGTCAAAAACTGATTTAAAGTCTTGCATAAATGTCTTCATGGATAAAGACCATGACTCAACCAATGAGGTAGCAACCTCACTTTCTATTTGCATCTGGGATACCTGTTCCTCCATGGCGTCCAAGGTACTCATCTCTTGAGTGACCATTAAGGCATCCAGATT
Source organism: Cryptomeria japonica (assembly GCF_030272615.1). NCBI lineage: Eukaryota > Viridiplantae > Streptophyta > Pinopsida > Cupressales > Cupressaceae > Cryptomeria > Cryptomeria japonica. The sequence continues at coordinate 441,168,178 of NC_081410.1, forward strand.
GAGATAACATTTCTGAAGTATTTGCAGTCTTGGTAGTAGAACCAGTTGAAGTTCCTGCAAATCTCATGTCTGGCTGCTGCTCTCTAACTCTATTCTTGCAGACTGGAGTTGAAACCGGTGAACGGTTTGCCCATAAGCGGTGAAGGAATCATAGGGCGTCTTGAAGGTGCTTATGAATGTCTGCAAATTAGTTTGCAGTTTGTCTTTCTAAGCAAGCACATCATCACAAAATAGATGGGGTTGACATATCTTACTGAGCAGTAGATTCCCCTCATCCAGAACATCTTTTATGTCCTTCTGTGCTTTCTGTAGATCAGACCGGAGCTCATTTAACTTCTTTACCAAAGCAGTGTTCAGAGCCTTTTGATGCTTCTTTTTTGCATTGGCTTCAACAACATCTTCCAGACATTGCACTTGGTCCTCTACAACTGTGCATAGGAGCTTCAATTGAGCTAGAGAGGAATCGATACTTGGGAGATTGGTACCGGGAATCAAACTGGTGAGAGTTTCCACCGCAGTTTGAATCATATCTTCCTCCTTTTTCCTCCTTAGTGCTTCCAGTCGCTCTTGAGCAAGCTTAATACTTTGCAGTGGCTCCATTTCATTTGCAAACTGGAGGTCAATGGGACTGGTGATGTCAGCCGGTTTGGCTTTACCACCAGTTGTCTTTGGGGTCTCTACATGTACACTCTTTGTCGCTTCTCCTTTTCCTTAGCTTTTTGCTTATCTTCTTCTGCCTTCTTCTGCTCCTTAGCTTCTTTCTTTCTTTTCTCTTCTTCCTTCTTCCTTTCTTCTTCTTTCTGCTTCTCTTCTTCTTTCCTCTCCTCTTCCTTCTTCTTCTTCTCCTCTTCCTATTTCTTCTCCTCTTCCTTCTTTTTCTTCTCCTCTTCCTGTTTCTTGTCTTCTTCCTTCTTCTTCTTCTCCTCTTCCTGTTTGTTCTCTTCTTCCTTCTTCTTCTTCTCCTCTTCCTATTTTCTCTTCTTCTCTTCTTTTCTCTTATCTTCCTCTTTTCTCTTCTCCTCTTCATTTCTCTTCTCCTCTTCCTTTTGCTTCTTCTCTTCTTCTACATGTTTCCTCTTCTCTTCCTCCTTTCTCTTTTCCTCGTCCTGTTTCTCATGTCCTGTCATTTCTGTTGGTGTATCTGGAGTAACATCTTCACCGTCCAAAGCATCAACATCAATAGTGTCCATTTGCTCAGTTCTCCTTCATTGTTATACACCTCATCCAGTTTTGCAATTTCTGGTTCTTGTTCAGCCTTTTTGTTGGCTTCGGACACTTGGTGCAATCTCAGAGTTGCCTGGGCATGAGAGTGGGTATCTTTTACCACCTCAGGGACTTTCCTTTCTAGCAACAAGAGTCTCCTTCTTCGCATAAAGAAGAGACCTTTATATTTTTCCATAACTTCATAAAGTTCAGAATTAGACACATTAGGAAAATATTGAGCAAATATTTCCTCTCTTATCTCCTCTTCCTTTTCTATGGCAATGCGCCATTTGTTGTCTAAAGAATTATATAAAGAATCCGGTGTCATAGATTTAATTTATGATGGCGACCGATCATTAATACATAAATATTGAATGACTTCCTGTTCTACTTCCTCCTTCTCATTATCATTGAAATCATCAAAATAATCTGTCGAATCACTCAACACTTTTCTCCTAATGTTCTTTATAGTTCTTTGACAATGTGTCAAAGGTTTGTAAGAGGAAATATCAATATTTACCAGTGCTGAGGATGTCGGTTCATTGCTATTTGCCTTAGTCTTCTTTCTTGTTTGCCTAGTCTTCTTAGGTTGTTCTTCATATTCTGTATCTTCTGAGTCCGGTGTGTTGCTCTTTGTCTTCCAGATTGGCAGGTGCAACTTCCGGTTTCTTCTTTGCCGGTGACTGCTTGGTCACTTTAGGACTCGTTGAAGTAACCGGTGCCAATATAGATGGCACTGCCTTAACTTTCTTCACTAAGGGCTCTTCAACCGGTGTAACCCTTTCCAGATAGGTGTCATTTCTTTTCTTCTTAGGATCAAGTAGTGAGGCAAGTAGGGTAGAAGCATACCCGTCTAGCATGTCATACATCACCTCATAACCCATAGGCTCCACTTCTTCCTTTCTGGGCTCAATAGCCTCCATTATGCACTCATCTACTCTGATGATAAAGCAGATGTCCTCTTCATATTTCTTAACAATATCACCAAATATTCTCACCCTTTGGCTCATCTTGCATCTGAACTCATCAAAGTATTTGTTCAAAACTTCAGGATAACCGGTTCCAACCGCTTGAAGACTTTCCCTGATTTGCTTTGTAACTGGTTGGTCAACAAACCACTGAATATCACCGACTCCTGGGAAGTAGCCTTGGAAGTAGAAGAACAATCCGACCAATAGTTGTTCGAATTTAAATCTAAAGGCATTGTCCTGTTTGATTGACTTCGGGTTCACCAGTAGCTGCCTTTGCATATAGGTGCATAAATCAAATGAGAAATCTTCTATGATCATCCTGTAGCCAGCATTTACCGCTACAGTAGAGACAAAGTTAATTCTGCTAGCATGGAATGTCCGATAACCTATCACCATGCAGGCATACTTGACCATATTGATGGTCATTCCCCGTTGGTTGCTCACAGAACCAGTGAGCTTGGTCATTTCGGTCTTGTTGATCTTCCTTAGGGCCGACACTTCTCCAACGTTACAGAAACTGGTGACGACATGAATCTCTTTCGATGTGATGTCATGTGTCCGCTCCAAATACATTTTGTCACCATGCACTCTACTTAGAATGATGCGGATGTGATCATCTATGAATTCTTCAAGGAAATAGACCGCATTGTGAAGCTTCTTCTTTTCCAAGATGCTGAATTCCAGTTTGATCTTCTTGTCCTTTCCGCATAACAAACTCAACTGAGAATGGATCACTAGAGATCCCAGGTCTTCAATTTTACAGTCAATGTAATCCGAAATACCTTCCTCAACTATAACACCAACGGGTATTTGGGATAGTGCATTGTATTTTGCCTTCTGTTGGATGAAATCTACTGAATCAACAGGTGCACTAGAACTAGAGTGCGATAATGAAGCCATGATAAACAAAGAAACTCAAAAAATACCTTCGAAAGTCGAGATTTAGGGCTTACAAATTCCACTTCGCCACTCACTACTTTAGTTGCTGGGTTACCGCTTTGAGTTCTACACTTGACCGATTGATATTATCTTCAAATTCTTCTTCAAGGTTTTGAAATTTCTGTGAATTTCAAGAAAAATCGCCTTTTGTCACTCTACACTTGAAAACTTTTTCGCTCAAAAATTGATAAGTGAAAATGACTTGAAAATCCCTTTTAAATGAATTCTCCACCGACCATAATAAATGCTCCATCATTAGGGCGTAAACCCTAATTTGTCTTTTACCATTTCCGGTCTTCCACCAATTGACAGGTATCACATACTGGTTAAGGTCTTTTACCGGTGTAAAATGGGGGTTCGAAACATTTTACCGATTTGTTTCCCCCTAAGCTTTCCCGTAGCTTAGTTTGCCGGTTCAGAGATTTCCACACCAGGTGCAAAAACCGGTTCTTCTAGAGACACTTCTTCTGGCTTCTTTTTCCAGGTTTTCTTCATATCCGCTTGAACAGTTTCAACATCAATCTTTCCTTCTGGAGTGATCAGTATATCATCCGATATATTCTTTTTCATCCTGCAGAATCTTGCTGTATGACTCGGTTTGTTGCAATGATAGCAAACCATTCCAAGTGCTCTCCAAGGTCCATTATTCATGTTTCCATTCTTCCTTCTGCATGTTGCAGCTGTGTGACCATTTCCATGACAGATCAAACAGGTTGCTCTCCATCTGGTTGTCGCTTGATAGCCACCGCTACTTGACTGATGATTATATGTATTAACCCGGTTTGGATTCCAATTCCCAGAGGGCTCAGGAAAGACTCCTTGACTCCTTTGAGGATACCTTCCGGTGTTGTGCATGACAGACCTGCATTGAAATGCTCTATGCCCAAACTTGTTGCATGCATAACAATTTCCATTGAATCTATTGGGTCTAGGCTTATTGTTTAGAAAGTAAGGAAAGTTATTGTAAGCCTTGTTTCTACATACATTAGCAGTATGTCCTTCCTTGAGACAATTAAAGCAAACAAGTTTGAATTTTTTCTTACCTTTATCCTTTGGTGCCAGTTGCTTCTTTGATGCTCCATCTTTTGTTCCAGAGGTCTCACCTTCCTCATAACCAGAAAAACCAAGTCCAGTGGTATTCTTCACCGGTTTTGCTGATTCAAGATTTTGTTCTAGCTTAATAGTGCTCTTATTGAATTTGGCAAGTATTTCCTTTAACTCAGTGAGTTCTTTGGTAATAGCAGCATTGGATTCCTTCAAGGTTGCATTTTCAGAAATAGCCATGTTTAGTTCACCTTGCATTTCCTCTTTTTCCACTTTACTCTCTTGGAGATGAGCGGTAAGTGCACTGATTTCTTGCCTATAGCTTGGAGATCTCATGATCTTTGTCTTTTACCGGATCTTCAGCTTTTCTTCAGTTCTCAAGCTCTTGACACATCCTAATAGTCATTCCTTCAAGTTCCCTTCTCAGGTTAGCATTAGACTCATTCAGTTTTTCAACTTCTTCAACTAGGGCTTCCATGTCTGCTTCATCAAAGGAACTGTTCTCAGTTAGCTCCATCAGTTTCTTAGCATGCTCTCTCCTTTTTGCCAGAGAGGCCTTATACTTGACTATGAGTTCATCATAGGCTTTCTCAGTTTGAGTGAGCTGATGAGTAAGTTCCCTCATAGTGTATTCCCCCATATCTCTTTCCAAGTGGTTAAACTTATAGAAAGGTTGGCTCTGATACCAATTGATGAATACTAAGAGGGGGGGTGAATTAGTATACCAAAAAATACTAAACTTAAACACTTAAACAGTTTAACAGTAAACCTGTATAACAGCTTAACTAGCAAACCAGTTAACACAAATGCAAACCAAACAACAAATAAGGCATTCACCCACAGAAGCACAATCACCATAACACAAGAGATTTTGACGTGGAAACCCAAATGGGAAAAACCACGGTGAGATGAAACTCACAAGTAACTATCTGCAGAATAGTAACCAGACCGGTTAAGGTCATACAATGTTCTTCACCAGAACAGATCCTGTTAGGAATCTCAATATCTGTTAGGAGATAAGTCCGATTAAAAACTACCTTGTGATAGGATTTTAGATCCACATATGTGAACCATTAGAGGATTTACAAAGGCTTTTCTGGGCCTACCTGGTTAAGGGTTTCAGACTTGTCAAAGATGTGAGTAATCAACAAGTGAATGATCTAGCAAATAGCACAGTCTACTTGGTTAGATCCATGATAGCTCATTGCTAATGCATTTTAGCATTACTTCAGTCTTCAGTAAATCCACACTCTGTTATAGCGCGCAGACTCGATCTTCTCTCCTAAGATCGCTCATACAAAAACTCATCAACCACCAAAAACCCTAACAACTACCTCTACTAAAACCCTAGACATGATGTCCTTAAAAAGGAATTTGATTTCATGTCGGTCCAATAGGATTACATTGCAAGTTCCTAGATTCATTGCATCTAGACACATTTGATAACATGACACAAAATCACTGTCAAAGTGTCGGTGGATGGTAACTCATCACAAAAATACCAGTTGGTAACTCATCACAAAAATACCAGTTGGTAACTCATCACAGAGTATTACCGGTTCATACAACTTTACTGATTACCGGTTGGTAACTCATCATAGAGTAATACCGATTCAAACATTAAACCGATTACCGGTTGTCAAAAATGAAGACTGGGAAAATGATAACTGCCACTTCAGTTCCTTCATACCACTTGATATCCTCGAACCGCTTGAGGTCTTCATACCTCTTGGGATCGGTAGACACTTTCTACAAAAACTGATAGCCTAAAGGCTATAATACATAATACCGGTTTGGAACACATACAGGTTGAGCATTACTTATACATACAAAAAGTGATCTCAAATCAAGTGCATGTCCATCAATGACAATCACAACATCATTATAAAAAATGCCAACAATTTGTTAAACATTTTGACCAGACACTGGGCACATTTTAGGTCCTTATCCTTTAAAAGACTAGTGTTCATTCTAAAGTTTGAACTAGGGTTGGGTGGGGTCACCCTATTCTCAATTAACTTTAGTCCTATCATAATAAGATGATGATCTGAGAGCGTATATGGTATGACAACATACTAAACTCCCCCTTCATTTTTATTAATTTCAAAGAAATCTTTGTTGCAGTAAAATCTATCCAATCTGCAGTAGACTATTTTATTATATTGTTGATGGTTACACCAAGTGTACCATATTGATTTATAATCACCCTTCTTTCCTACTAGAGGATCTAATAAATTCATCTTGTTAGTCATCCTTTCCCACTGAAGTCTCTCTGTACCCTTCCATTCCACCTTATTACATCCCTGTTTATCTTGGGCATTTATTACCATGTTGAAATCCCCACCTAGGAACCAGGGGATATCTTCTAAATTAGAAATCCATTCCCACATACTTTCCCTTTCCTGGTAGTCATTGGAGGCATAAATTGAACATATGCCAAAGGTGGAGTTGTCATTCTGAATGATAGCCCATACTGCCTTAGCATAGGGGGATTGCCCCCATTTTTCCACCTTATTAGCCCAGTTAGGGTTTAATAGTATTGTAGCCCCTCCTCTTCCTTTAGGGTGGTTGGTATACAAGGGAGTGGCCTCCCTCCAAATGGATCTTAATCCAACTTCTAATGTGAATCCCACTGATTTCAACTCCTCGAGCATAATACAATCAATATCTTTGTGCATGTTTAGAAATCTTTTGACCACATATTTCCTATCAGGGGCCTCAAGTTCCCTGATGTTCCATGAAATGGCTTTTAACATTAGGATGGTTGTTCAATAGCATCCATCGGGGACTTGAACCCCTCGAAGCACTTAGGCCATTCCTTAGGATTAGAGAGGTGACTAGCATCAAAGGCCACTGTTGAGAGTGGTCTACCTCTTTTTTTCCTTAGTTCAGAGAGTTGTTCGGGTCCCATTGATTCCTTCCTAACTGACGCCTCCTTAGATACCTTAGGAGATCTTTTCCTCCTTTTTTTCTTGGATTTGTTTCCTGGTAAATCCACTTCCCCACTATTAGATCCAAAGTCAAAGATTCTAGAGTCTGGGGAGAATGGTTTATCCCCACCATTATTTTTCCCCTCACATTCATTAGGTTCCCCACAGGGTCCAGTGCCATGATCATCCTGAATGGCTTGGTCGGAAGGGGAGATGGTAGACCCCAACACCCCATCAATGTCACCTGGTGTTAATTCAAGGGGTGTGGTAGGGTTTTGTGTCCCCTCTCCCTCAGCCTTGGTCTCCAAGGGAGTGTTTGAATCGACAGCAATGGGAGGGATGCTTGTTTCCCCAAGGATGTCCCAATTGCCCCTACAGTCAGCCCCCGGACTTATAATGCAGGTGGCATTAGTGGTATCTTGAATACCACCATCATCCCCTTCAATCAAGTCATGGAGGAAGGGCATGGTACTGGCCTCAATTTCCTTTTTTTGAATACTTAAGGACACTTCAAGTTGTTTCCTGAGTTCTGCAACAATTTTTAACTTTTCAAGGACAATTTGTTGTGCATTTTGGGTTCTGGGTCCACCAAGATTAGTGGGGAAACCAACCACTTCAGGATCTAGTGAGTTAGGGGTACTGTTGACCAAGTTGGCCTCTTTTATGGCCTTTTGATATTTGTCCAAGGCCTCAGCTATCGAGGGAGGAGCACTGGGTGGGTTAGAGCAGCCTTGAGGTTGGTAGCTAGTGGGTGGGGGATCAGTGGCAAGTGGGAGTGGCGAAATGGTATGGTTAGATTGAAGGTGGATGAGAGGGATTGAAGTTGGGGGTTAAGTGTGCACTGGGAGGGGAGTAGAATACTTTTGTTTGGGAGTCGAGAGGGTTTTAGAGGCAGAGTGCTTAGAGTGTCGAGCAAAGGTGTTCTCGGAATGAGTGGCACTCTTTCCTGCTAACAAAGGGAAATTTTTTAGGAAGTGTCCACTTCTTCTGCACTTATGACAGGCATTAATTCCTCCCAAATATTCTAAAGGACAAGAGAATAACTAATTTTTAATACATATATCAATTAACTGATGGCTAATGGGTTTTTAATCAAATAAATATCAAATATTCATTTAATTAAACTGGACAGATTTATGTGACTACAGATCCCAAGGAGACTCACTTGGTAGCAGTGAAAAGGATATTTCGGTATTTGAAAGGCACAATAGATTATGGCTTACGGTATCCTTATAAAAATGATTAATCTTTGGAAGTGTTTACTAATGCAGATTGGGTAGGCAATGTTGATGACCGAAAAAGCACTACCGATGGAGCTCTTCTTCTTGGAGGTTGATTGGTTGCTTGGACAAGTAAGAAGCAAACATGTGTATCACAGTAGATAGTAGATGCAGAGTAAGTTGCAACATCAATGAATTGCACACATGCAATTTGAATTAGACATGTGTTAGAAGGTTTTAAAGTTGATATGTTTGAATTGGTAACTATTTATTGTGACAATACAAGTGCTATTAATATTTCGAAAACCATGTGTTACATGCGAGGACAAAGCACACATAATTGAAATATCACATTCTAAGGGAGAGACTACAGGAAAGACAAGTCAGAATGGAGTATGTGACAAGCAAAGAGCAACTCATAGACATTTTCACAAAACCTTTGCCGAAGACTACCTTTGAGTACCTTAGAGGTAAATTAGGGGTCAGACCCCTACATAAGAAGAACTAAGATGCAGGAGATGCATCAATCCAGTGTGCTTAATGAATATTTTTCACTACGGATTGATGAAATGGTGGCTACTCTGCAAGGGGAGCAACTTAGATGAGATTTGTAGAGATGTTGAAGACAACAACAACAAATTTGATGACCAATGATACATATGTATCTTTGGCATTGCTGTCAAAGGGGGAGAAGAAATATATTAGCCTAAGAAGGAGAAGATGTGTAACAAAAAGAGGCAGAAGAGTGAATTATAGCAGAGAAGTTCCAGAACAGAGCAACATGATTTTAGTTGAATATGCTGGTATTTATGTTGGTGTTGCCATCAATGCCAAAGGGGAGATCAAATTCTTCTCGGTTTCTTTCTCAACTAAAGCTTTGAATGCTTTGAATTTACTGAATGCCTCTGACTTTTCTCTTATAAAAGTTACCCACATCATCTTGGAAAAATCATCAGTGAAAATCATGAAATATCTATCACCAAAATAGCTCTTAGTCCTCATAGGACCACAAAGATCAGTATGAACCAAATCTAGAATATTTTCTGAAGAGAAAGACTTACTCTTGAAAGATACAGAAGTCATCTTACCCATCTGACAATCCTTGCATAACACATTATCCAGTTTAACAAGCTAGGGTAAACCTCTCACAATACTTGATTTACTAACTTTTATCAAATTGTCAAAATTAATATGACAAAACCTCTTGTGCCATAACTAGTTGTCTTCAATATTTGCCACCAAACAACTATTCACATTAGTATTAAGATGAAATAGATTACCTATTGTCTGCTTTCCTGTAGCAATCAATTCTCCATTACTTCCAAGAATCTTGCATACTCCACTTTTAAATTCTAGAAGATATCCCTTATCATTTAATTGACCAACACTCAAAAGGTTATGCTTTAATCCATCAACCCAAAATAAATCACCTGCATTACTTTTTCCATTTAATGAAATGGTTCCTTTACCTTTAACCATGCAGGGTGAGTTGTTACCAAACCTTACCACACCGCCATCAAATTATCAAGGGATAAGAACTTGTTTCTATCACCGGTCATGTGGTGTGAGCAACCACTGTCTATTACCCATTTATCACTACTATCCATGTGAGACACCAATGCCTTTTTTATCAGTCAGATCTTCCTTCACAACAAGAAACACTATCTCCTCATTGTCATCTTCTTCTGATTCTTCATCAGTTACTCCTTCATCCACTGCAACATAACAATGTTTCTGTCCTTTTCCTTTAAATTTCCCGAACTTTTCTTTTCTATCACCGTCAGGACAATTTGCAACAATGTGTCCAATCTTATTGTAGGAAAAACAGTACAAAGGTAATTTACCTTTATACTTACCTATGCCTCTAGGAAATATTTTAGCCAATAGTGCCTCAAGTTCCATCAGATGATCTTCATTATCATCCCCACCTCTGCTACCGCCATGACTAGACCTGCAGTCATGATTATGACAAATATCCTTTCCTTTTCTAACAGATGTACCAATAATAGAAGCTTTAAAAGCAGATTCAGACGGTTTTGAAACACTATTATCAAAGTTGTTTAACTCAAATGCAGTCAACTTTCCAATAAGAGAATCAACAATGACTTTATCTTTAGAAATAGATCTCAGTTCTTGAATTGCAGAAACTCTAATAGCATATTGTGGTAGGAGAGTTCCAAGTATTTTACTAACACCAATATCATCATCAATCTTACCTCCGACACTCTTAATACTAAGAGGGGGGGGGGGGGGCAGTATTAACAATATCGACAAAAAATAGGCACAAACATTAATTACGATGACAAATCCTTCCTTAAAAGAAAACAATTTTCTTTGAAAAATTAAATGCCTAGGGAGGTAGTGATTGACTAGTTTAAGCCTTACAATGTAGTGCTCATGTCTAAATCAAGTGTTAAATATTTTGAATTGGCCCTAAATTATCTTTCACCATTGTTGATTTTATTTATAATCTAATGAGATCTATTTCGAGTCCCATGGGCATTGGGGCTCTGCAGATACATTTTAGCCCACAAAATTTAACCTCAACCATTGGATTATAACTCTCAATGACCCAAATACAATTTTGAGCTTAATGGGAATTGGACCTTTGTAGGCACATTTTCCATAGAATACAACCCCAACCATTAGATTATAAATTAAATCAATGGCGGTGATTAAAAATTAGTGATATGACCTTAAAGTAACCAATAATTATATAATATTAGTAGCAAATTAATTTTATTTTCTACTATAACTTATTAAATTTAGGTGAAGATGATCTAATTAGGTATCAAATATTTTGACAATTTTGAGTTTAAAAGTTTAATAAAATAAAAGTTCTGACTAAAATAATTTTTTATAAAAATATGGCCCATTTAAGTCGTCTTAGGTATCAAATATTATGACAATTTTGAGTTTAAAAGTTTAATTAAAAAAAACCGTGACTAAAATAAAATTTCGTAAAAATGTGGCCATTTAAGACGTCTTATAGCTTGTATTGTTAACCAGATTTTTAATTCCCAATTTCAACTATTAGTCAATTGAAAATATTCACCACTAAAAATTGAATTTTTTTTGTGAAACAAACAAAAGAATTTTAAGTTAATTAACAAATATATTAAATTAGTTGTATCTTATGTAATGTTATGCATCTTAAATAATTACAAGAATACATATAGTAAGTGTTATCTTCAACTCATTTTCCTCATGGATGGGTGCCTTTTGTTTTCCTTGTTGGAACTATAAATAAGAAATTCATTCATCAAACATATTGATCAAGCAATTAGTTTCATGAAGAAATCGAGTCAAAATTCTTTTTAACATTTTGTTAATAACCCGAGATATCTTTTAAACATCAAACAATCTATTTTGCACAACCAATACAAATTTGTCAATTTATTTTCATTAAAATTGAAGTTTCAATTTCAAAAATTTGAATTTGAGATATAATTTTATCTCATCAATATTGCAAATTAAATTGTTAATTTATATTAATAAAATTGAAATATTTCCTTAACATGTATGAAATAAAACCTAAACATTATTAGACATTTACAATTTTTTCTTTTCTAGAAAATCATTAAGAGTCTTACATTATCACATTGACAATTTTTTCAAAACTAGTAAGAAGTCAACAGGCCCTTGGTTTGTTGGTGAAGTTGAAAGACTAAATTCTCTTTGAGTGTAAGACCCAACACCATAATGGATGAGGTTGGAATCATTTAGCGAAAAAAGTTAGTAGAATGAATACCCCTTAGTCTTTATCTCTTAATTGAAAAAGTTTCAACTTAAGGCTCGTGCTTATGTGATCAGAAATAAGTGAGAGTATTAAATATTTTAATCTTTAATTAATTTTTGTCCTCATATAAATGTAATAACCTTTCAATACTGGATTGTCTTTTCGACTTCCAATGCGGACATAAATGTGGTGGTTGTTCAGCTTCTTTAAAAGCTTATAAATAAGCCCAATTTGAATCCAATTGCAAGGAGTTGGAGAGTTATGGAGTTACAGAGTTATAGGCAAACACTCCTTCACAAGATTGCCTAAATTGTACAGGCTCAGGCATACAACTCTCTTTTACAGAGTTTGCCCAAATTGGATACATTCCAGACATACAACTCTCTTTTACAGAGTTTGCCCAAATGGAATAAATTCAAGGGCACACAACTCTCTTTCACAGAGTTTGCCAAAAAAATTGTATGGTTCTTATATATTTTCAATGAAATGAAATTTTATATGATTTGTTATGTGTTTACAATACCACAAATGCTACTTTGGGTATTGTCCTCTGCATTGACAAAATAATTCAGATCATTATGTATCAAATAACAAATTGTTAATAGACATAAATATTTATAAATTTATTTAAATTAAAGAAATAAATATGTACTCTTGACCCAAAATATTATGAATATTTATGCTATTAAACATTGGATGATGCCTCTATATACCATCCAATATAATGTTTAACTTACAATAATTTAGGTTTTTAATACAAAATTAAAAAATTACTATAATAATAACTTGAACCTACCTATCAAAATCGGACTGATCCCCGTGAACTCGCTTATATAATTATTCAGCGTCACCTGCTTAAAAAGAATGTCACTTGGCCATATGACCACAGCCTTGTCGTTTGCTCATCTTGCTCAGTCATACATCGGCAAAATTTACAGTTAAGAAGAACAACTACTGGTATATTAGCTGCTACAGAACCAGAAAAACGATCGGAGAAATCGCTAGAAAAGACTCAAATTTTTTCTCGGGCAGGTCGAAAGATCGGGTTTCTTCCCTTAACCTGTGTTTTTGGGCTAGAGAAATAGTTCTTCGAGAAAAATGAAGCGAGGTTACGAAGATACTTCTTCCTCATCTCCGCCTCCGGGAAAGCAATTGAAAACTAGTAAGCAAATATTTTTATGTCCACTGGAGAATTTTTAATGTGTTATAAGGTTTTTAGGAACTTCAAAATGCCAAGCTGGTCAGATGTTGAAAGCCCGCCTCAAGAATATTTTTGCATGGTTATGTATTTTCCGTAAAACAAAATTTAGATTTGGCATTTAAAATGTACAGAGAGTTTCTTAGGTGTCTAGTGTTAGGAATTTTAAATTGTAAAGTTAGCATTTTAAATTTTCTCCATGGGTACATTCTTGTGGGAGACATGTCAAGCTTCAAGAACATATATACATTTTCTTTAATTGAAATTTCATTTGGCCTGCTTAATTTAAAAGCAACGACTTCTTTCCTAATGGTGAGTCCATTAGCGAGGATCGAATTGTTTGTAAAGAACATTTTTTTTCAGTTAGTTCCTGAAATATATATCACAAATTCGCACTTTGAACACAACCTATGCACTATAATGGTTAATTTATAAGAAATTAAATTTTTTGCTGTCAGGAATTCAGAATCAGGGAATTTCGGTGTGCTGGCTAGTGTAGGTCTAAAAATTGTTTAAACTTGAAATATGGCATGACTTTGTAGCTCATGTTAAACAGATTTAGTTTTGGCTTGGTAAAACTCACTGAAAAAATTACAAAATTTTATACCAGGCATTTAGAATCAGGGAAATTCTTGACCTAGAAATTTCTTCAGCAAGCTTGAAAGTGAAGATTCTTAGAGTTCTAATTTGTTTTTGATTTTTGGAGCATTTGCACAGGTGAAAACGATAATACACAGAAGCTTGCGCAGAAAGTTGCGGAACACTATAGTAAACGCACTAACCAAACCCTAGAGGAGAGAGAAGCTAGTCCTATCATTCACTTGAAGAAGCTTAACAATTGGGTAATATATCGCTTTCCTTCCAAGCCATTGCATATATTATTGTACATAGGTACTTAATTTTCAGAAACAGAGATGATCTGCTGCTTGGTCTGAGACTAGGCATACATCATATGATAGTTTGAACTGTCTTGCATGTGTGGAGAAAATATTAGTGGCTGAGGTTATCCAGTTGGGTCTATTTATCGGACCTTTAGAAGAATATTTCCTTGTGAACACAAAGACATCTTCAAATTTCTGAAAAATTATTTTACTTTTTGAGAATTTGCCAAAAAGCTTATCTAAAAGGTGCAATTTTTTTTTCTTTCTCTTGACGATGAATAATGGAGTGTGATCCAAAACATTGATAAATTAAAAAAGCACAGATTTTTTTCAGAAGCTCTGCATTTCACTTTTAAGGAATATTGAATGTTTTCTTGATTGTCACCAGACTTAACAATTTGAGAATATTATTGTATCTTTTTTCCAAGATTGTTAAACTTATTGTAAAAATACGTGTTCCTTAAATTTTTCTCAATTTGTTCTCTCATAGAAAGTGAGAACTTTGTAGTTTCTGATATACATTGTGGTGATGATCATACCTTATTTATGGAATGCTTTCCTTAATTACTTTGATAAAACCTTGCCAATTTTCATATTATTATTACAGATCAAAAGTGTATTGATTCAGCTTTACACTCGACAAGGCGATGTTGTTTTGGACCTTGTGTGTGGAAACGTAATCATTTTCTGACCTCTGCATTAATTATTGCATTTACAAAATATTGGCCGCATCCTGAGCTATGTTTAGGGTTGCTTTTAAAATCCATCAAAAATTTCTAGGTCATTTTGATCTTAATTTCTTTTTGGTATACTTTTTATTTTTGTCTTGTTGAGATGTTAGTTTTATTCTTTTGTTGGTGATTGTTTCTACCATTTATTGTGCCACAGATACAGACTTCGATGTTATTGTAATCGAACTAAAATATGCTAGGATTTTGCTGTTCTTTTAGGGTAGGCCATTGAAAAATCTGAACAAACAACTTTAAGTTTGAATTGAAACTGCTTGGAGGTACTTAATAGTGTATATTATTATTTTATTAAATGAAGGAGACAAGAAAGGTCTGCCTGACCTAAACAGTGACATGTGTCACTATTTGTACATAATAACTCACGCTCCTTTCCCAAATGTTCTTCATTAGCCTCAAAGGTAAGGGTTAAACCTAGCTCTGGTACAGCTCTTTCTGTCATTACCAATGGTTGATCTTTCCAATGACTATTCTTCAGAATGAGGAATCCTCAATCATCAGTCAACATGGTGAAGCTTGCATGGGGAAAGCTGATAAAGGAACTAAGTTTTAATTGAAATTGTTTTAAGGTACTTAATAATGTAAAAAGAGTTGCTACCATCAAATGGCGGAGATATACAAAGGTTTTCGTAAAAGGGAAGTGTCATGCTATGCTCTGTTACATCTCTTTTAGTCATTGCCAATGATTGATCTTTCCAATGAAGAATCTTCACTCATTAATGATGTTGACATATTATATACAGAGAAACTACACTACTCAGCTATATTGATTTGCCCTTTCCTAAAGAACAGATTAGAAGTACCATCTAGGATTGCTCAACAAAACTAAATTTACATGTATTGGCGGTCTCCAAAGTGAGACATTTGCCTGTTGGTGGCAGTTTATCACAGAAGGATAAAGGTTTGCTTTGCAGACACCAAATTATGAAGATTTATTTCTCTGAGATCAACTAGCTTTTTTTTGAGAACAGTGATCCCAATTCATTTATGCAAACAGCATGCATCAAAACTTGGCGATTCAATCCAATGTCCCTCCTTATCAAGTGAGTAAAATATGATAATTCTTTGTGGTTGACGTCAAGTACTCCAACTTTTGACAGATTTGGCAAGTTTGGAAAATATTGTACACTAGAGTAGCTTTGAGGGAAAATGTTAGTATGTCACCTGCAACATGTTGTCAAATGGAGCAGTAACATGTGAAAGAGAAAAAAGCTTCTCCTATGTGATGAATGATTGGCTGAATATGTTCAATGTAGAATTGCAATGTGGGGTGTTTCTCTTGTAAAATTACCTTCATTTGGCCAAATTTATTGTCAGTGCACTCATACATCTGTCCAAGTCTAGGTGCATTAGCATCCCCATATCCAATGTCATTGAAAATTAGAGTAATGATTGCAACAATATTTTTTGTATCAGCCCAAAAAGTGTCACTCTTTACCACCACCTTCATTTCCTCTCTTGTTCTGACTTAGAATTGTGCCACTGATTCCATGCTGCTGTCATGACCATTAGTTGCAGTGCCTTTTGCAACTTAAGCATCCTTCCAAGAGAATTAAATACTATGCATACCTAATCTTTATAGGTTTCAAAAATTCCTTCTTGGAGAAGGTCCTGAAGAGTGCATGTGAAGTGTGGTGGCTGCAATTGCACATCTCTAGCATCATTAACTATCTCTATGTTCTGACCAATCTTGGCTGTCTTTGAGTGCACTATTCATGGCATACACACAACAAGGAGTCCACCAAATATGCTTGTAGGCTGCCTCAATCTATTTTTTGCAGCTTTGCACACATGCTGCATCTATCACTACTTGCATCACTTTCTTTTCCCCAACCTCCTTAGCAGCACCTCTAAGGAATTGGAATTGAAAATCAGCATCCTTGAGGTTCCTTAAATAATTAATAGCTCCAAGGAAGTAAGTGTCCTCTCCACATTTGAGCATGATGTTGTTTAGTGGATGATGCTTGATATTTGTCCACCCATCCACGACTATATTGCATCTACTAGTGACCTAGATAGCCTTTATTTTATCCATTATAATGTTAATCTTAGAAAAGTTTTTATCTAAGATTGTTGTTCTCACTTTTGTCTACCTTGGTGGGACATATGATGATCTTGCTCATATAATATTTGCTACAATGTCCTTATAATAAGGATAATGGGCTACATGGAATGAAATGCTATTAATAAAGAACAATATCCCAACGGCATCATTTGCCTCATCCTTATTTTGCACATTGAACAATTTTGCCATTGTGTCTGTAGCATCACTATTGCTAGTTATTCTATATTCCCCCTTAGGATTTGTTGCCCTTGAACTAGATGGAAAAGTAGTAGTACAAATTCGTGGATCCTAATTCCTGGGAAGCGCCAGTACTAGTTGGAGTATGACTCCTTGATGGAAAGGTAGCAAGTACAATTGTTTGGTCATCTTTGCAATCCCACAATCTGTTTATTTCAGCTCTTTGACTAGTTGGAGTATGACTCCTTGATGGAAAGGTAGCAAGTACAATTGTTTGGTCATCTTTGCAATCCCACAATCTGTTTATTTCAGCTCTTTGACTAGTTGGAGTATGACTCCTTGATGGAAAGGTAGCAAGTACAATTGTTCGGTCATCTTTGCAATCCCACAATCTGTTTATTTCTGCTCTTTGTTTGAGCGACAATTCCTTACATACATTTACACCTTTTCCTTGGACATTAAGGAGACATGGATTAACTTTTGTAATGCTTCCTTGAAATCAACTTTATAGAAATGACATCTCCTTCAGTTTGTGCCCCCCATTGTGGTATGTTTTGCTTGTACTTTGGTTGCCAATTGTCTAAAGGGGACTTCTTATTGAAAGGACCCTTGGGAAATTATTCTAACTTCTTGGAAGGGCAATTAAAAGCACCACTACCAATTCAACTATTTGCTTCACTCTCACCTGCCACATCTGTAATCAAAGACAAAGATTCAACTGCCTCTTGCTGACCCTCTTGATCACACAATTTGTGAAAAGAACTTGTGTGTCATGGCAAGAAATGAAAGTTATAGTTATCGTAATTTTAATTTCAGACATGTTGTGACCTTTTCACATCTCACCCCATTGAGAATGGGGACCCTCCCCTTTTTCTTGCTTTCTAGGGTTTTTGTTAGAGCCTTGTGACCTTCCGGCATTGGTATTGCCAGTTTTGTTAGTTTTGAATGGTTTGAGTTTTGAAGTCATAAGTCAGTTTGTGCAAACCATGGTCAAAACAGAGTCTAGACATTGTCAATGTGCCTAGAAAGGCCGAAGGACGAAGATTGCAACCGATTTGAGTGAATTTGAACAACTTTTTTTTTTTGGAAAGTTTTGCTTTTTTCTTTTTCCTATTTTTTAGGAAGTTTCGTTTTTGGCATTTTAAGTGCGCTCCCCGAAATGGCTATTTTTAGATTTTTTTTCCTATTTTTTAGGGATGCTTGCTTTTTCTATTTTTGGAAAGGGGATCTAGGGTTTGCATTATTGGCTCTGAGATTCACTAAAAATGATTGTCAAATTCCTTCGAAATTCAAGTTTTGTTCGAAAAAGCCAATTTCCTAAATTTTAGGGATCCAGAGGAATTCAATGGATGAATGATGAGTGGTTTTCAAATTTCAAACAAATCCGAGAAGAATTGCACAAGTTATGAAGATTTGAAGTTTTGATCTCATGGTGCACGAATTTCACCAAGTCCGCCCTCCTTGGTGCTTGAAATGAATGAAATCCGCCCTTGGTTGAGTGTAAGATGCATGAAGTTAATGAACTCCGCCTTCACCTTGGTGCATGAATCTCCTCAAGTCCGCTTTTGTACAAGGTGCATGAAATCAATCAAGTCCGTCCAAGGGATTTGGAAGTGGCATGAGAAAGGTTCCTAAGTCAAGGCAAGTCCGCCTAGCAAACAAGCAATGTGGCATGAAGTTGATGAAGTTCGCCCTCCTTGGTGCCCAAGATAAGTCAAATCCGCCTTGAAGGAGATGGTAAGTGGTGCCTAAGCATGACAAAGTCCGCCCTCCTTAGAGTCATAAATGTTACAAAGTCTGCCCTTGACCAACATAAAGGTGCATATGTTTTGCTAAGTCCGCCCTATGAAGAGGTTGAGTGCGCAAGATAAAGGAAGTCTGCTCTAGCATGATATGTGGTGCACAAACATTACAAAGTCCGCCTTCCTTATATAGGGAATGAAATCAATAAAGTCCGCCCTCATAAGATATTTGCTAATTTGGAAAGAAAGAGGGTGATGTCATCAAGATTTATCTTCAAAAGTTCGAACTATGGCTGATTTAGAAAGTTTTTGAAAAGAGAATATTGAAGAATGCGTTCGAATTGCAACTGAAAACCAATTTAGAAACTTTCATTTTGAACTGAAATGTAGAGTTCGAACTTGCCAAAAAGATGACAGTTCACTGAGGTCCCATTTAGAAACTTGCTTTGCAAATTCGAAAGACTAAATGTCCAAGTTCGATGTATGAAGGACAAATTAGAAACAAATTTTAGAAGATCCTTTGTTGTTTCTAATTAGGAAATTCAAACTTCATATAAATACCTTCTTGATTCTTTCATTTCTTCATTTGAAGTTCGAACTTTCAAGAGCAAGTTGAGAGTGTTTAAGAGAGATTTTGTGCAGGTGAAGGACATTTTGAAGAGTTTTTGCAGGTTGGAAGTGATTTCAAAGGCGATTTCAAGTGTAAGTCTGAGATTGTCAACAATTTTTCACAAGTTCATACACAGATTTTGGAAGAACCTTGACTGTTTGAAGGACAGATCCTCTGATTTTGTGAGACAAACCTCTGAGTTTTGTCTTAAGCAGCATCTTTTCCCTTCTTTCTCATTCTTTTGAAGGTGAAAATGAATCTTATGGGCAGATTATTGGGTTTCTTACCTGATTCTTTTAAATTTTTCAAAGAGAAAGAACAAATACAATGAATTTTTTTGTCTCTTTCTCATTTCCTGCCCTATAAGTCAGTTAGATTGAACTAAGTCGATTTTTCTTGGACATAGTTTGCTCTCAGGTTCTGATTTTTGATTGAAATCAGACCTTGAACTTCTTAAGTTTGGCAATTTTCAGGGGTTTTGTTAAAATATTCAGAATATTCTAAATGTTGAAACCCCAATTTTAAGGCTAAGTGTTGGAAAGAAAGAGTAAAAATCATAATATACTTAGCTACCAAACTCCAAAATCACACCTAAAATGCAGATCCTAACTTAAATTTATTTATTCTTTTTGCAGATTTGGATGACCTCCGAGGTTGGAACATCGCGCAAGGTCAGGATGAAGTTCCAAGTTGACAAAGATTCCCCTCTAGAATAAATAATAAACTCTAAGTGGAAACAAGTGGGAGATACAAACCTAGGACACATAAACCTTAGGGAGTTCAAGAAACGGATGCACAACACGGACACTCAATTTCCTACAGCGATAGCAAGGAAGATGATGCGGAATGGTATAGTGCAGGCTGGTGGTTTCCTTCCAGCAATGCAATGCACTGAGTTGATAGTAGAGTGTTTCAAGCATTATAACCCAAAGAATAGGGAGATAATGGCACCTGATGGAAGGATTCTCACAAATATTGGAGAAGTAGCAATTAGGGAGGCCTTTCGCATCCCTGAATACTACAACACGGTCTATATGACGAGGGAAGAAGCAACCCAACTATACAATGACAATGTAGAAGAATATGAGGCTAATATCAACCATTCATGGTTGGAGAAACCTAGGAAAGGTGTTTCCAAGATACCTAAGCTCCTTGTGAGGGCATATTTCAGAAGAAGATTACGGAGACCTCATAGTTTTACTGAACAGAGTCATGGGCAGCCAGCAGGGTGCTCCCTTTGAGCCATGGATGTACTATTTTATCCATGAGGTAACTGCTGGCGTTAAGATGATAAACTGGGCTAGAATCATTAGTGATAATTTGGATGATCAGTTGAGAAACTTGGAGAAGAATAGAACCTTTTATATGAGTTCTTATTTGGTCTATTCTTTAGCCAGGACATACAGATATAGAGGCCTTGTATGCAGAGGAGCTGTTGGAAATAAGGAGAACCAATTCGCTGTCTATGATTGTTATCCACAACTGCACCTGGAGGAGAAATTCCATTTGAAAAGAGTTAATGATGCATTCCTAATGCACATCATGAGAACCCTTCAGGGAGGTCTTCATTAGCAACTCTCTCAAGAGTTAAAAGATTTTATCAGCAGGTTTGGGTATTGGTATATCCAATATCCTAGGTTCACCTACTTAAGGATCCAGGGATTTTCCGAACAGCCGTATAGATTACCCATGTTTCCTACAAACAAAATGGTACTACTTGAAGTAGTAAGACAGTTGGAAAACTTTATGGTTGTGCAAAGGAGGAAACAAAAGATAGGTGCATTTTCTCTTAGCATCGGAAATGGATTGGAGACATGTCCATCAACCTAAGCTACCACACATTCCGACAAGGAGATTCAATGGTACCCATTCTTTCAATATCAAGCAAGGGGCTATTTCGATCCTTTTCATCGGATGAAACAAGTTGATGAAGAGAGGTTCGAGCATAGACCAGACCTTGAAGATTATTGGGCTAACGCAGCTGATAACTTCGAAATCGGAAAGAGATTTTGGTCCAGGATCCCACTGAGCTTGATCAGGGCATCCGAGGTATTTCAAGTGGCAGACCAACTTGAGGAAGACAATGAATATGAACAGCCACATTAGGCCACCCTAAAGAATGAACCTCTTGCTCTAGTTGATTAGACAGGATCTGAAAGAGTTGACTTGGGTGATCATATGAGACCTGTGATCGAATACTCCAAATGGTGGGCAGCTCAGAGAACAAAGCAACTGAAAGCAAGGAACGTTGCCTTCACCTATGATCTCATGGGGATTGATGAGTCCATGTCTTCAAATCATAAGAGTACATCAAGTAACCCAAAGAATCCAGAGAGTGTTGGGTCAAGGAAGAGAAAAGAGCCCACTGAGAATTCCATAAGGGCTAAAGGAAAGAAAATCACTGGAGATGCAGATGTGAGCAGAATGCACAGGTCTGGCGAAGGTCATTGAAGTTGATGAACAAGAACATGATAGTAGAATGGAAGCTAATGAGACATAAGATACTCCTCCCATAATTGAGGAAATCATAGAGGAAATGGTTCAAGAACCAAGTCAGGCCCCTATTCTCACCAGAGTTCTAGAAGTTGAGAACCCATAACCTCAGAGAGAATTCCTTGATGGCATAGTTACTACACCTAAGGAAGTTCAAGATAATTTTGATGAGAGTGGCATGGAACAATCAACCATCCCGGATTGGTTGAGGGAAAGAATGAAAGCCAAGGTTCCTGAGGAGGTTCATCAGGTAGAGAACACAACAACATTCTTGGCTGAATTGAATAAACCAGCTGAAACAAGACCACCTAAACCAGCTAAGAAGTTCTCTTTGATTCAGAGAGATAGTGTAGGCTTCAGATCAATACAAGTAGTAGTACCAAAGGCAAGAAAAACTCAAGACAACATTACTCCTGAGGACTATGAGGTCACTACTATAAGTTTGGGGAAGACCACCAAGATTCAGGAAGTCCAGGAATTCGATGACTCCTGCAATACCATGAAGGAAAGATTGAACAAAGAGGTTGAAAAGAGAAAGAAGGTTGAAGCTGAGAATGAGTAATGGAGGAAGTATGTTCAACACTTAACAAAACCACTTGATCGGGAAGTACCGGTTGCTCCTCCTGCACCTCTTCCACTAGAGTCAATGAAGGATTATGAGGATATGAAGACTACGTTCAGAGAGGCCAAAGGGTGGACTTCTGATGCCTTGGAGCGTGCTGACATACTTGTTGCAAATCTAGTATCAGCATATGACTCCACCTCTTTCTTGTTAAGTAGAATTCAAGACATAGCTGAAGCTTGGGAAGATGTTGAGGAGATTCAAAGCAAAATAATCCCACACTCAAAGACCATCAGAGGGCTTTCTTAGCAGGATCTGGTAGATGGAGAAGTTATTCAATCAAGAGATAGATATGATTTCAGCACTTGGTACTTTGCTTTGACAACCAGGGTTGAATTTTTGAGGAAGTGCAAAGCTAAGTGTTTGGAAATTGAAAAGATTGTCAGAGGTATTCCGGACAAGGTTTTCCTTGTAGCAGCCGAGATATTGTAGCAAGATGAAGTGCGAGAAAAAACATTTACATATAGAGAATTTGAGGGTCAAAATTCAAGGAAACTTTTTCAAAGTTTCAAGACCGATTCTCAAGGATGATCTCACTAGGATTTTGAGATTCTTACTTATTGGTGAGAACTTCCTAGCAGAGGCAGTTGACTGGGAAAACACTCTCGCCACATGTACTGATGACATGGACATGGTTGATTACCAAATTGGTAGTTTGCCAAGTGTCACCATGGAGGAGGTTCGACCATTAGTGTCTAGATACATTGCATCTACTGAAAAGGAAACTGGATGGCCACCTCAGTGAAATTAGTAGCTGTGCCACTTGTCTCCTTCTCTTTTGTTCAAACTGTTAGAGTTTTGGGAAACCCTAATTAGGGTTTTTATCTTTCAATTTGGGCCCTTGATCGCTGCTTGATCTTGGCCATTCAAATTTTGGGACTCCTATATAAGGTTGCCTCCTCTCATTTGGAGAGTGTGAGATTTTTGAAATATTGTTGCAAGAAGGTCATTTTCAGATAATACATTACTTGTGTGCTTTTTCTCAAGGCTTTGTAATCTCTATTATTTTAGTGATTGGCAAGGTTTTCAATTTCTTCAACATCTTAGTTAGATTTTATTTCATGTTGTTAGATTGAATGAAAGATTTGATAAGTATTGATTCGTGGTGTATCTCTGTTCATACTCTTGATGGATAGATGATTTTTATTCATTATACAAAGTTAGTTTGAGCTTTCCATTTTGTGTATGCTTAAACTTTTGATCATAAGCACATTCTTCGAAGATTGCATCTGCTTTGTGTAGTTGTCTTAAGCAAAGAAACGGGACTCGGACTCGGCTCGGACTCGGCAAGGCCGACTCGGACTCGGACTCGGGACTCGGCGTCAGACTCGGCTCCAGACTCGGCTGGACTCGGGAAAGTGAAAAACTCAAGAAATTTAGAGATTTTTAAAGATTTAAAACTTGTTTCAGACACCCTTTATTGAATACACCTTAAAGACACAAAAACATCATTAAACTCGGCTCATTTGATTGCATACACAAGTATACATCAATCACATAAGCATAAACGCAAATTGTAGCTGAAGAAAATAAGAAACATAGATATATAAATATTGTCAAATGTATACAATATTACAAAACTCATGGAATAAAAAATCCATGTCATCATATGATCATCATCAAATGTTTCATACAAATACCAAAGGTAAATAGTAAAACTAAATACAACTACAAGTGTACAAGCCTATGGCTGAGATGGCCATGCACCCTCTCGCCCTGGCCCCCTGCGAAGGTGTTTAAAGTAGGTCCTGGATGATTCAGCAGCCATAGTTGCTCCCTGTGACACCATACCATGCTCACCAACATCAGGAACGACTGTGTCATGCTCACCAACATCAGGAACAGCTGTGTCACTCCGAGTCTCAGTATTTCCTGTCTCTGCTCGTGTTCTTTGCTCCTCCTCTACCATGACTACAGCCTCAGCCTCTGTATCTACCTGGT
This sequence comes from Cryptomeria japonica, assembly GCF_030272615.1. Lineage (NCBI taxonomy): Eukaryota > Viridiplantae > Streptophyta > Pinopsida > Cupressales > Cupressaceae > Cryptomeria > Cryptomeria japonica. The sequence goes on from NC_081410.1 coordinate 441,192,699, forward strand.
CGATCCAATCAATGTCATCATCACTAAATACAGCTGTAGGAGTCCCAGGAGCTGTCTGATTCTCATTGGCCCACTCTGCTTCAAGATCAACCTCATCTAGAATGATAGGAGACATGTCAACTATTGCATTCTTTCTCATTCTCAGGTGGAGGTTGTAGTGAACAAAGACGAGATCATTCATCTTCTCCATAGATAATCTATTGCGCCTCTTGGAGTGTATGTGCTCAAACATACTCCAATTGCGCTCACAACCTGATGCGCTGCATGGTTGGCTCAAGATACGAATGGCCAACTTTTGAACATTTGGTGTCTCTGGGCCAAAAAAGTTCCACCAATGATCTGAGTTTGAAATGAGAAAAATAAATAAAATCAGTCTCACTCATGAACTCATTTAACAAGTTACAATATAGTATTGAATACAACTAAAATTAAGCCTAACAATTTATTTTTACCTGGCATCATAGTTGTTCTAGCGTGTTTGGCGACAGGACGAGAGAAGGTCTCCCCTTGTGCATCTGAGAACATCTGTAGCTCTCGAAAAAGGTCTATCTGAGAAGTACCGGCAGGTCCCATCTTCTCCATGATTGCATATAGCCCATCAAGGACCTCCGCATCAGCCTTGAAAGAAGGGATAAAACGGAATGCCAGATTCAGATAATAGGCTGCCGCATGGATGGGCCTATGTAGCTGATGATGCCATCTCCTATCAATGATCTCCCAAATGGGACCATACTTGCTCTCATCTGCTCCATAGACGAATTTGATGGCCTCCTTCGCCCTATCCATGCCCTTATATATATAGCCCATTGCGGGCTTATCTCCATCCGCAACTCGCAACAAAACCACCAAGGGCTTAACAAACTGCAAAATTGAAAATATTGTGTAATTTAGAAAAATGAGCAAATAAGAGAATACATATAATAACTTATAAAACATGAAGCTAAATTGTAGAATTTATAAAAAAATTACCTTCACTATCTCATCACAAGGGACCCAAAAGCCTTGCTCATCAAAAATGCAGTCTGCCATCTCTATCCCTGCAGGGGTGGTAGCATAGGATGAGGAAGACCACTCCTCACCAACAATCATACGTCTCAAGGCAGGCTTAGACCTAAGCATGGACTGCAATGTGAGGAAGTTTGTGGCAAATCTTGTGATTCCTGGACGATGCAACTCCTTCTGCTCTGTGTATTGTCTCATAAGAGCCAACACCCATGAATGATTATATACAAATTTGCAGACATTTCTTGCCCTTTCTACACATCTCTTGACCCATGGGATTTTTCCAATATCCTCCAACATGAGGTCAATGCAATGAGCAGCACATGGAGTCCAAACTATAGATGGGTGCCTCTCCATCAATAGTCTACCTGCAGCAACATAATTTGTTGCATTGTAAATTGTAATTAATGGAGGTACAAACTACAAGATAGTAATTAATTTGCAAACAAAATTAGTTTGTAATCAAAAGTTTACCCGCAGCAACATAATTTGCTGCATTGTCGGTCACCACCTGTACCACGTTCTCCTCACCCACATCTTCAATCACCTCCTCTATCTGCTCACATAGGTAGGTGGCATTCTTGCAATGGGCGGAGGCATCAATGGACTTGATGAAAACGGTGCCCCCTGAAATAAAAAAATAAAGATAGGTCAATGATCATTCAATAAACCATTAGATAAAAAATAAAAAATTAAAGACTATATGAAACTAAAATTAATCAATCACCTGCGGAAGAAACAAGAAAATTAAGGAGAGTTCTATTTCTCCTATCCGTCCAACCATCAGTCATGATGGTGCAACCTTTAGTGCTCCATATGTGGCGTTGTTCATCTAAATCCTTTTTCACATCATCCACCATTTGAGACAAAATGGGTCCCCTCAAATCACTCTCACTAGGGGCTTTGAACCCCGCCCCGCATATGGTAATGGCATCAACCATTTGTTGCCAATAAGGAGACCTGTCACAAAGAAACTCAATGAGATAAGTTAAGTATAAAAATTCAATGAGATAAGTTAAGTATAAAAATTAAAACAATCAAAGTTATCAAACATAAAAGTAAAACATTCACCTGGCTACAAAGAATGGAATACAGTTGTAGCTCCAAAACCTGCCAATTGCCATTTTAGCAGCATCATGGACCTCCTTGTTCCAATCCATGCCCTATAGCGACGGTTGGGACCCAGGAGTAGTGCGAGGCACAAAGAAGGAATCCAACCTAGATTTACGAATCCTAGGTCCAATGGTAACATTCCCACTATGACTACTAGTGGTAGGAGCATGAGAAGTGGCGGTGGCAGTGGCACTGCCACTTATAGAAGCAGAAGCAGAAACGGAAGCACCAGCAGTAGCAACTGACTGGGACGATATGGAGGTAAGGAAGAAGGGCCTCCAACACAACCTAACTGTGTCCCTCTTCCTAAAACTGTCTCTCTCCCAATGGCCGCTCGATCCTCCTTTTGTTTCTTTTTTCTTTCAATCTCCTCAACCATTACATAACAATCATGTATGGCCTCAGAGACTGCTTTTAGGCATGGTTCGGCATCATGTCCACGCACACCAGCAATATGGTATTTTAGCCTATATATACCTCCATGGAATATTGTTTTGCAAAACATACATTTTGTTTGCCCCTTTCCTTGCCCTGGAAAATCCTCATGATATTTCCAAGCAGGGTCCTTTCTCATGGGGGGTCTAGAAGCCGAAGTAGACATTTTAGGATAGTTTTGTGAAAGTTGAAGTTGAGGCAAATAATAAAGTGAAGTTTGCTGCAATAAAACATTACAAATACAAAATAAAATTAATACATACATTCAAAAAAACTAAAGTAGGGTTTGTAAATTTTTTTTTAAAAAATTGTAGGGTTTGTCAAACCCTACAATTTTAAAAAAAATAAATTTACAAACCCTACATACAACCCTACATAGTACAACTACATACTACATGCTACATACAAATTACAAACATACAAAAGATCTTGCATACAAGAAAATGTAAAACTTTCAAAATAAATGAATAGAAAATGGAATTTTTGCATATAAGAAACAAAATAATGTTAAAAAAAACAATCATACCTCTTACAACAAGCTTGAAATGAGCTGCAAACTCTTCCTATCCAACTCTTGATGCACCAAATCGAAACACAATGTAGCTCCAATGTGAAAAATTGAAGAAAACTTGAGCTTCCTCCTTGCTGGTTTTTCTTCTATGCACCCTTGTTTTTCTTCCCAACTCACTTTACTCTTCCTTTTTTTGCAAGTGAATGAAATGAAAGTCACTTTTAGGGCTAGAAGACAATTAACATTAAAAAACGGATTTAAAAAAACTTTACAAACTATTTTTTTTTTGACTTTTTATTTGCTGCCAACGCCGGCCGAGTCCAGGGCTCGGGACTCGCCGAGTTTGGCGATTTTGGGCCAAAATCGCCAACTCGGCGAGTCTGGCGAGTTTAGCCTCCAGACTCGGCCGAGTCCGAGTCCGAGCCCCTGGGACTCGTTTGGCCTGACTCGGACCCGGACTCGCCGAGTTTAGGCGATTTCGGGCGAGTCCCGTTTCTCTGGTCTTAAGTGAGGCGAAGCAAAGTGTGATTTATTGAGTTCACCAAATCAATACCGTCTCTTGAGTTCATAGGAGTAGAGTTGACTTCTAAACCCTTGTCCTTCTTATCTTTTGTTTTTGAAAGTCTTAATCCGAAAATCCAAAAAGAGAAGAGCATCAATCGATAAACCTGTCTAAATCCCAAAGTAGTGAACAATTCAAGCGTAAGTCCCTTTGTGTATTACTAGCATATCACAATGCCCATTGAGCTTATCCACACGTCAAGACCTGACAAAAGAAACCTTGGAATTGCCTTATAATCTTCTAGCAATCTTAGCATACGTGGTGATTTTGTTCAAGAGAGGATAAATTATCTTTGGGTACTTTATTCTAATATTCGGTATATGATAAAATGTACACCAACAAGACATATGCTATAAGGTTATTAAATTGATTAAATAATGCATAGGCTCAAGGCACAAGGATTCTCTTTTCAGACTTTTTGTTTTTCTTACTTGAAATTCCATGAAGCATAGAAGTAGACGATTCACAAATTAGAAGTCCTTTTTCTTCAACTTTTGTCAAACAAGGAATCTGCTTTTGTTTTTCTTGCTATAGGTTGCATGAAGCATAAAAATAGACTATGCATGAAAGACAAAATCTTAATTTGTCTAGTATTAAAAATTACAAATTTAAATCTTAATATTTTTTTTAATAATTTATGCAAATTTGAGAATAAACATTTCAAAATTAAATAATTTTAATTTAATAAATAAATGAAAAAAATCTGAAATATTGCTATTACAAATATAAAGTTAATACTAAAACCCCTAAATGCTGTTTTTACGGTTGTTTAAATGCTGTTCTCAATAAGTACAATAGTTTCAAAAACTTAAAAGGAACATTTAATAACCATATATATTTCTATGAACATTTCATAATTTAATTGTTTATTTAAGTTGAAAACAAAACAAAAAAAATAGCACATAATCATTGATTTCAGCTTTATCTTTAGGAATGAACACTTAAAATAAAAAATCCAAATCCCAAAAGGTGAAGGGCCATGGCTTACCCTGAAGAATTGCCTACTTTTGGATTGAGCATTGTGTTGAAACTTGAACACTTGGTACTTGCTCTCACTCTTGCTATGCAACTTGCAACCTTGCATAATCATACATAGTAATTTGGAGTGAGAGTGTGAGGTGTATTTGTAGTTTTTTGGTGTGCTTAGGGTGTGGGTTGGACCCTTAAGCTTTTAGGGTTAGTGGCATGAACATCAAGAAAAGTGTGATTTAATTTTTTTTTTCTTTTTGGAGGTGTTTGATACATGGATGGTCGATAGTCTTGGAGATGGCACAAGAGACACTTGGGAGTGTTATCTAAATCTTGAGCATGTCTAGAAGCTCCCCCAATATCACTGATATAAGAGATGTCTTAGAAATGTTCCCTCTTTGAGAGAGATGTCCTAGGGTAGTGTTGTGACCTTTTCACACATCGCCCCATTGCTAATGGGGACCCCCTCTTTTCCAGCTTTCTACGTTGTTAGGTTAGGGTTTTGGCTGCTTAGTGGGTAATTTTGTGTTTCCTGTGCCCGAGTCTCAGGGTTTTGATGGTGCTGCCTGATCGTGATAGAACGAACGAGCTTGAATTGGACGAACTTGAGTTCAAGCAACTCAACCTGGCAGACGAAAGAAAGATTATATCCAGTTTGAACAACTTTGCTTGGGAAGTGAAAACAAGTGCCCCACAATACATTAGAGTTTTTTTTGTCTTGGACGAAGAAGAAGAGATAGCTAAATGAGTTGACGAACAAATTGAGGAGCAGATTGAAAGAGATTTACTTGCTCAAAGATTACAACAAGTCCGGATTGATCCTAGATAGATCACGCTGGATCGCATCAATTCCTTCTCACCCGAGAGACTTCAGAGAATTCTAAGATAAACTCTTGGAGAACAAAGACCGTGCGAGTTGAGGACTCCTCGCAGATATAGACTTGGAAGGCGGGAGGCTTCATCGAGTTTAGATATATCAGATAGAGATAGATTATTCAATCAAAGGGACGTGCTGAGAGAAGACAATACTTTTCCAGATCCTCCAGATCCAAATCAAGAGGAAGTCCAACAGTTTCGACAAGAGGACCAAGAGATGGCCGAGAATCAAGGACCACCTCCAAACGGTGGTACCTGGTTGGTTACCAATCCGTCACCGCTCGCTTTCGATGACATTCATGAGATGCTGAAGAATCCGGAGAATTTATGTTCGAAGTACAATGCTAGTGACTCAAGCCGGACGATAGAAGATCACATCAAGATGTTTGAAGACCATTTAAGAAATAGACCAATTGAGTATGGAGATGTGGCTTGTAGACTTTTTTCCTATTCCTTGGGAGAAGAAGCGTATCATTGGTTCATCCATTTACCTGCAGGATCCATCACCTCATGGGAGGAATTGAAAGAGACATTCATTGGATAGTTTGGAATCCAAATTTCCCCATTAGAGTTGCATAGACAGTTTGTTGAGTGTAAAAGACAAGAAAATGAACCTATCAATTCATTCAACAACCGATTCCAGAAAGCTTATACAAGGTTGCAGACTCCCTATCTCATTCCAGATGCTCGAGAGATATATATACTATCATGCAAACTCATCCCTCTCCAACAAATTTGAACTATGCATACGCAAAGGCGATAGAGGTTAGTAAAATATTGCGTCAGAATCTTAGTGGACGTTTGCTCAATTTGGGGTCGCTTGCGGCCGCAAATCAAATTCAAAATTTAAGCCAAGCTTTGGTGCATCATACGTCGATAATGAATCAAGTTCCACAGCCGATGTATCCAGTTGCTCAGCCATCAAATCAGTAAGTACTCCATCTTGGAGGACCCATTTCTCAAGCTCCACAAACGCATCCAGTGTACCTTCAAAATCCTGTGACATCCACGAGGACATAGGAGGAGAAAGAAGAAATGAAAGAATTAATCGACCAAGTAAAGAAATTATCTACAGAGGTTACTCATTTGAGGAACTAGGACAATCAGCTCTACAATATGCATAGAAATTATCAAGGTGGTAATCAAAATAACAATCAAGGTTACCAAAGTAACAATCAGAATTATCAACGCAACAATCAGAATAACCAAGGATATCGTGGCAATAATTAGAACTATCAGAAGAGAACGTGGAATGCTACGCCCAACAATGGAAATGTGCCGTCACCTCTTGACAATCCGCCAGCTTCGGAAAGTCGACCGACTGATAGAGTCTTCCTCGCGGAGGCTGCCTTATCAAATTGGTGCAGATTACACAACACTAGTCAGCATTCAGAATTGCATCGTCCCGAATTCAAGGTTGCTGCTGATATTTTCCAGCAGGAAGTGCGAAATAATGAAGAATCAGATAGCACTCCAACAACGGGATATGAAATTGTCCCCACTACAAGATATGACCAAGCATTAATCATTGAGGATTTCAAGTTTCCTCCAGTTTATGGAGAAAGTTTAGTGTGCGAACACGGTGGAAGATTTCCTCCAGAATCGGCGAATGGACCTATGGTTCCGCCTAATTGTCAATTCCCACCTGCTTCAGCCAATGGACCTATTGAAGATCTAGACTACTATTTCCCACCATTGAATAACAGTGTTTTAGTTGAAGGAATTAAAGAAGTATTTCATCAGTCGTCAGGAAACACTGGACCAAGAGTTTATCAGAGGAATCAGAGGAATCAAGAGCCTTTAACTACTTCCGTTCCTCCGAACAATTTCGCTACGCCACCAAATCCAAGTGTTAGCAATACACCAAGCTATCCACAAGATTCACCTGAGTATAGACAGAAGAACATTCCCCCTCCAATAGAGGAGTTGAAGCGGCTGAGTCTGTGTGTGTTAGAAGAATTCAAGAAAGTCAAGGTAAGCCTACCATTGTTCGAACTAATGAAGGTACCTGATATCAGAGATACATTAATGAATGGACTAAATGAGAGTACTGCCGGGAGAGCAACAACTCAAACCAGTTCCAACATTCAGAGATGTTCAAATGTTCCTCAAGCAAGCATAAATGTGGTTCAAGATGAACCAAATATTCAATAGTCATCAGAAGAGGCATGTGTAGTTTAGGATTCATCTAATATGCCCAACAAAGAAGAATTAGTAAAGACAGCAAATGTGCCAAAGAAAGAAGATATGCTAGAAGGCAAAGCTTTTCTCACAAGAGATAATGTAAAGAGAGTTAAGGATTCACCAGTTATGATTGAATATCCTACCAAGGGTGAAATCCTTCCTAAGAGTGAGATTGCTTCCGTCAAAAGCACGGTTAAAAAAGATGAAGTTTCCAAAGAAAGTGTGAAAAAAGAAGAGAGCTTGCAAGTCCATAGGGATAAGCGAACAGTGAATTATCAAGATGAACCAGCCCCATTCTTGCTTTCAGTAAGGATGTTTGGCAAGCTCTTGCATAATTGTCTGGTTGATTCCGGAGCTTCAAGTAATGTAATGCCAAAGGCTATATGCGAGAAATTGGGTCTCATCCCCATACAGATTAGTAAAAGAGTTACGCAATTAGATAAAACATAGGTGCCTGTGATTGGAGAGTTAAACAATATTCATATGCAGTTGGATGCGGATCCAAGAGTCCAACACTTCATAGATATATCAGTTGTAGACATTCTAGACGGATATGGCATGCTCCTGAGTCGAGATTGGTCACGAAGACTGAATGGTTACTTTTCGACCAATTTGTCTCACATGTGGCTACCATGGAGAGGTGTACCAAACCAGATCAAGATAAATAGTACCCCAAGATTAAGATTGATGATAACAGAATATGGGGAAAACAATGAAATTCTTTTCCTAGAAACAAATCTAGGAAATTACAGACCAAAAGTTGCAGAGGTTTTGATGCTTCAAAACCCAGTTGAAAAGATAGAAGAAAATCATGAGATTGTGAATTCCACGGAAGTTGTAGTAGAAAGTGATCACGATAAAGATGAGGAAGTTGATATATTTGAAAATTTCAAAGGATTCGTATTCAAGAATATCCAGCAGGGAGTTGAGCTAGGCAACCGCGCTCGCATTCAAAATTTATTGTTGCCTAATTGGTGCCGAATCCACGATACTGCTCATTCTGAATTCTCTTGCGCGATGTGCAAGGTAGCTTTGAATCAGATACACAAGAGAATTCCTGAAATTCTGACACTTGAAGAAATTAAAGAGGCCTCTCCTAGGCTAGATGAAGAAATTACAGATAAAATTAAAGAAGAAATACATGACGAAGATCAAGTTTGGACATTGAGATTTGATGGTTCAAAGTCAAAGAAAGGATCAGGAGCCGGATTTGAATTAATTAGTCCCTCAGGGGAAACTTATTTGGCCTCCCATAGATTACAGTTTCCATGTACAAACAATGTTGCTGAGTATGAATCCTTAGTTCATGGATTGCTGTTAGCCATTCTAAAGAAAGTGAAGATTTTACATGTATTTGGAGATTTAGAGATTGTAGCAAGACAAGTGCGGAAGCAGTATGTCTGCCACGACAAAAGATTGACAAAATACCGCAATAGGATATGGGATCTCATCGAGAGCTTTGACGCTTTCAATATCAAGTCAATATACAGAGCATAGAATCAAGTGGCAAATGTGCTTGCGCAGGTTGCTAGTTCCTTGGCACCCATTGCCATGGAAGGATTAAAGAAGTTTACAGTGGAGCTCGCATTAGTTCCATCCGTGCCAGATAATGTCACCAATTTCCAAGTTTTTGAAGACGATAAGCATATATTGGATTTTCTGACAAATACAGATATTTTCCTGAGTCGGGTTATTGATGAAGAGGAAGCCGAAGAAGTAGAATATGATTCAGATGGTATCCTAGATTTGAAGACAAACTTCATTCCTAAGGGAATGATAGAGCTAGAAAGAATATTTGATAGAGATAAAATGAATATAGAAAGATTGCATGACTCAAGTGGAAGTGCTTGTGAAATTGTGAATTTGGGAAATGACAAAGAAGTTAAGAATGTATTCATAGGGAAAACATGCACACCCTGTGAAAGGGAAGGCATATTGAAGAATATGAGAGATTTTCCCGATGTGATTGCATGGGGATATGATGATTTGAAGACATATGATACATCAATCATTACACATACTATCCCCTTGAAACCAGATAGTAAGCCATTTAGGCAGAGACAAAGGCCAGTGAACCTTTGCTGGAACCTCTTATATATCAAGAAGTGAAGAAATTTGTTATCAACAAGGATTATCTTTCCTGTGCAACACTCGACGTGGGTCGCCAATTTGGTCCCTGTTAGAAAGAAGAGTGGAGAGATAAGGCTTTGTGTGGATTTTAGAAATTTGAATAAAGCGTTAGAGAAAGATAACTACCTGCTTCCATCATTGGATGAGGTTTTATAGATTGTGAATGGATCGCAGATGATGTCCTTTTTGGACGGATATTCAGGATACATTCAGGTGATGGTAGAATATGAAGATAGATTAAAGACAACCTTCACCACAAAATGGGGTACGTTTGCATACAGAAGGATGCCATTTGGCTTAGTCAATGCTGGAGCCACGTTCCAAAGAGCTATGGACATTGCATTTCAAGATTTAATTGGGAAATCATCATTATTTACATGGATGACATTACAATTTTCTCAAGGAAAAGAGATCACATCGAAGATTTGAGAAAGGTATTTCAAAGATGTAGAAAATACGGGATATCTCTTAATCCCAAGAAATGCATATTCGGGGTTACAAAAGGTAAATTGTTAGGACATATTATCTCGGAGAAAGGAATCTCCATTGATCTAGAAAGAGTTGAGGCTATATCCAAGATAAACCTCCCGAGTAGTAAGAAAGAACTGAAGTCCTTCTTTGGTAAGATCATTTTTGTGAGGAAATTTATCTTCGTATTTGCTGAGATAATACGACCACTGAATGAAATGTTGAAGAAAGATGCCAAGATGGAATGGACGACATAAGCAAAGAAAGCATTTGAAGAAATCAAGTCCACCATCGTTGAGGCTCCTGTTTTGGTCAGTCCTGATTATGCGAGACCTTTTTATGGGTATTCATTCGCCTCAGAGCATACTTGTGCTGCAGTCCTTACACAGAAGAATGAATATAAAGATGAACATCCCATAGCATTTATGAGTGTACCGTTGAAAGATGCGGAGCTGAGATATCCGAACGTAGAGAAACAAGCTTATGCTTTGGCGAAAGCAATAAAGAAATTCCGACATTACATTTTGAGGACAAAAGTTCATGCCATTGTCCCAAATGCAGCAGTTAAGACACTCCTTATGTAGAATGAATTAGGAGAAAGAAGAGGAAAGTGGGTTGCCACTATCCAGGAGTACGACATTGAGATCCAACCAATGTGACTTGTTTGAGGTCAAGCCTTGGCGCAAATTCTAGCAATTGATGGACCTGGATTAGTCCAACAAGTCTATGCAATTGAGGATGTCACTCCAGATGAATGGTATAAAGACATTGTTTGCTATTTATTGAACCATAGATGCCCCGTGCATATGAGCCTTGCTCAAAATAGAGCATTAAGATTGAAGTGTCAACATTTTATGTTACAAGGCTCGGTTTTGTACCGAAGAAATCATGAAGGGATATATTTGAGATGTGTTGGAAAGAATGAAGCTAAATAGATTGTGGAACATTTTCACAATAGATTTGGGACAAGTCATGGTGCAAGCTTGGCTATTGCGCACCAAATTTTGAGAGCAGGCTATTACTGGCCTACCTTGTTCCGAGATACTCATGAACATGTGAAGACATGTCACACATGCCAGGTTGCTACCATTCGAGAGAAGAATCCAGCTATGCCACTGCAGCCTGTGATCGAGTCCAAACCTTTCGCTATGTGGGGTATCGACTTCATTGGTATGATCAATCCACCTTCCTCTGCGCAACACAGGTACATTCTAACCGCGACTGATTACTGTACTCGGTGATCAGAAGCTCAAGCTTTGAAGTTATGTACAACTGATGCTGTGATTAAATTTTTAGAGGAGAACATCATTACTAGGTTTGGTTGTCCACATGCTATTGTTTGTGATAATGGTTCTGCCTTTACATCATTAAAATTTTCAAATTGGGCTTTTGAATATGGTATAACCCTTAAGTTTTCATCAAATTATTATCCTCAGGGTAATGGGTTAGCCAAATCAACGAATAAGAATTTGCTGAGTGTGATTAAGAAATTGTTAGAGAAAAATCCAAAAGATTGGCACACACAATTGAGATTCGCCCTTTGGGCAGATAGAACGAGAGTTAAGAACTCATAGGGGACATCCCCATATTTTTTGGTATATGGCCAAGAGCCTGTCTTCCTCGTACAATTGAGAATTCCTACACCGAGATTCATACAAGATTATATGGAGGGCGAAGACAGAGTGCAAAGGAGACTGACACAGTTGATGAAATTAGAAGAAAAAAGAGATAAAGCATTAGAGAATTTCGCCAAATATCAGGGCGTAGTTAAGAGATGGTTTAACAGACAAGCACGGGTAAAAGCCTTTAGGATTTCTGACTTAGTGCTATATTGGGATAAACCCCACGAAAGAAGGGGAGACCACGACAAATTTGACAAACTATGGAAAGGCCCCTATTAGATTGCTGAGATATTGGGAGAGAATGCATTCAAGCCGAGAACCTTAACTGGTGAGGATGTTTCGTTGCCCGTCAATGGACAATTCCTCAAGCATTACTTCCAACCTTAGGTTTCTTTTGAAGCCTACCCCTTGTATCATAGTTAGAATATGTTTGCTTTGGTTTGCCTTAGTTTAGGTTTTGCTTCCGGTTTTGCTTTAGGTTTTAGGTCGACTTTGCTTAGGTGTTAGTTCCGAGGGATATCAGCTTGTGATGTGGGAGTTGTTGTCAAGACACACTCTGCAATTTGCCAGGTTTTGTTTAGTCCATTTCTTGAGCGATACCTCATGAAGTTCTTTGAATTAGAGATTATTTTTGTATAGTGTATCATAGGTTGAATCCGTATTTGACAGGATTGGAAAACTTATATTGTATTTTGACGCTGACATCATTTGATTATTATATTTTATACACATTAATTTTATTTGAGTTATTATAAATTCTCAGGTTAAGCTGTGACTAGTGAAAAATCTTATATCTTGCTTCAATGCCATTATAATTCTCGAACCCAAGTAAGTTTATTACTTGCGAGCCAAAGGAATTGACGAAATTTGAAAGAACGTGAAGAGCGAAACATCAAAAGAAAAATGAAAGAAAAGAAAAGAAATGCAATATCTAAATTGGCTAGTGGGAATATGCGAGTAACTCCACCGGGGCTATAGACGCCTGACCGACAGTGGAGCCATATTCGTGAGGTTATAATTGGCCGCTTGCAAAGTATGGACATCTTACGTAGCTAGTCTCATTGGATCCTTTGACTTCACAATATTCTCGTGAAGGTAATGAACACAATTGCACACCTGGATAATCAATGACTAAGTAACTTGATACAATTCTTGGATTCCATCTTTTCAAATGTGTTTTCTGACCTTTTGCTATGTTATGCAAGGATTAATTGAAGATTCTAAGTGTCGGATTGAGCTTTGTTCTTGAAATGTTTTGGAACATTTCCTCAGTGTAGTTGCCAGATGTTGTGACCTTTTCACACATCGCCCCATTGCTAACGGGGACCCCCTATTTTCCGGCTTTCTGCGTTGTTAGGTTAGGGTTTTGGCTACTTAGTGGGCAATTTTGTGTTTCCCATGCCCAAGTCTCGCAGTTTTGATCATGCCTAGTGCGGTCTAGGGTTTTTGAGGTTATAGGATCAAGTTGCAAACGTTGGTATTTTAATGATCGTAATTTTGTCTAAGTGTTGACCTTTTGAGCGTTAACGTGTTTTTTAAACACGCACATCAGTGATTTTAAAGTGCCAGCGTATTCCAAGACCTTTTGGAGTTGTTTTCTCGCTCCTAAGGTATTATTTAAGTTGATTTCACACTTTATCCCGATAATTTCTTAGCGTTTCGCTCATCTTTTTGGAAAATTAGCCTAAGTCCAGTCTAATTTTTGAAGTTTCTAAGTGATTTTGAGTGGTTAAAATGCCAAATTCCTAAGGGAAATTCAAATTCCAAGGGTTAGAAGGTCAAATTCCATGCTAGAGGTGCTTTTCCCCTCATATTCCAGACTACCCACCCTTTTCCCCAACTCAAAATCCACATTACACATGGATTTCCCGTAAAATCCATATTGGCTATGATTTTCCACCACTGTTTATCCATACCTGGGTCGATTTTCCTCTGGAAATGCTAAAATTTGGTTAAGTGTCAGGATTTTTCCAGACTGCATTGTTTATCCATACCTGGGTCGATTTTCCCTTGGAAGAGCTAAATTTGGTTAAGTGTCAGGATTTTTCCAAACTGCCATTGATTTTCCACCAGGAGTGCGGACTATAGTACGAACAACGGTGAGGATGATTCCATGCCTGGGTCGATTTTCCACCAGACTGTTTTGTGACAAGTTAGTGTGGATTTTTGTGCAGACTCTCAGTCCAGACCCAATTCAATTTTCCACTGAGAGCATTTTGATGAGTTTTAAGTCCGGATTTTCATCCAGACTAAGGTCGATTTTCCACCAAGGAGTATTTTTTGCAAGTAAAGTGAATTTGGAGTGTGGATTTTGTGTCTAGACTACCATCGATTTTCCCCTGGAGTGTTTTATGTGCATTTTGATGAAATTTGAGCATGGATTTTTATCCAAGCTAAGGTCGATTTTCCCCTGTGGGGAAATTTTTGACATTTTAAATGATTTTTAAGGGATTTTTTAATCCCAACTAAAGTCGATTTTCCCCTGGAGGCTCAATTTTGATTTAAAATTGAAATATTTAATAAGTGAGCTCCATTTAATTGTTTTTAAATGATGATTAATGATTATTTAAAATATTAAAAGCAAAAAATTAAATAACTTGCAATAAGCATTTAATATTTTAACCTTCTAGAAGCAAGTTGTTTTTTTACCAAACAAGTATATAAGCAAGTGTTTTATCCCACATTGCTTGTGTGGTGAAAGTGAGAGGTAAAAGCAAGTATATGAGAGGAGTTTCCAGCATTATTTTATTATTAAATTTGCCAGGTGTCTCCATGAAAGGCGATTTTTCTCCCTTATTGGTGAATTTTGGCAAAGTGTTGAAGTGAAGTGTTGGGTTGAGGATTCTTTCTTCCTCCATTTTTTCTAGCTTGGCTATCCATTCCCTTGCTACCATTAAAAACCATTTCCAGATTTAGCGATTTTTCCAAGTTTGGCGTTTTTTTCCAATTTTGGCGATTTTTGGTGAAGGTGGCGATTTTTTATGTTTGGGAGTTGGGCGATATTTTTTCTCCATTTTTTGCTTGCTGTTCCAACCTCCATTGTTGCAGATCCGTGCTGCCATTGAAGACATTTTCAGAATTTTAAGAATGGCACCATAGTTGGGAAAATTTCAATTTTTATTTGGAGAGCTTTGTGCCATTGTTTGGGGTGATTTTCTTCATGCTTGGTGGCTGCCATCATTCCCAGCTCGCTAATTTGTTTCAAATCTTAGGTTTGCTTCAGATTTGACCTCCATTGTTGGCTGCACATTAATTTTCAGACTTCAATTTTCATTGCCCAGCCAATTCCAACTTATGTGATTTGCATTTGGAGGTGTTTTATGGAGTTTTTAGTGCATTTTTCAGACCATTTTATCGCTGTTGCAGGTCTGAACACTCCATTATAGGCAGCTGTTCTCAAAAATTTTCATTTCCAGCCACCTAACCACTTTGATGATTTTGCTTGAAGCTGATTCCTTAGCTATTTTCCATTATTCTTAGAGATTTTTAACTACTTTGCAAGGTGCTGGTAAGTCTGAAGTAATTAATTTTCAGACTTGTCCTCAAAAATTTATTTTTTTACCAGCCACACTTACATTCCTGGATATGATTGTTTCCATCATCAAAACTGATTTTTATCAATTTATGCATATTTTTGAAGATTTACAACATGTTTTAAAAGTCTGATTTTCAGGTTGTCTTTAGATTTGTTGACCTCCATTGTTGACTGCGGAAGGTGTCTTCAGACATACTTTGTGTGAAAACACAACCTTTCACACCTTTCCTTAGACATTGTTAATCCGGTATACTCCTTTGCATTTTAGTTTGCATAATTTCTAAGCATAAGGAGGTATTAATGAATTTTATAGAGTGTTTCCATGCCCTAGCGTTGTCATACTTTGAATCTAATTATCAAAATCTACAAAGAGTATGGATTATTTTCTTGACTTCATGCTCTAATTAGCTAAAATATTTAGAAAGTCAGGAATTTTATCAAGAGCATTATTTATTTTCCTAAGTCTAACTTCAAGCTTCGTACAGGTACGATGTCGAAGTCCGGATTTAAGGAAAGGAAAGAACTATTGAAGATGCTGGAGACTGGATTCTATCCAGAGCTTAAGATTTCATCCAGATGGAGGGAGATCACAGATACAAACATGCATTTCCTAGACTTTGACCAGATGCAACAGCGGATGTTCGGAGTCGGAGATCAAGTTCTTTCCCCAGCATATGCGAACATTATGAAGATGCCGCTAGATTTCCACAGTCCATACAGTGCAGTGAGCTTATCCTGGAGTGTGCATGATGTTACGATTCGCTCACGCGAATGATCAAGACTCCTAAGGGCGTTGTCATTGCCTACCTTGCTGAGGATGCTATTGCTGAGGTGTTCGGAATTCCACGCGGAACAAACATGAAGGATGTGACCAAGGATGAATATGAAGAAAGATACACGAAGAAGATGGGTGTATGCAAGAATTTGATAAACAAAGAGTGGATGATTGAGCCTAGGTCTCATCATTCCAAGGCTCCCAAGACACTCATGTGCATAGACTTCAAGGAGGAGTATAGCGATTTAATATTCCTACTCAACAGAGTGATGGGGATGCCGTAGGGAGCAATATTCAATGGATGGATGTTCTATTTCATCTAGGATTGTCTTAGAGGAACGTTAGTAAATTGGTCTAAGATTATAAGTGACAATTTGGACTTTCGGTTGAGGAATGTAGAGCGGTCCAAGTCATTTGCCATGACTTCTTACTTGATACACCTGCTTGCATGGTTTGTTTCATACAGAGGATTAATATGCAAAGGTCAAGTAGGGAATGGGCAAGGACAATTCAGGAGTCATGAATGCTACCCCCAGTTGAGCATGTATAGAATTGAAGACTATAAGAGAGTGAATGATGCATTCACTATGTACATCACACGGATGTTGCAAGGCGGAATCCACAGAAGGCTGTCCAAGGAGGCAACAGAGCTAATAGAGAAATATGGATCATGGTCTATTCAGTTTCCGACTTTCATGTACCTTAGGATTCATGGGTTTCAATCTGAACCCTACAGACTTCCTAGGTATCTGATTGACATAATGATCTTGTTGGAAGTGGTGAGACAACTTCTAGAGTTTGATGTCATCCAAAGAGAGAAGCATAGGACAAGCATGACGTTCCCTACTTCAGTTGTGAAGATGTCAGAGGTTTGCTAGTTTGCCATAACCGCCAACACTGCGAGTGAGGAACTTGCATTCTATCGATTTGCTACATACAAGAAAAAAGAAAGATTTGATCTAGACAAGAAATTTGGAAGGATCGGGGGAGAGAAGTTCATCCACAAAGTAGACAGAGAGGATTATTGGGCTAACCTGATGGACGAGCAAGCAGTGAAGAGAAGAATGTGGTTCAGAATGTCAGTGGATTTTATGAGGAAGTGTGGACTTTTCCTCATTCTTGATCAAGTGTTAGGTAACAAAGATCATACGCATCCACAATATGAGAGTGAAATGAAGAAGGGAATCCTATTGCCTAATTGGTCAGAGTTAGAAGAGATTGACCTGAATGTATTGATGAGAGAGGTCTTGAGTTTCTCCCGTGTATGCGTAGATATACAGATGAATAAGTTAGTTGATATGGGTGTTCCCTTCACTTATGAAAGGACAAAGCCGGAAGAGTCTACTTCTGAGGATGATCAAAGGATTGTCAGTGATGTCAGGATTCATGCAAACGAAGAGAGTCAAGCTCCCAAGAGAAGGAAGAACAGGCCAGGAGAAGTCAAGGCCAGAGGAAAGAAGATTGAGGAGGTGAAGAAGAAACAAAATACTATCATTCCTTCACCACCTCTCAGTGTCTCATCAATCAAAGTGATTGAAATAACAGAGTGGAACAAGGAGACCCAACAATGTTCCAACACAGTGATACTACCAGGGAATACTTAGGAGTTACATGCCACAACGACATCTGCACCTCCTAATGAGAATGATGATCAGTCGAGATCCCCTACTGTCCTTTTGGAAGTTAGTATGGGAAATGAGGTATACGATTGGACCAGGAATAATCCCGATGATGATGATGATGTTATCTCGGCATTGGGAGGACTTGATCGAGAAATATGTCTCGATGATGGCATGGAGATGGCCGCTATTCCTGATTGGCTGATGAGAAGTATGGAGAAAAGTAAACAAATGATAGAGGTACAGCCTATTGACGACATTGATAACTACCTAGCTAGGAGTGCTAAGGAGAAAGAACCCAAGAGAGCTATGGATTTCCAGATCACTTTAGTTGCCCTTGGTCGTACATCTAGAAAGCAAGAATTTCAGGAGGTTGGTGAAAACCTCAAGGCAATCGATGCAAGGTTAGACAGAGAGATTGTGAAGAAAGAAAGGTACAGAGAAGAGAATATCAGACTTAGAGAGTATATTGCAGGGATAAGGCGTGAAAATCCACGCTTATTTCCCCTATTGTAGTTGACCATGGAATGCATTCACACTTTGAGGCAGCGAGAGGTACACTCTCGGAAGTGGAAAAGTGGATTGAGAATACAAGAAAGCAGGCAGATGATTTCCTTACTCATTTTGTCCATGCATGTGATAGGACAACAGGGCTCACATTCAGAATCTAGTATTTGAAGGGAGTTTGGGAAGAATTCCGGCCTATTCAAGACAAGACTATTCCACGCCTCTAGGCTTTGAAGAAGATTCCTCATTCCACCTTGGTTAGCGAGAACATTGTGCATAGTGGAGACAGATACGATTTCCATGGCTGGTATTGTTCATTAGCCGCGAAGAAATCAACTTATGAGAACGCCCAGTCAAGTTGTATGGAGATGGAAGGATTGATTCAGGACATTCAGATGAAGATCCTTGCCTCGATTGAGGAATTATTGGGTGTTGATGTTAGTGATGCTAGTGGTTTACACTTAGCCGAATTAAGAGACAAGATGAAATTTATTTATTTTTGCCAGTTGGATTCTTTGAAGAAGAGTCAGATAGACGACTTGGTCTCTTTGTTGATTCATGTTCATAGTTCGCAGAAGCTCTTGCCAGAATGGGAGAACACTTTGGATGCTTGCTTGGATTCACTAGACGTGATCGATTTACAACAGGATACCTTGCCTAGCATTTCCATGGAGTTAGATTCAGTATTAGCTAGATTCTTGGAGTATGCTAGGAGAGAGAGAGATGCAGGGATGAATCTTCTAGAAGATTCTCTATTTGATGACTAGGTATCTTTTCATTGGGCCATATGTAGGTGGCGCCATTTTTGATGTAAACCCTAGTTAGGGCAATTCTAGGGCTTTGTTGGCATGATCTTGATCGTTGATCTTGGATCAATCTTGGCCATCCATTTTGTAAGAGACTCTATATATGCCTCCTTGTGTCTCATTTGTAAGAGAGTTTTTGTAGAATTGTTGGTATATGTTGCAGCTATTTGAATCATAATCATTGTTCAATTGTTGGTGATTTTGCTCTTCAAGTGTTGTATTTGCATTCATGGTTCTCAATTCCTCCAAGTTAGATTAGAATTTATTTTCATGTATGCTAGATTGAGTGGAAGATTTGTTGAATATATTTGTGTGGAATCCTTAATCCATACCACTAGCCTCTTGCCGTTGGTAAGTGTGCCTTGTGTGGTCAACTGGAAATTTAAGTAAGCTTAACTTCAACTATTACGCGTCCCTTGACAAGCATCAACTTGGATGGTGTCAACGTTTGATGGTGATAGCCTGAAAATCTTCAAGTATACCTTAGACGATTGCACTAAGCTTGTGTCAATACCTGTTTGTGAGACCTTGCCTAGTTTGATTCCACTAGATTTATTCATCATTTCCTACATTTCTAGGCTTAGAATAGATATCTTGAACCCTATTCCTTTTGCCCTTTTTTTTAGTAAGAAGTAAATCCAGAGCCATATTGATAAATCTTAAGTTGTCAGCACACCTATTCCACATCATTCATGATAATCCAAACATTTGCGTAAGTCCCCAAGTGAACACAACAATTCACATCGACCGTAGAGTTACCCACTCGTCAAGACCTGACATGTACAAACCTTGCAATCATTTTAGTTGATCTCATTCTTAGCATCTGAGGTGATTTTGTTCAAGAGAGGGTAAATTATCTTGGTAATTTATTTTGTAATGTTATGTGCCTAAAGCAGACATCAACAGGTAGTTTCTTGCTAGTGGTGGCAATGATGGGACGTTTCCTAACTATTCCCATATCCCAAAGGCCTCTGCACCCCCATAAATGATAGATTTGAGAGGGGATGCATCCCCTTGGAACATTAGTTCATATTCAAGTAGTAGTTTTATAATAGTATTGAAATGTCTCAAGATTTTATAGTTCAAATGTCTGCACAATTAATATGATAGTTTGATTGGATGCCTTCCGTCTTTACAATTGTCTTTTCTAACTTCAATTGGACTTCAGACAAATTTAATTCAAAAATACATTGGAACTAGAAAATGTTTTGTCCATTATACCAGCCTTGAATTTCAAGTTTATATAAACACATAAGCAATGCATATGTGTCAAGCATATAAATTGTATTTTATTAGTGTGCTGAGATTTCCTAGTTATAGGGTGCACATCTAATGATTTGATAATCAATGGTCTGCTGAAATAGCAATTTCCTTTAAATTGCTGATAGCTCTCTTTGGATGGAGCAATTGGTGTTCTCATTAAAACTAAGATTTGCTTTTTTAATTGAGAATTGTGATAGGCCGATTGAAAATCATTAGTTTTAAAAAGCCTTACATAGAAATTGTTGGTATGGTTTGTTAATGCCAAATATTGGGTACTATACAGTTTGATAGCAAAGTTTTGTTAAATTTGGGTGGAATTGTGAGTGCTATAAGGAACTGTTGTCTATATCATGAGTTACTTGTAAGTTGATATTATTGTTTCATTTGTAGGCTATAGGGTTAAAAGTCAACAACGTCAATAACATCCTTTTTTTTATTTTTAAAATATGCTTTATTTGATGAGAATGGCTAATATAATCCCCTAGTTGTCTTAGGGATGGCTAATAATTCCTTGTATAAAAAGGATGTCCTAGGGATGTTTCCTAAAGTTTTTGCAAATTAGGGATTGGAAGATGTTTCTAACCCGTCTTCATGTCCCTAAAATATGACCCTATAGGGGATATGGTCTAAAAATGTTGGGGGTGTTACCTTGGGGTATATAGATAAACTATTAAGTCTATTATTATGACAATGTTCAAAAGAATAAAAGGTTAGTACATGAGGGTCCAAACATGCTCCCCACCTTTGGCAAAACCTTGAACTATGGAAACTATTGTGATGGTGTGGTTATAGAGTTGGCACGATTGTTGGTCTAAAATAGCTTTTGGCTTGAGGATGATGCAACTTTCATTTTTGCAATTCAGGAAGTATCAAGTAAATGTGAATTTGTTGGCCAAGGTTTCTTTAAACATGAGATATGGACTTTCTTTGTAGGACAAAGGGAGATCCATCCAATGTGTAGGCCACTTCACCCACTCGTTGTAGTATCTAAAAGGTCCACAAAATTTTGAGGCTAACTTATGTTTGCTTGTAAGCTTGAGGATTGCTTTCTTATATGTTTGAAGACATAGAAAGACCAAGTCACCTTTAGTGAATATACCCTTAGAATGGTGTTGATTGCCTGTTGTATTATATAGTTTTGAGTTAGGGCTAAGTTGCCCTTAAGAGTTTGGAGAAGATACTCCTAGTGTTATAGTTGAATCACCAACATGTGCCTTCAAATGGCTTGACAAGTAAGATGTGAGGAATGGTGGAGGTTGGCCTTTCACAGTTTCATATGGTGTCATCTTGGTGGAAGAATGATAGGTGTTGTACAATCATTTTGGAAGGGTTAGCCTTTCAGCCCATTGACTTTTTTATTTTGAAGAAAAAGCAACATAAGTAAGTCTCCAAGCATTTATTTACTATCTTTATTTTAACATCTATTTGTAGGTGATATGTTGAGCTCATTAGTGCAAAGATAATGGAAGTGGGTATACAATGGAGAAAGAGGATTTGATCAAGGAAGACTTGGGCAATTGTGAATACTTTATAGGATGGGCTAATGGACAAAGGTGGGTATACTTGGAGAGTCAATCAACCACCACCAAAATGATTGATTTGCCTCTTGACTTATGCAACTCTTCAATAAAATCTATGAAAATGTTTGTACTTATTGCATTCAAAATTGACAATGATTGTGGAGTGCACATAGTTTGAACAATTGCCCCTTTGTGGCATTGGCACATATCACATTTCATAGCATTTTTATTTTGTTATTATTTTTCATTTCAGCCCCTAAAAAAGTGCACTTCGATCCTTCAATAATCTTTAAGAAGCTTAAATGCCTTGTTGAAGAGGATGCATGTAACGTATAGGAGTTGGGCTCAAAGAGAAGAATTTGTAGAAATAACTATTCATCTTTTGTAAAGCAAGTGTTGGTCATCCTAAGAATATCTAGGCAAAGTTGTGGGATTAGTTGCTAGATAATGAATAAGCTACTGAATTTGTGCATCTTGCTACCATTATTGTTGGATTGTTGCAACCTATTTAGTGTTTTTAACGTTAAAGCACATAGTATGCTCTAGTTGTTGAATTTTTGAGACACGGCATCTACCAACACGTTTTCCTACCCCTTTTTGCAGATAATTTCATAATCGTAACCTAATAATTTTGTGACCTGCTTTTGCTTTTTTGGAGAGGAGACTCATTCTAAGTAGTAGTTGAGACTATGGTTTTTTTTTAGGCACAAGTGGCTTCCCACAACATATAGCCACCATTTGTTGACAACATGAAGAATGAAGAGAAGCTCCCTTTCATAAGTTGATTTGGCAAAGATTTTGCTCGATAGGTTCCTTGTTGGTATAAGCTGATGGTTGACCTTCCTGCATTAATATGACTTTAATGCCACTATCCAAAGCATCACTTCTGATGGTAAATGGTTTGGAAAAGTCTAGCAAAGCAAATACTAGCATAGTACACATGGGATGCTAGAGAAATTGAAATTCTTATCTACCACTACGACCATTTTAATGTATTTTTCTTTAATATTGCATTCAATGTGATGACAGTTTTATAGTAATTCTAGACAAATTCATTGTAATGTCCAGTGAGATGTAATAATCCTTGAAGAATTTTTAGAGTTTTGGATTTAGTTTCAATTCTTCATATCTTCAATTTTGTTAGCACACAAAAAGTCTTTTAATGATGCATAACTATAATAGCAAGTGAGACCTAAGAATCCTCGAATAATTTTGAGAGTTTTGGGTTCAGATCAGTTTTTCATATCTTCAATTTTAATATTTTAAGTTTACCCTAACTCCTTTTGTTGGCACAATATTCTCGAGATATTTTTGTCTTTGTTGGTCAAATAACTCTTGGAGTGCACTGCATATAACTAGTTTGCTAAAAGAAGTTGGAGGGTTTGATCTAGGTGAATGGTGTGCTCTTCTTATGCCTTGTTGAGATCATCAAAGAATGCTAGGATGAATTTCTCGAGAAATGGCCAAGAAATTTGGTTCATTAAGCTTTGGAACATAGATGGCGCATTAGTGGGGGGCCAAATGATAACTAAAAATTCATTGTGGCCTTCATTAGTTTCAAAGGTTGTCCTGGGAATATCCTCTCCGTGTAGGTAGATTTGGTGATATTTAGATTCTATGTTCAATTTGGAGAGCAAGTGGGCCCCATGTAATTCATGAGAAACTCATCAACTATAGGAATTTGGAACTCATCCTTGATGGTAATTTTGTTTAATTCTCTAAAAGCTCCACATAAATGCTGCGAACCATCCTTTTTGCAAACAAGGATTACTAAAGAAGAGTATGGGTTGATGCTAGGCTGAATGACCCTTGCCTACAACAATTTTTGCACTATTTGTTCAATCTTTGAAAGATCCCTGATGGATCCCCTTGCTGATCTGCTGTAGTTTTTAAATTAATAAACTATATCTTCCTGTGATGCCTTTGATTTTTTTTAGAGAATAGACAGAAGTTGCAGAAGGTTTGTTTCTTTTTATGTATTTTGATAGTTTTCAAACAAGTAATGAATAATGAACAGTAAACATGAAAGGAGACTGAAAATAAATAAGAACATACAGCCGAATTCAGAATTGCTACAAGCTGTACCAGACAGATTTCTGATTTGTAAAACCAAATAATAATTCCAATGCAGATCCAAAGAACTTACATCCAACAATGATGCCAAACTGAAAGGTGAATAGTGATCATGAATCAAGAATACCTCTAAGGCTGAATACATGCATTCCTTACATTCCACGTGGGATGTACCTGCTGCAAATGGCGGCCCTAAGGCTGCAAGGATCACGCCCAAGCTGAAGAATCAATCTGCCATGCTGAAACCCTTACTCTGCAACCTGAATCCACAATGAAGAATGGCGTACTCAATCTCTGTCAACAATGCACTCTGCCTGAAGAATCCAATGCCAATAACTGTTGAGGGCTACGTCCCAGCCAGTCCAGATCTTGGGGTTTGCGTCCCAGATGAAGAATTGCCCACTCAGAGCTAATTCGCAAAAATAAGTTTGATTGTGTAAAAAGATAATGAACAATCTGGTCTTCATCTCCTTATATCTCCTTTCCTTTCCACGCCAAACCCTAAAAGGGAGTAAAGTTGGCGCATTATGAAAAGAGTGTTATTTTCTAATCATGGCGTCAACTATAGGAAAATAACACTAAATTGCAAATAAATAGCTTCAGGCATCCAAAAAGACTCCGGAAGGTGAGAATCATGTAGCAAAGTTCAAGACCTTTCCAACGAGCTATAACACATAGGCATATCAACCTAGATGAAGCCAGAAACCCCTTATTACTCCGAAATGACTAAATACATAGCCTTATTTTAATTTATTTAACGCTAACTTAGGAAATATTTAAATATATTAAAATATCTCCAGATATCCAAAAATAGCCCAAAATGACCAAACAATCATGAATATAACTTTGTCACCTATCTGTGACCGATGCCGAAAAAGCTGAGCTAACTGGCAGTCCCATCCCTAAAATCTAGGAATGCTCCTAGAAACTAGGAAACACACCCAAACTCCCTGAAACTGAAACCATGACATGGTCCCGTGGAACCTCCAATATGGGAATTGCCACAACCTCCTAAAAAATAGGGAATCTCCCTAAAATCAAGGAACTGCTCCCAATGGCCCTCAAACTGTCTGAAATGCCAACTCCGGATACTGAATACCCTGCATGAGTTTCTATCCACCATTGCCAGCCTACGAGACCCCATAATAGGCTAACAAACATGTCTCTACTAGACAAACTAAAGAGAGGACATGACAATCTTTGTCTTTTGCACAAAAATATATTGTTACAATTGAATAATTGGTGGCATACTACATGGAATCAATTGAATTACATGATCATTGGAACAATTAGGGGGTAGTCCATGTGGTCCTCAAATATTGAGGCATGTTTGGCTAGAAGTTCATGCAATTCTTATGTTCTATTCTATTGAATAAGGCGGCACCTTATTGGTGGGTTGAGTGCCACTTTATTCACACATTGATTTAGCGTGCTTTGCCAAAACGAAAGGTGTCTAAGGATATTATAAAATTCCCAACACATGATTTTTGACTAAGACCACTACCATGAGTAACTTCTTATTTGGCCAAAAATGGTTAGGTACCCTCTGCTTTTACCACTTTCTAATCACCAAGATCTTGTAGAGGTTAGTTGAGAGAGTATTCAATTGGTAGTTGCAAGCCACAAAATTGTTATTTTTGTAGGAAAAAAACCCTCAAAAGAGCTTTGATTGCTCTTTTTAGGATTCCACTTGCAAAATATTATCAATTAGAGTAATTGCATGTAAAAAAGAACACAATGCTGAGAAAATAACTGCAAATATGTTTACATTGATAAATTTGAAACAAGTATTGTAGGCCTCTTTGAGGGAACAACATCTTTGAGAGCAAAGCTCTACTACAAAATATGATTCCAAGGTGATCTTTTCTTTATTACAACATCAATATAAAGGCCTTGCGAGGAGAAATTTATGTTGTATGACCGATTAAGACTAACTCTATCCCCTAAATATGAAGTCATTATATTAATACAACATGTGATTCATGTGGGATAAATTTACACAACATAATATTAACTAAATATTTAAATTATAATTATCACAATGCTTTCAATAATAAAAGATTTAGATTGAAGGGTCCTAATAGAAAACTTGGGATGAAGAGATTTCCAATATGTCTTTATTGTTTGAGATTGATAGACATGGAAAGCCTTGTGAGTACTCCTTGATTGCTGGATACACCATAAAGCCACACGTAAAAGAATTGCCAGTCTTTAATTTCACTAGGAGGGTGATTTTTTGTACTACCAAATAGGATCAGACACTAAGGAAACATATTAGAAAAAGATGATTCTTATTGTGCTTTGGCAAGATTACCAAAATATATTTTTGCAATCTAATTGACTTATTCATCCTGACCTCTCCACATGCAAGTCTTTGACATCTCTGATTTTGTAATCTATTTTAGTGAAAAAAAAGTTTACTGGTTGATATACTTCACCAGATTGGCCAGCCATTAGTTGACATTTATCAAGTTTGGACATTGTACATGTTGTGTGTTCTGCACACACACGCCTCGTCTTGGACAGGGGACCTCCGAGTTTTTTGCAATCTGCCGAAAAGGAGAAGAGGAATATTAAATGTGCAAGTTAGGCTTTAAGCCGAAAATTTGTCAAACCTCCAAGACGCCTTCCAAGCTCAAAAGGTGAGAGATCGTTTAAGGGGAAAATCAGCATAAAAGGCTGAAATTGAAGAATACAACTTAAGACTTTCAAATCAGCTCATAGGCCGAAATTGACAATCCAAACAAATCAAAACGCGAAGTTTAAAATCACACAAGTTCGCCGTATGCCTCCCTAATTTCAAATCGTGCAATTTTAACCATTTGGCCGAAATCCTAAGTCAACACCGGAGGAGGAATTTCGGGTGTTTGCTCTGAAAAGCAAATATTGTCTTCCTGTCGGGCTCTCAAAAAGCAATGAAATGACGAAAATCATCTAAGCTCACAATTCACCTTTTCAGGCCGAAATTTGCAAAGTCATGATCCAGGCCGAAAAAGTTCTTAGTTCACCAAAATCGGCTTAGGAGCCAGAATCACGAAAAAATGGTTATAGCTCTCAAAATAGTCTTATGAGCCGAAATTCAAGGTAAAACTCACAAAATGTTCCTTTGGCTCAAAAATGAAGAAGCAAACTTAAACTTACAAAATGAGTTAATAAGCTGAAAATGGTGTTCAAAATCGTGCAATTTCGCCTCACAGGCCAAAAACTTCAAAAAGTTCAAATCACGCCATTAAGTCGAGAGATGGATGCCAAAGTTTGCAAATTGATCAAGTAACTCGAAAATGAGGCCAAGTCTTGCAAAATGATCCAAGGGCCGAGTTTGCATTTTATCTCGAGCACCCGAAATTTGGACAAAGTCGTGCCATTTGACCTAGAGCCAAAAATCATTCAAACTTCCCAAAATATGTAAAGTCTTCTGATTTGCCTAAGGGGTTCAATTTCACAAAATTGGCCTAGATGGCCAATATGAGAAAAGCGTTTAAATTTGCAAAAAAAGCTATTAGGATTCCGAAAATCTTCAGAATTTAGGGTCATTTGGCCGAAAAGGACATAAAGGGCCAAAAACTCTAAAAGGAGTAAGCTCGCAAAATTGGCTTGTAGGTCGAAATTGAACAATAGGGCAAAATCGCACATTTCGTCCAAAAAGCAAGAAATGAATAAGAAAGTTTTTAAATACGAAGACCTCTCAAACCGCCCAATAAACTCGAAAAATCATGAAAGAACAAGCGGCATTTTAAAATTCGGTGATTTCACTAAAATTGCAAAAACAAAATCCCGAATTCCATCTAGGGGAACGTTTAAAAAACAAAGTTCGGTGTTTCATATTGCTTTGCAGGACAAAATAAGGTTTGCTTAACTATTTTGGTTCAAAGGGCCGAACTTTGTCAGGTAAGAGGCGAAAAAATTTAAAAGATACATCTCACAAAGAGCTTCTCAAGCCCGAACTCTACCGGGACAAAGCCTGACATCATCAGTTAAATTTAATGTTTGTTAAATTAATTTAATTAATTTTTCAAATCGATTGATTAAAGGTGAAATTGATTGTTTGCAGGACGTCATCGCAAAGAACCAAGAGAAAGCCTAAAATTCAAATTGAAGAAGGATCGTGATCAGAGCCAGGCGCTGGAAGCTGGAGGAGAAAAGATGTAGCACAGGATCAAAGCGATGAAGCATTGGGATGCACGCCACTACTTGAACCACAAGCTGAAGTCCACCACCGAGACCAAAGACCAAAGAACACGCAGGAGCACTCCAAATGTGCATCCTCAGAAGAATACATTGCTGGAAGAAATTCCAGAATTTCAGTTTGAGAGATTGAAACTTTTTTATTGTAAAGAACTGCCTATGGGCCCCACTCAAGATATTTTGAAACAAAGTGGAACACAGGTCAGTTATGTCCAACTACCGGATAGACCCAAATTAAAGCCAAACAGTTGTAGGCAGTTGAGATAGTGGTTGGGTAGATAACTGAGAATTAAGTGGGTATGGGCAGCCTTATTTTGTGGAATAAATCAAGACCCTTTGATGCAATCCATCCTAGCCACCGGTTCGACATGTAAAATCTATAAAAGGCAGAGGCCTTTCTTTTTTTTTTAGAGTTTTATAGTGGGATTTTAGAGTTAGAATAGGCTAGATTTTAGGAATAGCATAGAGATGTTGCAGAAATTGTTGTAATATGCAGCTCAAATCAATATACAGACATTGATTTGGTGTTTATCATCCTGTTTTCATTTTGTTTGCATGGTTTCTTTTGGCTAGTTAATTTTAGAGTGCAGGGATTTTAATGGTGAAGTGTGGAGGGGTATTTGATGCATTTCTGGTTCATACCATTGGGGGTCTGCTGATTGTAGGTCACCGTGCATGGTTAGTCTGAACCCAAACTGTGCTTAGTTCAACTGCAGGTGTTCGTCTTAGGCTACGCTAAAATTGGGTGCCTAAAATGAATGTATCCAGTCTGAAAATCCTTCATCCCTTGGAGCTTGCACCGTTTTTGTCTAGTTGTGAGGGTGTCTCTGGCAAAACAAGAAATGGTTTATCGAAATCTGTCTACCTGCTGCATCAACTGTTATCATCCTTGTCCTTAGGTCTCCTAAACCCTTCCCTTTTGATTTTATTTTGCAGTCCAAAAATCGCAGTAGACTAGCTTGTTGCAAAACGTAAGACCCCTTGTGCTCACAGCAAATCACATTGACCGATGAGCTATCTTGCAGTCAAGACCTGACAATCGAAACCTTGAGGTCGTCCCCCATTGATCAATTAAAACAACATTAGGGATTTCCTTATCTCAAGAGAGGATAGGATACTTGGCGAGATCATTCTATTCTGCGTTGGCCGGATGGAGTCGTAGTTCCACGACTTTAGACAAGTCAACAATACACTTTAGTGTTGGAACTTGGAACTATAATTTCTTTGTTTTCTTCTTAATTCAATTATTTAAAGTGATTTTTTCACTTGATTTTATTTTTAATTTTTAATTCTTATAAATGAATTTGTCTTGGAACCTAAACTCCAAAGTTCTTAGGTGAAAATTTGAGCCATTATGTATCTTCTTTTGCTTGGTTCTGTTGATGTGTATTTTGTACACGGCCAAACACAGAATAAAATACCTAAAGGTACCTTATCCTCTCTTGAGCAAAGTTTCCCGACTGTTGAAGATCTTGCCGAAGGATCAGTCGAGGCAACTCCAAGGTTTTGTATGTAGGATCTCTACTCGTGGATAAGCTCTCTGTGGTATGATGTGATTTTGCTGGAATTACAAGGGGACTTACACTTGATGACTGAACGTTTGATTTGCCTTGAATATTGCTGGAACACAGGATTTCACTAATCTAGATTTTGAAAAATAGGAAAAGGATGAGGGCGAGGAAAGGATCTAATTCTGACACTAAGAATGTAGGAGCAATGAATGACCTTTGATGAAATTCTAACTAAATCTTGTTTTGACATCCTAGGACCATCTCCACAAGGTTAGTGCGATCTTCGGAGGAAAGCTTTATGATGTTCAGATCATCGCTACCGGCATAGACACCATCGGGCTAATGCATATCAGTGAAGAAGCAACGATTGAAGTTAAGTTTTAGCTGAACGATTCCAGTTGACTACACAAGGCAAGTCTGCAATCAACAAACTGCTAGTAGTATGGATATACAAATTTCACCATCAATCAAATACATTTCTTCCATTCATCTAATAACATGAAATGAAATATGAGAAGTATAGAGACCATGCAAATTGTTGAATCGACCCATAGATTACTATTTCTTCAATGGAATTTTACAAGTCTTTTACAACAACATCTTGGCAACAATCTTTGCCTTCTCTTTCTATTCTACTCTAATTGCTATTCTATCAAGTGACTATTCACTATTAGCTAACTATTCACCTTCTAACTACTGACTAACTATTAATCTTTACAAAATGAAGAGCTTGAGCCTTTTATAATGCTCTCAATACAATTCAATGGCTCAGATCATTTTGAGATCAATGGTCGAGATTTTACAATGAAAACCCTAATTAGGGTTTGTTATAACAAACTCAATCCTGGCCAATGAAATAATTGCATTATTTGGACACATGTCTTCTCTGGAATATTCGACCAATGGATAACAGGGGTAGGTGCCTCGGAGTTTGTGTCATCACTGGTGAGTCAGGTATATTGTATCTAGACATGCTGAGGTGGGCCAACCCGACTGGAGGAATGATGACTAGGATGCCACCTTGTCTAATACTTGGTTGATTCTCAATTTGGTGATGCTTTCCTTCAAATGCTGGACTGGAAGATAGATGGAGAAGGTCGTCCTTAATGAAACTGGACTGGAGGAGATTGTCCTTGTCCTGACTTGATCTTCTTTGATGAAGGTCCGCCAAGTAGTTGATCTTCCGACTCCGGGGGTTGCCATTTGATGCCTACACAAAAGATTAAAGTTAGTCCTTGAGCATCATACCTTAAAGCATAGAAATTAAGACTTTTCAAGGGAAAGATTCAAGATATTAATTTGAAAATGTCATGATAAATCTAGAATTCTTCATTTTCAATTAATTATGAATGAAATCAAATTCTCAAGACTTAGACCCTTTTTAAAAAAAAATTGCTATGAAAATCAAAACAAGCCTTGAATAAGAACTTCAAAATGATTCTTCATACCTTCCCTTGAATGCTTAACTATAAAACCTTGGAAAATGAAGAAAGAAGACCGGATTTTGCTGGACAAGGGTTGAATTGTGGTCTTCCTTTGGATGAATTACGCCTCCATTAGCCTCCAAAAGAGCTTCACCTTCTTTAGCCTCCAACACTTAGCAAAAATTCGCCTCCAATTTGTTGGATTTCGCTCCTCAATCTGCTCCTAAAAATCGCACTTAGAACAATGAATGAATGGTTTGCATTTTGGAACAATACTCCTTCCTTATATAGGGCGCTCACCCTAATTAAGCATAAGGCCGACCCAGGTAAATAGGGCAAAAAATAAAATAAAATACCTCTCAAAAGATGGCCGACTTGTTTGTTAAGTCACCATAATGATTTTGAGCGCTCACTTTGTATTTTTTAAATTTTAAAATTAATTTTGATGCCTTCGAGGTGGATTTTCAATTATTTCAAGGCCTAAAAATTAATTAATTAAATTGCCAATGCCTTAATTAATGCGAATTTAATTCAACCTCCCAAATGTCTTGAATTTGGGTAATTTAGTGCAAATTGGGGAATATCAAGGTTTGATTGAGGCCTAATGAAGCTTCCTGATGATTTCGCCCTGGACCCTCTGGAAGGGTCAGGAACGATTTTTGCTTATTAGGTTAAAATTCACCTTAATTTGATTGTTGACCTCCTCCAAGGCAATCTCCAGGGTTTATTTCTCTCCATCACTGGGTTAGCTCATCAAAACTTTGAAGGAAATATTGCATTTTTGGGAATTTCGCCCTGGACCCTTTGGAAGGGTCAGGAGCGAAATTCTCTCCTGAGCTCAAAATTCTCATTTTTAAAGGTCCAAAACCTCTTCAAGGCATTCCAAATAGGCTCTTTCATTGAATTCCAGGCTTAGTTTCACTCAAATCAGGAGGAAAAAGGTGATTTTAGGGTTTTTCGCCCTGGACCCTCTGGAAGGGTCAGGAGAGATTTTTCTTCCTTAGGCTTACTCCTTCATCAACTTTTCTTGAATCTTTCACTAAAAGCTAGGCAATGGCTTGTTCTTGCAAGGTAAAATAGGGGATTTTTAGATTTTCGCCCTGGACCCTCTGGAAAGGTCAGGAGCGATTTTTCCTCTCTGACCCATAATCATCAACTTTGAAACAAACATTTACTCATTAGTGGTCTTAAAGGTCTTTTCTCTTTTTTGGTATATCCTTGCCTTAGCACAACTTTGAAAGGAACATGTTGGTTTTATGGTTTTCGCCCTGGACCCTTTGGAAGGGTCAGCAGCGATTTCTTGGTTTTAGGACAATTTCTTCATGCTTTTCGACTTCAAATTACTTCCAAGGCATAGAACATCATGCCTTACTGCCCTTTAAGTCCTGAAAACCAGAATTTTATCTTGAAATGCAAAGAAAATAGGAGGAATTGGAAATTTCGCTCTGGACCCTTTGGAAGGGTTAGGAGCGAATTTCCCGGAGCGAATTTCCCTCTTGGCTTTAAAATTTTCATTCTTAACAATCTAATTTCACTCCAAGGCAATTCAAAAGTCTTCTCAAACCCATGTCTAAGCTTGGTCTAGTCCAATCTTTGGAAGAAAGGATAGGTTTTAGGATTTTCGCCCTGGACCCTCTGGAAGGGTCAGGAGTGAAAATCCTTTTCTAGGCTTGGTTGCTTCCTCTTGACCATCTCAATTATCTTCAAAGGACAAAACATACTTCCTCACATTCATTCAAACCATAAAAACCAAAAAGATTGTTTTGACCTTGCAAGAAAAAGGTGTTTTTTAGGAATTTCGCTTTGGACCCTTTGGAAGGGTTAGGAGCGAAATTGCCTTTCCTGGGCAAAATCCTTCATTTTCTTCATTTCCAAACATGCCTAAGGGTTTCAACATGCTCTTTCCACCTTTCATCATGCCTTTGATACTCCAATCCGACCAAACTGAGCAAGAAATGTCTCCCATAAAGATTTTCGCCTTGGTCCCTTTGGAAGGGTTAGGAGCGAAAATTAGGTTTTAAGCAAAATCCTTCATTCTTCAAAGTTGAAACTTCTTCAAGAGGCAAAAAGGGAGTTGTTCTTGTTTCATTCATGCCCAAAACTTGACCTTTTTCATTGCAAGATGAGAGCTATTCAAAATTTCGCTCTGGACCCTCTGGAAGGGTCAGGAGCGAAATTGCCTTCCTTGTCCAAAATTCTTCATTTTGCATGCTTCCAAATTTTCAAATGTATCAAATGATGTCCAATCTTCATTCCAAGAGACCCTGCACATAAAAAGTTAGCCAAAATTAGTGAAAAATAAGCTCAAATAAGATTTTCGCTCTGGATCCTTTGGAAGGGTCAGGAGTGAAATCTTCATTCCAAGCCAAATTGCTCAGTGTTCAAGTTTCAAACCACAAGGCACAGTTAGACCATTTTCCAAGTTAGGAACAGGGTTTCAAGCTCAAACAAGGTGGCAAATGAAGTTTATGATGAATTTCGCTCTGGACCCTTTGGAAGGGTCAGGAGCGAAATTCTTCTTCCAGGCTAGAATCCATCATTTTTTTTCAAGGTTTTCAAACATTCCCAAAGTCCAAACATGTCCGCTTTTCCCTTCAAAATGCCTTGCAAATCAAAATTTGGTCAAATAAGGCAAGAAATGAGTCCTAGGTTGATTTTCGCTCTGGACCCTTTGGAAGGGTCAGGAGCGAAAATCACTTTTTAAGCAAAATCTTGATCTTTGAAATCATCCAACTCCCTCTCAAGGCAAGAACATTCAAAAACACCTCCACACGTGCCTTGGAAACTAGGAACTTGGTCTTGACAAGTGATAAATTGAGGTGTATAAGGATTTTCACTCTGGACCCTTTGGAAGGGTCAGGAGCGAAATTCCTAATCTTGGCCAAAATCCTGACTTCATTTTCACATTTTTCCATCCAAACAAGTGTTTTGCCCTCAAAGATGCCTGGGAACGAGTTGGTTCTAAGTTTGGGTCAAACTAAAATTTCTTAAGGAGAATTTCGCTCTGGACCCTTTGGAAGGGTCAGGAGCGAAATTTGACATTTTAGACTCTCCGTTAGGATCATTTTATGGAATATAACATTTAAGTATAAATTCTTATACTTTAAGTTATATTCCATATATACTTTCAGGATGTTTGAGAGTGGTTTCAGACCTCCAGGAGTTATATTGCAAAATCTAGTTTTTGGAGGATTCTTCAGTTTTCCAGACTTAGTCAAATTTCAGGATCAGGACATTCCAGACTTAGCCAAATTTCAGGATCAGGACATTCCAGACTTAGTCAAATTTCAGGGCATTTGAAGATCAGGATTACATTTCAGACTTCATCACTCACCAACTCGACCTAACTCAGACCTTCAAGGATGATACCCACTCACAAAGCAAGACACAATTAGTAACAAGCACAAAACCAGGCCCTAAAGAAGATTCTCAAAGAAACCCTAACCTGGAGTACTTGCTGACTCCCCTGGCTCAAGCAAAGCCTACCATCCTATTGATCTCTTGGCGACACTCAAAATGCAAAGGCTAACAGACAAACCCTAAACACCTAGAAAGCAAACCCCAGAAAGCAAAAAAAAAGCAGGGGTCCCCATTTGCAATGGGGCGATGTGTGAATACGTCACAACAGGTTCTTGAGTTGTGAGTTGAATCTTATTCTTTGGTTTGCATAGTCCTTTCTGACTTTGAGTTGTGACTTAGCATTATCATCAATCCCCTTGACTTAGTATCTGATGGTGGAAGCAATGATACAATTTCAGCTATAGCAAGTGGTATGATCAATGTTCATTTGTTTATCCTTTTCAACGGGAAGTCCACCTGTGCCTGCCAGCTTCTCCTAATCAAGTCTAGGAGTTCATTTGCTTAAACTGGTTAAATTTAACTGATTATGAATGCACATACACCTCAGAGTTCAACATGTTATTGGTGTTTAGTTATGGTTTGTCTTTGAGGAAGATGATAGCTACTTGTTAAAATGTGCACATACGTTTTGCTTGATGTACTAAATTTTGTGAAGTGACCCTTATATTACAGAAGCAGAATCAATGATAAATTGCATGAGTTCATGTGTGACAGGTTAAACATAGTTCAAGGCTCTGTGATGAAGACTAGCTGTGTCATAATATGATTAAGCTCTCATGATGTATCTCTTTATTTCAATATATATATATTGTTGATTTCTTAGCTTAGGATTCTGTTTTATTGTTTTTCAGGGAGGTGACTTGATCAAATGGGATAAAGCAAAAGTTGGATATTATGTCAGTGTTGATATTGCTGATGGATCGGTAAACTCAATGATCTCCTTCAAAATAACTTAGTCTATCATTTTCAGATTCTTGTAGAAGATAGAAATGTCTAATTTTTCTTCATATGTTAAAATAGTTGGTTCTGCTCATGTTGTTGGACCAAGGGAGTGTTTCTCTTTGTTTCAAGTGGTTAGATGTACAGAATCTTGTGTAGTTCATTTGATCAGTTATGGTTAGGTCATGAATGACAAAACAGAGAAAAATCAGTCATATGATGACAGAAAGTTGGTAATGATTTGAGAAATGGAGAAAATGTATGGTTTCGAGGAAAATGGGTTTTTTTCCTTTTATTTCACACCTAATATATTTCATAGACATCAAAATAAATATGATACAGAATATATTGTATAGAAAATTGGTGTCAGCAAGTCATTAACCTGCTAAGCATCAAATACTAATATATATGACTATTACAAGTACACAAAGATTTCAATTAAAATTCCTTTAAGAAAAGTCTCTGCTGTTTGGAATCCACTTTTTGCATTCTTTAGAGTGTCATGTACAAACTTCAAAGTAAAAATCCTGAGAAATAAAGTTTTGAGTCCAACTTTGAGCTACTTTGCTCATTGGTTTGGATGAGGTTCAGATTGTGAAGTGAAGGCCTTAGGTCCTTCTATGTTGCTTTATCTAACCGACTGAAATCCTTAATTGTAAATATTGGCTTTTCCTTATGAATGGTTCAAAATCAGAATTGGGTTGATGTGAAGTCAACTTGATTAAGAGATTGCTAGAGTGCTTGATGATACACAAAAACCATTTTGATAAACTAGAAAGCCTACAAAGACGTGAAAACATTAGATACCGATTACCATCAAAGTTTAAAATTTAAAAGAAAAGAGAGCTTTAGAGCTTCCTATGTGTTCTTCACTGGCTCCTTTTGGGCTAGCCTTCATCACCTACGATGGTCTTAGGGTAGGGTAGGCAGTGGAATAGATTTGTGACTCTGTCCTCAAACTTGTCATGCCTTGCTCTACTGACTAACAAGAAGACAAAGAACATATTAGGCCAAAACACTTTTTTTCATGTTAAGTTTTCTCTGACATTGATGATTCCATGGATTGCTACAATGAAATATCTTTAGTCAATACAAAGGATTGATCTGCTCATTCCTGTTTATATTTCATTTCGTCTACAAGCTTGGAATCTGGAGTTTACAGCTGCTAGTACTGATTTCTGTGGCCTTTAAAATCCTTTCTTCACCATTCACAATTAGCCAATAATCTTATTTATCAACTTTGGAGCCAAATCATTAATTGCATCACATCCACACCTAAATTTATATCCTGATTTTTGATCTGCTGCTACAGTATTTGAGTGACTTGAATGCAAGTGGAAACTCTTCAAGTAGTAATTGTATCTGTTATAGACTTATAGCTTCTGTGTTCATCCAAACACAAGTTTCATAGTTGCACTTGGAAATTTGAGGAGGGATTTATATGTTGTATTTTTTGAGCCGTATATGTTATTTTATGAGCTCACAAGATTTAATTTTCTGTTTCAGATAGAAGATTGCAGGACTCGATACAATTGCGAGACAGATCCGTTATACAGAAGAAAAAAATTCTCATTTCCAGCACGCCTGATATGTGCAGATGCTTACGAGGTTAGCTATTTTCAATCCTTTTCAAGATAGAATAAGTTTTGGTTATCAGTTTCATGAACTCTGTTGGAAAGTTGTGATGGTTCCATGGTGTGTCAGTTCCTAGTGTTGTCTCAATTTACAGAGAAACTTCATGAAAATGCATTACATGAGATTTTGTTTCTACTTTTTTTTATTATCGATAGAGTTTGTTTCTGTTTGTTGGGTATAAGTGGAGATATTCGATTGTGTTTGGTTTCTGAAGACATTTACTTATAGTTTGTTGATGATATAATCTGGACAAATTTTTTTTGGTGAGTTCCAATTTCCTTTTATGTAAAGTATGTTTTTTAACTCTTTCCTGAAGATCCTGTCTAGACAATTTTCTTGCACGACCTTGTAAAACCAGGTCAATGGAAAGAGGATTCTGATTCTTTATGGGAAAAAATTATGTTTATAGAAACCTTGTGAAAACTTATTGCTACTAAGACTTTGAAGTTCCTATGATCTAACTTATAAACAAAATCTTTTACATTTTGAAGATAACTATTTTTGCCTATTCTTGTTTTGCTATCATTTTTTATTCTAGCAAAAGGTCTATTGAGTTGTTTTACAATGATTCTAATTAATGGCTTTCAGGTCCGTTTGGATGAGGAATTAAAGCATGATGCACCCTTTGATATATGCAGCTGCCAGGTATGTGATCTGTTGAACTCAAAATGATACAGTTGTGTTTCAGCAAATTCATTGCTTCCTTTTCATCCTGTGATATTATCAATTTTATGAAAGTTGTTGGTATGTTATGAATGTGTAAGTGCTGGTTGAATATTGCAATGATAAATATTATTTTTTTGTTTTCTACCTTCAAATTGCTGCCAGATTTATATAATATACGATATTTTGGTTCTCATAAATTTGTTTGTTTAAAAAACATGCCAAGTCTAAAGAATTAGAGAACTCAAGAGTATAGAAATTGCATGAAGAGGATATTATGGTAGAAGGCTATACTTAAGTAGAATATAAACGTTTGTTGCTAGACCCTGTTGCATATTTTGTTGGCACAAAATGAGTCTCACTTTTACGTTTTGTAATTTAACTTTTTGAACTTCTGCATTGAAGCAATGAAATAAATACTTGTGATTAAATGTGTAGTGATTATCTTTTAATTTGATTAGGGAGAGGCATAGCATGAATGGAACTCAATTGATGGTAAACAGATTTATAAGTCAATGCATTTGGTATGAGAGACAATAGGACCAATCTGAAATTTCGGAAAACAAATCACATGTGTGTAATAAAAACCCAGAAACTCGAGCTCTTATTCTTAGTGATCCTTAAGAACACATCCCCCCTGATTATGATTTGTTTCCTCAAGAGGGGATGTCCTGGGGATGGGGGGATGAGTACACCTCTTCTACAAGCAGAAGATTCCCCTGTTGTGAACGCAGGGGGATGCTAGGCTGTCCCTGAACCTCCTCCCCCGTCAGTCATGTTTTGGGAAAAAAATTAAAACATCAACAAATTTTATGTCTTGGTGGCATTGCCATTAACCTTCATTTAGCTTGAATGCTTTTATTGGCATGCACTTGTAATGCTGCCATTTTTTGCATCCCTTGTCTTGGTTTGTGCACCTTTAATTATTGTTTGTTTGGTCAGTTTGCCCTTGCCGAGGCAACTTTTTTGTTTTCATGGTTTCTCCTCATTTTTTCGCATGTTTGAACAAAAGTTATCACATACATTAATATTTTAGAATATAATTAATCAATATGAAAACAATGCTGCCTTTTGATTAGAAGAATGAAGGATGGAGCCTCACTCCATGTGCGCTGAAAATTACAATTTTTTTAGCATATATATATATTTTTTAAAGCTTGTAAAATTTATACTAATTTCATATTAAATCATTCTAGTGTTAAATTGTATAGGTATAATTTATCACATCATGCATTTAATGGATTGGAATCTCAAAGGAATTTCAGTGATCACAAGCTCCAATATTTAGCACATAACGTTTAAATATTTTATATAGATAGATATATTTATAATATATGTAAATGAAATTATATATAGATATTTTTTTTTTAAAGCTTGTAAAATTCATATTAATTTAATATTAAATCATTCTAGGGTTAAATTTTATAGGTGTAATAGATTGTGTCATGCATTTAATGGGCCGGAATCTTGAATGTACTTTGGTGATAGCAAGCTTTAGTATCTAGCAAAAATATTAAATATTTGATATATAGATAATATTTAATCTAATAATATATAAATACAGATTTGCTAAAAAGTTTTTGGGGTTGAATACCAGAAGGGGAATCTGAAGAATTCGTGTGAGCTGGATTCAATTGAGTGTGGTCACC
Source organism: Cryptomeria japonica (assembly GCF_030272615.1). Lineage (NCBI taxonomy): Eukaryota > Viridiplantae > Streptophyta > Pinopsida > Cupressales > Cupressaceae > Cryptomeria > Cryptomeria japonica. The sequence continues at coordinate 441,232,035 of NC_081410.1, forward strand.
ACTTCCTGGTAGTTGTGCCTTGAAAGAGTGATTAGGGGAGCCGTTTTTTTGTTGCTGTAGATTATTTTTATTTCTGAGGAAGCCGTTCCTTCAGTGAGTACCTTTTCTACAAGAGAGGGTGTATATCTGTTGCTGGGTGACTGTGATACATTTTTCGATTAAAAACATGAGTTAGCAGAAAATGCATGTTGTTGCAGTAATTATGGATGGTTACAGTTCTGACTAATTCACATTGATTTTTGAAGAAATCTTGTTTAAGTTGCAGGAGAATGTTTAGTATTATACTTCTGTGTGGTTTCAATCAGTTTGGATTAAAAAAATATCTGAAGGTTGAAGTTGGTGCTTCTGTTCTTAGAAGTTGGTGTTTTGAAAGGGTTGGTGCCCTTTGTGAGTTGAAGCTCACCGTTCTATTGATTGGGTTGGTGCCCATTTGCTGAGTTTAATAAGAAACTTTTATGCCATGGTTTTTCACGAGAAAAAATTTGTGTTCTTGTTTTGTTTTATGCTTGCACTTGGTAAGGGGGCGCCTTGATACTATTTGAAGTTTCCAAGCCATTGGGAGGTGGAGAAATGAATGCTAGAAGAGTCATGAGGACATTTTTGGAGCTCTACCTATTGTACCAGCGCCCATATCAAACTTGTATAAGTTTGATTTTGATTACAGTCTGATATATCCTATTTTCAGTGAGATTTGGTGAATTTTGGCATGATTTGAAGTGGTTATTCAGTCCTTGTTCATGCTGGGTGTGTCAGATGATTGTGGCAAAGATTTTTGAGTGTTTGCTTGCTGTTCAGACTTGTCGCAGCATGTCTACAGAGCAATATTGGATCTGTACCAGTATAAAAACCATCTACAATTGAGGTACATCGCTGTTGTTTTAAGTTGGGTGAGTTTGTTCATCATTTGAGGTTCATTTTGGGGTGTTTCAACTGTTTCCTTTTACAGCAGCACTTTATATCAGCAACTAGTCCTCTTTTTTTTTGGTGTTCATAATGCATATGTGCTAACCTTGTAATGCTTCAGATGGTTAGTACCACTGAATTTTATCTTTTCTATGCATTCTATGTTTTAACACTAGATGTTAGTACCGGCAATGAGGAGTTGTTAATGCTGATGTACTTACCCTACTGAACAAGAGGTTTAATTGTATAAGCTTTCCCACTGAATAAGTGGATGTGCCCCTTTCAATCACCATTTGATAAGTGGAAAAAGCTTGTTCATTTATTTCAGTATTGTATAGGCTTTTCCACTGAATAAGTGGAAGTGCTCCTATAATTCTCATTTCTCATTGAATAAGTGGATGCTTACTTCTTTTTGTACTGCATATGTACTCCATTGAATAAGCGGCATTGGCTACATTTTCGGCCTAGTGCTTTAATTTAAGTTGCTGCTTTATGTTTAATTGTAATCCTAAAGACTGTATGCTTTCACCTTGCCTATCACGAGAATTGGTTGATCAAAAAGTGGAGAGGAAGTTTCATTAGATTTTACTTTCAGTTGGAAGTTATTTTCAAAAAAATTAGAGCTATATATTACATTCTTTTCTATTGATTTTACATCAGGGTTTTGTTTCAGATACTTATTTGAATTCTGCTCTAGCTTTAATCTATTAAAATATTGTAATGTTTCTATAATGATCATCTTAGTTGTTGAAGTTGGTATTTAGAAACTTCTAATTAGGTCTTTCATGTTTCTATTTATGATTGTTTCCATTATGGAAAGATCGTCTCGTGTTCTCTATTTAAGGAGTCTTTTGTCGCCTTTGTAAAGATTGAATTGTGAATTATTATAACATGGTATCAGAGTGGGTCTGGGTCTAACTCCCTGATGGGAGGCCTAGGGTTATGAGAATGTGTTGAAATCTCTCCAAAAAAAATTTTTTAATCGAATTTTTTTTTATGAAAAAAATTTGTGGGTGCCTTTTTCGTAAGGCAACTGTTCTCCACTCAAAGGGTTTTCTTTTTTTTTTCCACTGCTTCAAATGAGCCTGTGATTTCTGCATTTGGTTTCTTTTCGCGACGTCTTCTTTTGTGTGTGGTTGTGTTTCAATGTCTTTTGCAACTGTGCAAGATCCTGGTCATGTTTCTTTTTTTTCTCGATGTATTGATTTTGTATTGCCATGTGAAGGGTCTGCCAAGGGTTTCCTCCTGAATGCCGGGTGTATGTAATTTTCTACTTGATCTAGGGTTTGCATTTTATGTAATTTTTTCCCTAAAAAAATTATTCTGGGTTTTTATAATTTTTTTCCTCAAAAATCGTATCTGGGTTTTTTGATATTTTCCACAAAAATTCATGGAAGGGTTTGTTTATTTTTCCACAAAAATCGTGGTTTTTTGCAGTCTGTTTTGGGTTGTCTAGCTCATTTGCAATGGCCGTTTGGCGATTTTCCCACAAAATCGTGGTTTCAGATTTTTGCCAATTTTTAGTCAACAAAAATCAATGTTTTTTGAGAACCTGATCTTTGTGTCTCTCGATAAAGGGAGAGACAGCTGTGTTACTCAACATTGGGATTGTGGTTATCTTGGTCGTCTCCGGAAGTTTTGCAGAACCAGGGAGCGTCTCAACAACAGGCTCATGTTGCAGAGCGTTCTAAAGTGTAGGGGGTAGCCTTCTTTGCATTTGTGACCAAATGACCTACAAATTCTGTCTTGTCTTCTGTTGGGTAGTTAGAACGATGACCACTGACGGAGGGTATTAAAATATTGTAATGTTTCTATAATGGTCATCTTAGTTGTTTAAGTTAGTATTTAGAAACTTCTGATTAGGTCCTTCGTGTTTCTATTTATGATTGTTTCCACTTTCCATTATTGAAAGATCATCTTGTGTTCTCTATTTAAGGAGTCTTTTGTCTCCTTTGTAAAGATTGAACCCTGAATTATTATAACATAATCTTTATGTTGGGCAATCATTTTAACTCTGAAAGCAAACATGTACTTATTAAGGATTTGGCCTTTCATGTAGGAGGTCATCCTCCAAAGCCCAGATTTTACTCAGCACAACATATAAAATAGACTCCCTTGAATTAGTTAGTGTTTTTGTAGTGTACAGCTTTGTAAGGCCCAGGTTTGCTCAGGGTATGACAGTGGCCTGTTGGACTGCACTGGCTATGTCTAAATATTTAAATCAGCCTTAAGCATGATCCAGACCTACAGGCTGAGGCCATATACTAAGTGAACCTGGCAATATCTAGACCAGGATCTGTATTCGGTTCATAACACAGGTGAAATTTAATTTTTTAGTCCATCAGTTCGTTCCTTTAGCTGCTCCAAAGTCCAATACAGGAGCTAAATACCCTTTTTTAGCTATTTTTTTTTTCTGGAAAGTTCAAAGTATGTATGTAAACCAGTCATGAGGGAATACAAAGGGCTAGATCAATCTAACTACTAGTCTGCCAGATTTCACTTATTATTTAGACCTTAAAATTTGTATCATGTTTCCATTTGAAGTTTACTTATAAGGTATGCTAAATACACTTGAAAGTTAGAGATCCTTATATCCTAAATACTGTTTTCCCCTGATTATGTCACACAAACTGATTCGTTTAGGAAGCACTAATATTATCTAATATAAAACCCAATGATAGAATAAAAAATGCTCTTTGCTTGGGGCAGATAATCCTTACTGTAATCAACTAGTTTCTTTCAACTAGTAGCTTAGCCAATGCAGTACACGAGACTTTAAGGAGTGTGACAAGCCTTGATTAATCACTTCCTAAAAATAACAAATATGGCTATTTATAGTTTTCATCCACAAGATCCACCATCTGACATATCTTTTAGTGTCTACAGCCTTCATCATCTCTTTCCTATTAACATCAAACCTGCGGCTTTTTTCACCAATAGGTAAATATTGGGACATCCAGTCCACTGAATTCTGCCTACTGAATAATTCGTGGCATAATAATAGTACCAAAAGTTGTGCCAACAATTAGAACTTGCCTAGCAGCATTTAAACAACTAGTTCATCACTTTGTCAATCATAAGAGTGGCCAACTATTGGTAACCATCTTCACTAGTACTTTTTTCTGTATTTTTTGCCATCTCAAGAATATACCCTTCTAGCTCATGCTCCAAAATATAGCTGCCTGAAGACATGTTTGGTGACTCCTTTCATATCATCTGCTGACAATTGAGTTGTGCCAGTGAGATTCAAAGCCTTATTTGAACTCTTTCTTGCATAATACGACCTGCCCAGCATTAATACCCTTAAAATCTAATCTATAGTAAGTTTCAGAAGAAAGAAGTTTCAAGTGTTAAACAAGTGGGGAAAAAGTCATGTCCCAGCTACTAGTTTTAAGAAAACTACAATGCCACCTGCTACAGGTTAATAGGGAAAGAAGGAATGGTAAAATAAATCATGTTGTTGCATGCAAATGATCAAAGTAGTTGAATGGGACTGAAAGTTACTGCCAGTTAAAAATAGTTTGTCTAAAGGGCTTGCCTAAAATGTTCCCCAGTGAAGACAGGAAGAAAACGGCTAATTAAAGGGTTAAAGATAAAAAGATAAGGATAGGAGAAAAAGATAAACCTGGACATCCTTAGTGTGTAATGTGTACAAAAACTCATCGCAAAAGGTCTGCAGTGTTCTGTACACTGCATTATGTCATCAGAGTGTGGAGGCTATAGTCATATATTACTTAGTTTTCTTCCAAAATGTCTGCCAATCTTTTTATTAGAATGTTATGTACTGTCGAGTGAGGTTGAAGCTAGTCTTGCAGAAACATGAAATCCAATGGAAACAGTCTTGTGTTAAATCTGACTGGAAATATCTCAAAACTCATTTCTCTAGTTAAACAGTTGTCGTATTTAACTCACTAGAATACTTTATAGCAAATTGTTCCACTAGTAAAAGAGTTTTAAAACTTAATAGAAAATTGAATGGCAGGATAGCATATTCTTAGAAAGACAGGATCTTATTGGTTGTTTCCGTTTTTCAATATTAAGTTTGCATATTAATATTATTAGTTTTTAGTAGATACTACATACTCTTCTCAAAGAAAACCTACAAGTCTTCTTGGTATTTATGCATATTTTTAACTCCTTAAGGAAGCAGTAGAATATTCAACTGACCATGCCATTATCCTTTAGTGATGTCTCTGAACCTAAATAAATGTCTGAAGAAAGCTCCTTTGATGATTATCCCTCCATGTGATCTTTGGAACAAAAAATGGAATTTGTTGCTTCATTTGATTGTTGAAAGGAATAATCATGAGGAAAACCAGATTCAAGGAGAGGGACACACTCCCTGTACCATACCCACAGCTCACAGTGACTGATTAATTATATAACGTTGTACCTTTATTCATGTACCCTCTTACCCTATTAAAAAGTGACACTCCCATCCCCTTAACAATATTCCATTTATGATAAAATGTTGCATGTTATACTTGATAGGATTCTTGACTAACTATTCTTGGAAAGGCAAAACCAATTTATGAGGAAAAAAATGCCAAATCTTGAATTGAGGATGAAAACTAAAAGATTGACATGATACATATTTAGCAGCTTCATTTGTTACCATAATTAAATTTTTATATAGGATTTGCGAGCCTATTGAAAGAATCAATTTGAATCCATTTTGGTCTCCAACCCTCTTTTTCCATTCTTATAACTTTCTGAGCCTATCGAAAGAATCAATTTGAATCCATTTTGGTCTCCAACCCTCTTTTCCCATTCTTATAACTTTCCGTGAAGATGAATTGCAACTCTGGATTATTATATTAGCAAGTTTGTGTATCTTTTAACTATCTTCTTGGCAGCATTGACCTCCATACGATTGATGGGCTGTAGTCAAATTCTGTATTATCACCTTGAAATCTAACAACCTAGGATTTATCAGACTGAAGGGGTGAGTAACAAGGAGAATGTTACAACTGGTGTTTACAGTCCTCGTACAAAAAACTTACATAAGGTTGTTGATTCTAGAATAACTAAATAAAGGTTTTAGTAAACCTCCTCAAAAACAGGATTTGGGTTTGGACCAACCATTACTCTTCAGGATCTGAATCCAGGAGAAGAGAAGGTAGAGAATATTGAAGGCAAAAAGGACAGCAAAAGGCCACAAAATTTAATATTGAGGTAAAATGTAGAAAAAGCTAATTCTGAAAAAGAAATATTTTTTTTCATAATAATGGTAGTTAGGTTCTTGAGGATTGCTACATCATCAATTTTACATGGTTTGTGTGTGTGTGTGTATGCAATCCTTGTTTTATAGCTTAGTTGAGAGCTTTGTTGTCTACTGGCCAATGACTTATTTACTTTCATAGTAACATGCTAACCACAACAAATGGAGATACTCCTTTAGATCAGAAAATGGAGGGATGAGTCCAAGTTAAGAATATTCTCCAATTTATTACAGTAAAACAGATTATAACTGGATTTAAATGTCACAGTGACTGTTGAACATGCTTTCTTTTTCCTTTGTATATAGTAGTTGCAAAAATGCATCAATTACCTTGCTCTTCAATAGGTTGTTGCATGTGGAAATTTGTGTCTTTCTAGAACATGTGATGTTATTTTGACAAAGTAGCTGCATAATAATGTTTCATGCATATAAGCTTAAGTGCTTGTTTATGGCCCTTATGTTTTGGACTCTTGAATGATACAGTTTGCCTTGCACTACTCTTGGTCAACAAAGGAACGTGCACGGCGAGCTTTGTTAAATGTATCTACATTGCTTCGTCCAGGAGGCACTTTTGTTGGTGTTATGCCGGATGCAAATGTGATTGTTAGAAAGCTACGTAAAGGTACCCATTTCTTCTTAGTAAAGTTTGCATTGGTAGTTACTAAGTGGATTGAATAGACTTGTACTCCATAATCTTATATTTCCATAAGAAATTCTATAGGAGTAGACAATATGCTCACAAATATTAAATTAATGTCTCATTATGCTGAGTGGATTCTTATTAGTGGTTTAGTCTGGTTCGAATTGTTTCAAAATTCCATCATATTTTATGATTCAGGAAAACATGTCTTCCCATAAATTCTTATGGGGACATGTCATTATGATTTGGTTCTAGTGGGACGAAAGAGACAAGTGATTAAACCATAGTGCGTGCTTTCAAAAACATATTTGGATCATAGGTAGTTGAAAGAGTCAGAAATGTAATATTATGCGAGTTATATTGATCATTTAAATCGACTTTCTATCTTTTCACCTTAAGAAATAAAGGTTTTTTATAGAATAAGCATATTGACTGGTTGTCTTAGTAAACAAGGATAATAAGGGAAGGAATACATGCCTATTTCCAGTGGTTGCAAGTAAATACATGAAATCATAATGATAAAACATTCATTGATCCCTATGTAAAACTGTAAAAAAATATACCTTTAATAAAATACCTTAGTATGGTGACAAAGTCCAGTAATTGTCTCTTTGAGATGGGAATTTGAAGGCTTTTGTCAAAACCAGTCTTGTGCTGAAAGCCCATCTTGAAGCAAGATTTCTGTAATTTTCTGGCTTTTATTACCAGCTGTTTGCAAAAATGTCTTTCAAGTGGAAATTCGATCCCTATAGGGACTATTTAGTCCTTAAGAAAATTCATTTTGTCCCTATAGATTTGCTCATATTTTGCAATTTAGTCTTGAGTGGAGGTCCGATAAGTATAAAGACAAAATTAGTCCTTATGAATTTTTGTTATTCCTTTGCAAGCATTTCACTTAGCTAGAGGTTCAACCTCCATAGGGACTGATTATTCCTCATGAAAATTCATCTTTCCTTTGCACTTTTATTCCAAGGGGGAAAATCAATAATGATAGGGACAATTTTGTCCTCGTGAAATTCATAGTACCTTGCGAGTAATTTTCTCGGTGGAAATTCGACCTCCATAGGGACAAAATTAGTCCCTATAAAATTTCTTACTTCTAATGCAAACCGCCATAGGTAATTTTATTTCTAGCCTTGGAGTGGAACACTGAACCTCATAGGGACTTCTTGATCCTTATTTTTTTTGTCCTTATGAAAATGCATTTAGATCTTGTTCATATATTGTTGGAGGATTGATCTCTATAGGGACAAGTTAGTCCCTATGAATTTGGTCATAGTGAAGGTCTGTTTTCATAAGGACTTGTTGATCCATGACCTTGCTTAGACTTATTTTGCCTCCTTTCATCCTTTACCTAGAGTAGAAATTCGAATTCCATATAGATAAAATAGATCTTTAATTCACTTGATTATGAATTTCCTTTGCTTACATTCGCATTGCTTGTCCAAAATTACTTTGTTCATTCAATTCCCCATGTGGAAAATCGATTTTCTTAGGGACTTTTCTCCTATTCATCAGAAAGTCCACAATCAATCTTGCAATAATTTCATCACTAAGCTTAAAGAGTAGAAACTCAACCCCTATGAGGACAAATTCAAACCAAGACAAATTTACACCTTGGATGACTTCCTTGCAATTTCGCAACCTTAACAACATTTCCTAATTGATTGAATCAACCTCCCCTCACAAGTAAAGGCTAACGACTATGGAAACTATTGCCATTCCAAGACAACCTAAGCAAAACATCAACCTAAAAAGAGGAAAAGTGGGGGTCCCCATATGCAATGGGTCGATGTGTGGAAACGTCACAACATCTAGCGCCACCTCGAATAAATGTTCTTGAACATTTCAAAGATAAAGACTCAATCCATACCTAGAACCTTAGGATGATTCAACCCAACCTATCAAGAGACTAGGAAAAGTACTCAAAAGGAAAGAAGAATCCCGAACCGGATCAAGGCACTTGGTCTTTGATTACCCAAGTGTGTGCAAATGATAATTGTGACTAGCTACATGAGTAGTCCAAACTCCAAAAGCATCTTGGATAGAGCCTTGTGGCCAACGAGCGTCCATAGCTCCAACGAGGTTATTGTTGTAATCTCACGAATATTTTCATTCATTTTTTTCTTTTCTTGTCTTGATTTTTCCTTTTCTTTCTCATTTTTCTTTCCTTATTTTGATGCTGCTTTATTTTTCAACTTTTCGTACTTGATTTTTCCTTATTTTGATACTGCTTTATTTTTCAAGCTCACTTGGGTTTGAGAATCATAGTGACGTTGAAGCAGGATTTAAGATTTTCACTAGCCATGACTTCACCTAAGAAACCACAGTGACTCAGAGCAATTAAATTGTGTAAAATATAGTAATTAGAAGATTTCAGTATTGAGACACAATAAGGGATTTCCTTCCGATGAAATTGAAGAGGAACAACTTGGATTCTAAAGCACTTCAGAAATATATATCTAGGAAATTGACTGAACATAAGATCCAAAATGTGCCAGTGCATGTTGAAAACAACAGAAACGCCTTTCTCACAAATGAAGGCTCCCACTTAGGACACCTACACTAAGCGAACCACCCAAAGCAAACTAAAACTAAAAGCCAACTAAGCTAAAGCAAGCAAACTACTTGAGCCACCTAACAATTTCGAGCCAAATGACTCAAAGCAAATTAAGAACAAGGCTCAACAAAACAACCAAACTAAAACACACCCAAAAGAAAACCTACTCTAAACCTAAACTATATACAAGACTCCTAGACCGGACACAACTCAAAAAACCGACATATATACAAGACTTCAAGTGGTTTCTTAGAATGTGTAACATGAGCATGGCAAAAGTGATTGGCCGAAGTTGGGCAAATTCATCCTTAAACTCAGAGAAGCAGACTCACAAAACATCTCTCGTACTCAATTAGTTCCTCATGCAAGATGATCAATTGTGGCAATTTATTGGGTCCATGGTCAATCCAAATGCAAGTTGTTTTTCCTAACTCCCCATAATCAAATTCATAGCATTCAAAATTAAGAGCAGGTAAAGAGACAACCTGCTGTGTTTCATCTTCAAAGGGAGATCCTAGCGTGCTATGCACCAACTCATCATATGGAAAGGGATCCTCAGCTGCTTCAAGAGGTCGGCATTGGTGATGTACAATTCCACGAGCATACACAACATGCTGATTCTCACTTGCAAGTTCTTAAAATAAACTTAGCGCATACACAACATCCTTATGCAACTCTATGAGCATATCTTCAAAAATTAGGGACTCCTTGATAGGTTGATATTCGAAAATTTCCTCTAGTTGATCCTCAAATACAATCTCAGGCGATATTTTATTGTCAAGCAATATCTCGGGAGGCCAGAGTTGACGATGAATCATATCACTCGCCACAACTTGATTTTCTTGAATTTTTTTTTGCAGTAATTCCATTTGTACTTCCTCCATGAGATCTTTCAGCGCCCTTTGAAATAGCATTGTGGCAATGACGCTTGAAATTTCTTACAATTTGTTCTCAAGAATCACTTTTTGTATCATGAACGAATATTCTTCAAGGAATTCCTCCTCTTGCAATGGGCTTTGCTCCTTGATTGTTGAATCAAAACTTTGATCATTACTTATCACTACCTCTTTAGCTTGAATGTTTTCCTCACTACATCTTTCCTTGGGTGCAAGGTATGCAAATTTGTTTTCCACAGTAGCAGGTTGACTGTCAAGCTCAATTATATTATCTTCAATGCCGGATGATGTGTAACACTTCCTTCTTTAGATTTCAAGCTGATTTGTTGGAGGTGAGCTTTCCACGATTTTTCTAGTGTACATTTTTGATAATTCCTCCAAACTCAACTGCACTCTAGCCTGGTGAATAGCTTCCATGCATGATGCACATGTGCAATCGGAGTGGGGTGCATTATGAATCCTGCACCAGCAAGGGAGCAGGATTCCTCTACGCACAGGGTTGTCTAGACTGTGGATATGCTTTTTGTCTTCTCTTGTATGTATATCCATAGGATTGACAAATGGAGTTACGAAAGGAATCAACAGAGAAGAGGTGAAAACGTGACAGTACTAATGCATGAAAAAAACAAACTCATGTCATAGCAATATAACCAAACAGTGAAGAAATCAGGTTTTTTGTTGTCATGATGTATCAAGTGCACACCAGATGAAAGAGAGGGCATTTCAAAAGGTTAAGGGTTGTGATTCTCTCATTAGGAGCACACTTATGAATGGGAAACGTCTTCCTTTTCAAAAAGTCTTGAGACACCTATTCAGGGGTTCACTTGCAAATTGAAAGTATCAGTCAGCAAATAAGAAATCAGTCCTGATTGCATTATGAGGTGTACCCAACAATGAGGAAGAATGGGCTTCACAACAAATTATCATCACTATTTTTAGGCATGTTTTTGATTAAAGAAGGATGCCTACAATAGCAAACTTGGTTTTCATTTGGCAAAGGATCAAACAAGTTTAGATTAATTTTGCAAAATCTGTTTTTACACTGAGGGGCACACCTGGAAACAGAAATAAATTTGACTTTACAGAGGGTAGTATTCCATTGTGAGGCATGCCCTTCTATGAAGCGAAACAAGTTTTTATAGGTAGAATTCATGTTTTCTTTGTTGGACAGGCATCTTATAAGGTAGTAAGCACTTAACTTTTCAAAGAATATAATTGCATTATCATGCACACACATATAGGCCAACAGGGTTTGAGGTGAAAAAAAGCATGATCTATATATACGTATATCCTTGATTAGAGGCCAAACAGTATTTGTTTCAAAGCAGAATGTATTAATAGAATGTGTCATTCACCAATCTTGATCTTGCAAAAAATTGAATAGATCATAAATGTGTGTGTGTGTGTGTGTGTGTGGAACTGTGCTTGAACCAGGAGACCTGTCTTTAAATGAAAATTCAAACAAGAGGAAGAGCAAAATATATTTGATAGATAGAGGGTGGCTGATATGGGAATAAACTTTTGTTCACATAAAGCTTCAGCCTTCGACTACTTATATTTTTACTTTAACAGAATAGCAGGGAATTGTGGTATAACACCGGTATTTCAATCTATACAGCAGCAGACATTACCAGCCACAAATTCAATCATAAAAACCCATCTTTTCTTCTATTCAGCAGAAAAATCAATAAAGTCATCGGGAGACAAAAGGAAAATGTTAATAGGGTCTTCATTTCATTGGATGATCATTATATGCTTGAGCATGAAATTTTTTCTTACCATTGAGTTTTAGGGTACCCACACAATCACCTAGAAGCATTAAGAGAAGAAATTTGTAAAACTCACAAACACACATATATATATATAGATTTGTAACTTATATTCATGATACTATGATGTGCATTGAACTCCTTTTTTGATCTATAAATGAAGAAAAAACTACTTGTTTTCTTCAAATTCAGTTGTAAACTTGTATGCATGCTTTTAAGATTGTTTTACAAATGTATACATTTTTTTAAATGTTTGGAAATTTTGCCGATTCTTGAGTCTAAGTGAAGTATTAGGTTTGCCAAATTTGTGCCCAGTTTGAATTTTAGAACTATGAATTAACTAATTTTACTGAAGCAAGTAAACTTTCCAAGTCACGATTGTACAAAAATATGTTTTCCTAGATATGCCCAATAATTTTTGCTATATGTGCCCAATCATTTTTGCTACTTCAAAATTATTTTACTGGTTTTTTTTCGACTCACCATTATTTAATGTTGTAGAAGTGTACTATTGCAGTTCATATTTATTCAAAACTGCTAATGATTGAAGGTAGTACGTATACAATGTTCAATATTTTCTTTTTGACTTTACTGCAGCTGATGGGCTTAAGTTTGGGAATAGTGTTTATTGGATATCTTTTGACGAGAAATATGCTCAGAAGGTATGACATATCAGAGTCTTTTCTGCCCTAAGTGTCTATACTAAGCAATGATGCACTTGTAGCTCATTATATGTAGATATCTATTTTAGATTGTTATTTGACATCTGGCTTTCCCTTGTTAATATTTAGCAGAAGTTCAAGTTATCAAATCCTTATGGGATTCAGTATACGTTTCACCTTGAGGTATAAAACACAATTGCTCTCTTTGAGTCTTTTCTTTATATATATGTTTTTCTGTAACCTATTTGAACTATATGCTTCAATAACCGTGTTTGGGAAAAGAAAATAAAATTGGAAAGGAAATGTCTCTTCTTGCATACAAAATTGTTTCTGTTAGAAAAATTACTGCTTACTGATTCCTAGGTCCTTTTGCGCACTTGAAAGGCAGATTAGGGAGGAGATGCCATGATAATATATTGACCACTAGGACTGGTAAATTACAAAACTGTCAAAGGAAGCTATGCATCCTTTTATGCTTGTGGATTATATATTTGCTGGAATGTGAATATAATTGAATATATTGAACTAAACCTTTTTTTTTTCCATTGTTCCTTTGGACCAATGATGATCTGGAGTTCATTCTAAGTCAAAGATCTTCTTTCCCTTGTTTGCCAGACTATTGACGATTCCAAGCAAGAACTTACTGGGCAAGCTTTTATCCTCAGACAGTTTATGGAGATGCAAGCTGAAACATACTCTTTAGTGATATAATCTTTGTAGTAGGTCGCTTATTTCAACTTGGCAAAGATATTTTTTGACAAGTTTGATTATACAGTTATAGGAAATTTCTTTGTGATTGTAGAAACATGGAAAATTTCCCAGTCTATTGTCTTTTATAGGGGTATTATTATTTCATTTCAAGAGAGAATTGCACATCCCAAAATTCCAAGTTTTTTTATAGATAATTTCCACATGTATTTTGATGAAAATAAGACTTCCCAAGGAGATATGATATCCTCTTTCCTTTATATAAGTTAAGACTTAATTTTGTGACCTTAATGTTTCTAGGCTTTTGATGTCTTTGACAATCCTTTTATATAAGTAATGCATACCTTTTGTATTTTTATCAATTTTGCAAAGTCCCACTTTTAATTTTTTCTTGGATATCGAACTTGGATTTTTTGAAGCCATCGTCTCCTTAATAGTTTAGAGGTAGGAACAAAGTACCTTGAATACCCTTTATGGTGGTATGTGTAGATTTGTACTAACATTTAAGACAATTAAAATAGATTGCCTTTATATAACTCAATGAGGGAAATTTGCAATTGTCTATTAGTTGATGATACGTATTCGGGAAAATTGGTTTATCTTATCAAACTTGAGTTGACATTGCACAGGATGGAAGTACAGTATAAACTTGCATTAGTGCTATATGATTTTCAGTTCTTGCACTGTGTAGGGAAATGCAAGACCAAGAAATAGTGATCATAATTTAATATTATTTTAATTTTTTTATTAAAAAGTTAATCATAGGGAAGCAGAGAAAGAATGTTTGGAAGTACAGTATAAACTTGCATTTAGTGCTATATGATTTTCAGTTCTTGCACTGTGTAGGGAAATGCAAGTCCAAGAAATAGTGATCATAATTTAATATTATTTTATTTTTTTTATTAAAAAGTTAATCATAGGGAAGCAGAGAAAGAATGTTAGAATGGTCAATTCCTGCTGAGATAAATGAGCTTTGGGCTTTGGCAAATCAGAAGCATCTCTAAAAGAGTAGGATTAAGATTACATCAATATGAGCAGCAAGAAGTCTCAAGAAGAAAGAGATCCCAGCAAAATACTATCACTATGAATCAAGGAAAACAGTAAAGTGAAGGAAAGAAAACTCTCGCTATAAAGTAACATGTAAGAGAATATTCCAGTACCATCATAAATTGCTGAAAAGATAATAACTGTCAAAGCTTATGGCAATCCAGAACTCTTAAGAAGCACATTTAGGTGGTAGCCCTGCTTTTGTGGATTTGGACAGCCTTCATTTCCAGGGATTTGGCCCTCCATAGTAGCACCTTCTTTTTCAGAAATGAGCCAAGGAGTGTTTGCAGTATGATGTCTTAAATTGTAGAGGCTGAAATGACAGTCTCCACCTCCCATAAAAGCCTCCATTGTGCTCTTCAGCTTGTAGATGGCTTGGTGTTTGGTACTGATGTGTTGATCGTTTTGCTGCATTGCCTCAATAAGGTGGCACTATTATGTGTCCTATCCTGTTGTTTCATACATTGGTTGGATCAGTGTTTGTATATACAAATGCTTTAGAGCCTCCTACTACAACCAGTTCAGTGTTCAACAAACTCCAGCACTATCTTCTGGGTTTATAACTTTGGCTCACAAACAATTATGGGTATCTCTAGCAGCTGGAGATTAAAAATGCAATAGCAGTTTCTTCATAATTTGATTGCATGAAAAGGACACCCACTAGGATGTATATCTCCTGAGGTTTACATCTCCAAATTGCTAAATTGTGTCAAGATATGTTTTTTGCAGTCAAATAATGATTCTGTCCATCAAGATGATTGCTAAAATACTTTTCTAACACACAACCGATTTTATGCGTGCTGAATAAACAGAGATATGGACTACTTACACAATAAAATGTGATTGTAGATGCTTGGTTTAGCAACAGGGAAAGGAGTTGACTGAAGATTATATTCCACAGGCGGAAGCATATAAGAAGGGAAGTTGAAGATTATGCACTTTACTAGAATTCTTTGTTTATGTCTTACTAAAATTATTAGAAAATGTTTAAATGATATCTTCTTATAGCATTCTGCACGAACTCAGCAGGAGTAAGGCTGAAGTCCAGATCCAAGCCTCCTTTATTGTCATGAAAATTGTCAAGGCTAAGGATCAACTCTCTGATTTGATAGGTGCTTAATATTACTTGTTATATATAAGGGCAAGTTTTTTCTTATGGTCTCAATTTTTCTCACAGTTTCCCTGTCTCTCTAATCAAGTCTATGTTGAATCAAACAAGTGGTCCTATATATATCATTGCTCCAAAGATTGTCTAAGGACACCCTTGGGGACAGAATATTAACTTCTGACGGGCATATAGGTTCCACAACATATACTAAGGAGATGGCCCATCTGGTGTATGGATTCTTATGCAGTAGGTCCACAACGCAGGGCAAAGTCTTAGATGCCAGTCCTGTTTACTTTCTCTAATTGTCTTTATTTAAGATGTTTCTAAGGAATTTATGAATAGCTTCAGTTTGCCTATATGATGTTGAATGTGTAACTTCTCAGCTAATCTCTCACATGTTTTTAAAACATGTCTGATTGTAATATTAAAAAGGATACTGGATTGTGAAGTGATTGGATTAAGTATAAACTTGGAAATTGTAGACCTTTTAGTTGAGGGCAATCATATCGCATGTACCTATTTGGTAAAATACTTGGTGATTGTCATTGTAATGATGAAGGTATGTCTGTTAGAAGATATAGGTGTTGGAAATATTGTCATTGATGTCAAAAGCACTCAGTTGTGATTGTTAGACTCCATCATTGATGTCAAAGGTGAGATTGTATATAAAAGAATGTTTAAAAGGTTGTCATGATTATCATTGATGAAAAATAAGATCAATGTCAAAGGAGAAGTCATACCATTTAGATTTAATAAGAGAAATACAATGATTGTCTTTCTTTTGGAGACACTGGTAGTAGTGCCGATGAAAGAGATGCTGAGCAATTACCATTAAGAAAGGTAGAGAACTTATATTCAGACTAAAGAGCAGTGACAAGGGATTACTCTCAGTGAATGATACAGGAGTGACAAGGAATTATTCTCAGTGAATGATACAGTAGTGACAAGGGATTACTCTCAGATTTGCAAACATCCTCAGAATTCCTCAGAATCAATCTGGTAAAAAGTTGCAAATATCTGTCTATAATTTTAATCAGAGAATCTGATATAATCATGACTGCAATGTGTTCCTGATTGTTATATTGCTTGAATGTAGTTTGCAGCGATTTTATATATAATACATGGTGAGACAAAGTCTGAAGTGCAGGTTAGAAGTAAGATGGGACAGCAAGTAATACTGACAAAAGAACAAGGCACAGTGTAATGACAGAAATGATATTAATTCAGGAAGTGATTAATATAATATAAGCAAGGTTGATTTATTTAGCAACGACTCACATAATATCTCACAAATTTTTAATAATATTACACATTTGATGTAATAAAGGTGGCGGATTAGAGACAACGTTTTAATAATGAACTAATACAAGTCTTAATGACTTGTTCAAACATTGACTTTCTGACCAAACATCACATAAGAAAAGGTGCGTTTATTAAGAAGCTAATAAAGAAGCGATTCAAATATAAGTTAGTTTGAGATGTAAAAAAAATGACGTGGCAATTAAAAGGAATAATTAACATTTAAATTATTCATGAAGAGGTACGATTCATTAAGGAATATAATTCTGTTTTAAGAAAAGTGAAAATTAATTTAACTAAAAGAGATATCAATGGGTATGTTTATAATGAAAGAATGCCTCTCTTAGAAAGAGTCACGATTTTTAGAAGATATAAATAAAAAAGGGGAGATGCAGTTCTTAGTTAAGAGTGAATATGGTGTGTGTGGAGTTTGAAAAGAAAGACAGATTGAAGGTATACACCCAGCGTGTGTAAATAAAAAGAAAGATAATTTTAGAAGAAAATAAAGAAAAATATAACGACTGTTGTCTAAGAGCAGACATAGAAGAAATAAAGTGATAAAGAAGACTCCAATACAGTGTGTTGAGTGAGTGTGTTTGAAAATATGATGTAAGAAAAGAATGTGTAGAGTGTGCTGGGTGTAAATAAGAAGAGATGCGGGAATAAAAGTTAATATCAGATTTGCATCTACAAAGCTATTAATGAGAAGGTAAAATCAAGATCATAAAAGACAGGTAGAAGGCAGATCTGTAAGAAGGATTCATTCCAGATTTATAAAAAGAGTTTATGGAAGGGTTATAAAGACTATATGCTGATATAAAAGAGAAATATATGCAGATATAAAAGAGATGTATATACGATATAGAAGAAGAGTATATGCAGATTTCAAAGAGGAATTCGTGCAGGTACAAAGAAGATGTATATGCAGATATAGAAGAATATGAAGATGGAATTTAAGAAGAGTATATAATTCAGACTTGTTAATGAATGTAAATTGTAGAAATCAAGTTGTCCATCACCAGTTGTAGTAGCAACATTCAGAAGGTGGAAACAAAATTCAGAAGTTGGAGTTGGTGCTCACAAAAATCAGATTTGGGAGTTGGTGGTTCCAGTGGGTTGGTGCTCACAAACAAACTTAGGGGTTGGTGCCTACAAACATTGTAAAAGAAGAAATATAAAAGCATTAATTTGCCATGGTTTTCTCTTGTAAGGGGTTCCACGTATATATCTTGTGTTCTATTTGTGTTCATGGTAGTTAGATTTCATGTGAATGATAATATACAATGAACGTGTTTATGAGATAAGTTATATGATTATGATTAAAGTCGAAAAATTAATAGATTGTTAATATACTGATTCACCCCCCTGCTCTCAGTATATTTGTGTGCTCTTCGATAGGGCTGAATTTTTCAGTAAGATTGAGTTCCCAAGAAGAGATACTATGGGGAATTAATAGGGTGCGAGGGTTGTGAGGGTGTATATATGCTATATTTGTAAGTTTGAAAAGGCGAATGAGTCATTTTCTTGAGTAGGCTATTAATAATCCATGAAGAGAAGCTTTCTTGTGGTAAAGTGGCTACTAATGTGAAATCCACAAAATTTAGAATCAGCTTCTTCAAGGTGAGTATGGGCTTTTTGTTCATGAATTGATCATAGTAACATGCCTTTAGGACTCTGGTAATAAATAATATTGCCAAGGATAACATCAGACTTCATTCTCTGCAACCAACTACAAGGACTTGGTTGCAAGATGCATTAGAGAAAATGATAAGGTTTGATTGTGTTTTTACTTCAAATCTTTCATTGGTCAGTATATTATGAGCTAAGAAAATAGGTGAAGGTGAGGCCATATAACTAACATGTTTTGTTCCATCTGCACTGGTTTAAAGGAAAAAGGTTTTCAAAAACTGGCTAAGCTGATGGGCCAAGTTGTGATAATGCTTGAGGTTTTCAATTTTACTTTCATGCATTTGCTGAATTGATTGGCAACCGAAATAGACAAAGATTTTAAGATTCTTGACATCCAACCATCAGGCAGTGAGGAGGCAAAGGGTAATGGCTTAACGTTTAATTATATCATTAGTCTTCTCAAAGTCAGCATGGAAAGAGAAGCCAAGAGTTTTCCTTGGAGATAGCTTAGGATGACTTTCACACCTTCCTCAGATTGACATTAGCTCCATCAATGTTTACATAAACATATGAATTTGCTGAACTTCAGCTTCTCCTTTAGGTTCTTTAGGTAGTTTATAATGGTCCGTTTAGATTCATCCTTGAATTTTGAAAATTTCTCTAAAATTGACTTTAAAAGTATTGATCAACTATAACTTGCTTGTTGACCAATTTTATGCAAGCAATCTTGAGACTGAAGTTTTGAAGCATCACTGTGTAGCAGCTACTAAATCGTTGTTGCTAAGATAATGAATTAGAAGAAAGAATTTGACTAAAGATAATTACTTAGAAGAAAGAATTTGACTAACATATGGGTGGTGAAGCATATTGGAAGATCTTCTTAGTGGTAAATAAAATGGCAGCACATGGTTTCCTGATAATAATATTATTCAATTCTTAACAAAGAAAAAAATAGATGATAGATAGTTCTTTCTTTTTCATTGGCATCTTGGTAACAAAGTATTGCTCCTTATGAAGTTGGGTCATGAGAGGATACATATTTAACCGTATTCTTATATAGAAGACAATGAAGGAAGGCTAGAGAGAAGCTTTATTGCAATCACGGGTCTGCTGGTACCCCTGACGTTTTGGTCCTTAAACATTTCATGTCCTTTTCTTGACCCACATATGATGTATTTTTGAAACACTTGAAACAATGAGCTGTTTTTGCATTGTTTCCAGGATGTAATTGCAGAAATACACGGGTTGAACATTAAGAACACCTCTAAAAAAACAAATTTTTTAACATAGACTAATATCCCCTAGCCTAACATATGAATTCTCATAATTTTTAGTAAAACTTATCTCATATTCTAACATGTGTGATTTTGGGACTTTTTATTTTGACTATGGGAAATGGCTACATTAAAATTGAAGTGATCAAAGGGTGCACTTCTTTTAGATTTTATAGTTTTAACTCTTGCAAATAGAATAATAATTGTTTATTTTTTCAGAAAAAGGGAAATACACAGTGTTCCACAAGCGTTGGGGAATGGGGGATGGGTTTCCGGGACGGGGGGACAAAGGGCCTAAGTTTGGGGATGGCGGGGGCGTGGCTGGGTGGTGGTGCTGATATAGTTATACATATACTTATAGTACTTGAAAAACTAGTTTTGAAAAGATGTATAACAGTATAAGAATTACATTTCAATTGAAACTATAGGAAATTACTAATTAGTAAAATTTTAACATAGCAAAATTTGAAATACTAAATCTAAATACGAAGATTTCTTGAATGCTAATTGCTAAATATAATTTGACAAATGAAATTGTCAAATTGGAGATTTCTATTATATCGAAAATATGAATATCTGTTGTCATATGAGATATCACAAAGTCTATAAAGATGATTACATGATTCATCATTACAATGAGTAGCAAATTCAGATACTAATAGCAATAGCATTACAAAAGACAAAATGCCAAAATGTTAAAACTCAAAATGTAGTGAATGTTGGTGTTGGAAATAAGCCACACCCGGACCGACGATGGACTGTTCCAAGAGGGGCCAATAGCTCAGTGGTAGAGCACTCCAACAACGTATGGAAGGTCCTAGGTTCGAGTCCTAGTTGGTCCATGTCTTAACATGGTATTAGAGCCACAGTAAAAGAAGATCGTGATCAGATTCTACTAAGCATTCTCTCCTCTTTCTCTCTCTCTCCTTCGAGTAGTATCTCTAAGTCTCGAAAATGGTGAACGGTCTTAAAGTTGAAGATAGGCTTGAAGGCTCATCCAAACTTCACCTCATGGAAGTTTAGAGTGTTCATTGCACTTGAATAAAATGATCTTCTTCAATTCGTGGAGGAAAAGGATTTATCCGAACCTGAAGATCATGAGGAGAAGCTTCAATTTAAGAAAAAATGCCATCAAAGCAAAAAAGATATTAATCGACTCCATGAGGGATCACTTGGTGCCTCTCATCTCCAAGATGACAACTGCAAGAGATATGTTCAAGAATACGAGATTAACAATGCAAGTAGGGCTCTTGTCTTGAGGTAACAACTCCACCAAGTAAAGATGGCAAAGGGAGATTCAGTCATCACCTACTTCATGAAAATTTCAGAATTGAGAGATCAACTAAGCGCAATTGGGGATCAAGTGATTGATAAAGACCTTGTCATGCTAGCCTTGAATGGCCTACCTCATTCATGGGAGCCATTTATCCAAATTACCTAAGTTTGATCGTCTCCGTGCAGATTGTATTCAAGAAGAATCAAGATTGACCGCTAGAGGAATTATCAAGAGTTCTCAAAATGAAGATACTCATGTTCTTGCCACTCAATGTACCAAGAAACGTAAGTATTGGAAGAAGGGCAACTTCAAAAAGAATAGAGATTTCAAATCAGATTCTGCACCTGATTCTAGGAAGAGGAAGAAAGATCTCTCTCGCATCCAGTGTTTTAGGTGTGAGAAGTTTAGTCACTTTGCAAAGGATTGTTTGACAAGACCTAATTATCAAGGAGCAAACATCAATGAAGTCTCATCTCAGAAAGAGGTTGAAGATAACTCCAATGGTTTTCTTTTCATATCAGCCTTATCAAGCAATGTTCCTACGGATAGTGATACATGGTTAATTGATAGTGGAGCCTCTCGACATATCACTGGTCATCGGGAGCACCTTTATGATCTAGTGGAGAAAGAGTCACATCTCCAAGTTATTATTGGGGATGATGAACACTATGCTGTAAGAGGAGTTGGTGCTATATCTCTAAACCTTGAATTTGGAGTTTCTCTACACCTAAGTGATGTATTGTTCGTGCTAGGGATCAAGAGAAACCTTGTGTCTATTTCAGCCTTGGAGGATACGGGCTATCAAATTGCATTTTCTGAAGGAAGAGTTCTTGCTTGGCCTAAGAACTCCAGCATCAAGATTGCTCGTGTGATCGGAAATCGACATGAGAGTTTATACAAACTCTTCACTCTCCCTGTTCAAGCTCTTATTCATGATTCTTCCAGTTCCAGCGAACTCTTGTACAAAAGACTTGGACATCTTCACTTCAGGGCTCTTCCTTCATTTGAGAAGATGGTAAAAGGTATTCCTAAACTTATTCATGTAAATGATGGTACTTGTAAAGGTTGTGCTATGGGCAAAAATATTAAAAGTCCTTTTCATAGCAGTGAAAGTAGGTCTAAAGAAATACTAGATCTTGTACATTCAGATTTATGTGGTCCAATGTTAATTCCATCCCTAAGTGGATGTTTGTATTATGTAACTTTTATAAATGACTACTCTAGGAAGACTTGGATTTATTTCTTAAGGTCTAAAGAGTCTGATGAAGTCCTAAGTAGATTTAAAGAGTTTAAAGCTCTTGTAGAAAATTTATCTGGAAAGAAAATTAAAATTTTAATGTCTGATAATGGAGGTGAGTACACCTCGGGTAGCTTTCGTGATTTCTGTATTGAGGCAGGGATCAAGAGGGAGTTCTGTGTTCCTTACAACCCTCAACAAAATGGGGTTGTTGAAAGGAAGAACCGATCTATTGTTGAAGCTGCAAAAGCTATGATTCATTATCAAGACCTTTAGATTTTTCTATGGGTAGAAGCCTCTAGAACAAAAGTGTATATTCACAATAGATGTCCTCATCGGATATTACAAAATATGGCTCCTGAAGAAGCCTTTTCAGGTATCAAGCCTGATATCACCCACCTAAGAATATTTTGTTGTCCTGTGTATGTTCATATTCCCAAGGACAAGAGAACCAAGTTGGAGCCTTCTGGCAAGAGATGAATATTTGTGGGCTATAGTGAAACCTCCAAAGCCTACTGTATTTACATTCCTGGTCAAAAGCAAATTGAAGTTAGTAGGGATGTCACATTTGAGGAAGATGTTGCATTCAGGAAATCAAAGGGCTCATGCATGGAGATAGATGATGAGACCCCTCAAGACATGGATGTTGATCATGCCCCTGAGATTCAGAGGGAGACTACAGAACCGGATATGAATAATGACCCAATTGAACCTTTGGATCCCACTGATGGGCCTAGAGATATTGTTGTGTCTCGAAAGAGACCTCTTTGGGCGCGAAACACTATGCAGGAAGCATAACAGTTTGCCGCTCCTAGAGGTACATTTAGAGAAAACAAAAGACCACAAAGATTTTTTGGTTATGTTGCATTAATGTGTAATCTTATTGAGTCTGAACCTTCTAGTGTAGAGGAAGCCGCAAAACATCAAGTTTGGAAAGATGCAATGGATGAGGAGTATCAATCCATTCTCAAGAACAATGTGTGGGATATTGTGCCTTGACAAAAAGGGAAGTCTGTTGTATCTTCCAAGTGGTTGTACAAGATAAAACATGCAACTGATGGCAGCATTGAAAAGTACAAGGCTAGATTTGTGGCTCGTGGATTCTCTCAACAAGAGGGAATAGACTACGAAGAAACATTTGCTCCTGTTGCTCGCTATACTTCCATTAGAACCATCATTGCCATTGCAGTAGCTAAGGGATGGAAGTTGCATCAGATGGCTATGAAGACTGCCTTTCTCAATGGTGTGATTGAAGAAGAAGTCGACATCGAGCAACTTGAGGGGTTCATGATTCATGGGAAAGATTTTCATGTGTGTAGATTGAAGAAAGCCCTATATGGTCTTAAACAGGCTCCTCGGGCTTGGTATGAAAGAATTGACAGATACTTAGTGGGTTTGGGTTTCTGCAAGAATGATGCTGATCCAAACCTTTACTTCAAGGTATTCAATGGTGATATGTTGACCTATTTGTTACCGGAGAAGATCATCTCATTGATAGATGTAAGGAGTTGACTTCTGAATTCGAGATGAAGGACTTAGGACCGATGCACTTCTTTCTAGGGTTGGAAGTTTGGTAGAGGCCCAATGGGATTATCCTAAGTCAAGGAAAATACATCATCGATATCTTGAAGAGATTTGGAATGACAGATTGTAAATCTATGTCGACACCAATGGAAACTAACTTGAAGAAATTGAGGGAAGCTACAGCTAGTTCAGATCTTGTGGACCCTATTATTTATAGGCAATTGATTGGGTCCTTTATGTATCTAGTTAACACTAGACCAGATATTTGCTATGGAGTGAGTGCACTTAGCCAGTTCATGAGTGAACCTAGACAGATACATCTAGTTGCAGTCAAGCATATCTTGAGATACTTGCGTGGCACAGTTGGATATAGCTTGAAATACTCTTCCAGTGTGGACTTGATACTTGAAGGATATTTTGATTTTGATTGGGCAGGGAGTGTTACTGATCGGAAGAGCACTTTTGGTTGTTGCTTCACCTTGGGATTTGCTATGATTTCCTGGTGTAGCAGGAAACAGTCTTCAGTAGCTCTGAGCACTACAGAGGCAGAATACATTGCAGCATGTGTGGCAACTCGCGAAGTAGTGTGGCTTCGTAAGTTCCTTGCAGGATTGTTTGGACAATCATTGGAGCCTACTACCTGTTGACGTGTATTTTATACACCATCATACACATAATAAAATACCAATAGGCATCTTATCCTCTCTTGAGAAAATAGTCTCTAACTGCTGAAGATTCGCATAAAGGATCAGTTAGGTAGACTCCAAGGTTCTTTTAGTAGGGTCTCTACGTGTGGACAAGCTTCCAGCGGTATGATGTGATTTGCTGTTTCCTCCAAGGGGCCTTACGTATTCCGAAAGTTCAAGATTTGCTAAACTAAGAAACTTTTCAAAAATAACAAAAGAGTAGGGTTTGAAAGAGGTCTAATCTAATCTAACCCTATGAATGACTTAGTATGGACAAGACTTGGCAAGATTCAACCAACTTCAATTTTGCCATAAGATAACAACTCAATTGAAATTAGTGCGATCTTCTAAGGTAATAAAATGATATTCAATGCATCAAAGATCATGGACACTACCACGAAGGTACATATCCAAGATACAATAATGATTGAAGATTAAGGGGTTCAAGGTATTCTCCAGTCGACCACGCAAGGCGTTCCTACAATCAGCAAGAAGCTAGTGGTTTGGATTACGAATCCTACCAAAGATCAAGTCTCACACAATGTCCTTCAAATTAACACACTACTTTGATTGAGCATGATTCAAGTAAATCAAACAACCATGAAGATAACTTAAGAAAGTTGCAACGAAACACCATAACTTCAATATTTCATTGATTTCCAAATCATCATATACAACAATTTGCTTGAATTTCTCTCTTCAAAACTCAATCTTGCTACAAAAATAAAATTACTTCTAACTCTAATCTCTCTTCTCTATTACATCAACTAGTGACTATTATACTATTAACTATTACCAAATGAAATGAAAAATGGGGGTATAAATAGCATCCCCAATTACAATGAAAGGTCCAGATCGAAAGTAGATCAACGGTCAAGATCATGACACCTAAACCCTAATTAGGGTTTGTTACAAATGGCCTCCTTTTTACTGAACAATATTAAATACATAGCCAAATATTAAATTTGGCACAAAAACCTAGGAGACATAAACCAATGACAAATAAGATGCCATGTCATCTATAACAACCTTTCATCTAGAACCTTATTCCCTTTCCAATGTTCCTTTTTGGCATATGCAATGAATCTTGTCACGATTCCCTCAATTTCTGTAATTGGAATCTCGGGAAGATTCTTCATACTCTCTTCCAAGTGGATGACCCGATCGAATGCATCTAGGAGAGCTGCGTCCCATGAAGCTTCAAGTTCTTTCGTTCTTTCAATCAGGAGCATGGTGGCAAACATTTGATCATATTGCTCGTCTGTAACATTTGCGTCCTTGCAAAAGATGATCTTGATTCTATCCTCTAGTTCTTGCATATCCACATCTGTCTCGACCTCGATCCTTCTGCCAAGAATGGTACGAAGTACCTCAAATACTCTGTCCTGGATCGGATTGATCACCTCCTCAACTTGGCCACATCTAGTACTGATGTCTTCAAAGAAAACACTCTTCATATGGAGTAAGGTTGACCAATGGAACAAACTGTGAGATTCTCCCTCCAAGATCTTCTCCTGCGCTAAAATCTTCCTTGAAGTATGTCTAATAACTTTCAAGACAGGAATGATAACGTCCTTGGTATGGGCAAATGCAGCTACTGTTATCATCAAATTGTGGATCATCTCAAGAACCTGGATAGCTTGATGAATAATCTTCATCATCCTTGTTACAAACTCTATAGCCACTGTATGAGATCTATCCATCCAATTACTTGTACGTTGGACCATGTTCCTGAATCTTTCTGCTTCATTGATTGATTGAAGCGGCAATGCTTGTACTGGTGATTTAACTGGATCCTGACGTCCCAAAGGTTCATTGATGTGACTGAAATATGTCCTCCATGCACCGACCTCTCTCTCAAGCTTTCTGTTCTTCTCCATTTCTTCTTTAAGCTTGTCTTTCAATGCTTCAAATGAATCGGTAGCATCATCTAAAGTCTGTTCTGCAGTAGATGGTCCTAACTCAAAAGTCTGTATATCATATTCTTCTGCTAGGATCTCACCTTCATATTTGTCTATTGCTGGTGTAGCTATCTGCAATTTCCTGGATCCAGTCTCATCTCGAATCATCTTGGACATCTTGGTAGCCTTTCTCTTCTCTGTTACTTCGTGTGAACGTCCAACAAGGCTCTCTAAATCAATTGCATTGTCCTCGTCCTCTACTACGATCACCTTGGTTAATCTTTCCTTCAACCAATCTGGGATAATTGATCTTGTTTCTTGAACTTGAATCTCTTTATGCATTATTTCTTCCTGTCTGGGAGGAGATGATATTTCATTGTCTTCTTTGTCTTCATCTAACTCATTGTCTTGGAGAGATCCATCTGGTGACCCTTGCTGTGCCTGTCCTTCCTCCTTCCTGTCGTTCTGTACCATAGACTCCATGGATTCTTCCACTTGAATTGTTCTCTTCTCAGGTCTAGAAGAAATACCGGATGATTGATCTCTGTTAGCCTCTTGTTTCCTCTTGGAAGATTCTCCCTTTGCAGGTCTCTCTTTCCTCTTCGAACCTCTTGGATGGAGATTGCCCTCACTGGCACATCGAAGATTTCCTTCACCTGAATTTCTAGGATTAGGATTGCCTTCACTCACACTAGCTCCACCTTCAGCAGGTTTCTCTTCCAAAGTGAAAGTCAGGGCTATGCCTTGTTCTCTCAACTTCTGATGCTGAATGTCGACCCATCTGCGAGTACAAGACAAGACTGGTGCCATCAAAGCATCTAAATCCACGACTTCGGGCTCATTCCAATCTAACCTTATTGTTTTGCTTTCTCGATCATAGGAAGACTGGATATGTCTGCCACTGTCCTGAGCTTGGTCGGCCACTCTGTAAATCCTGCATTTCCTGATGAAATCCAAAGGTAATCTAGAATGCGTCTTTCGTTTCACTTCAAGATCATCTAAGAGATTCATCATAAAATCTTCAATCTGATACTCATGTCTAAACTTCCTGCCAACCGTCTCCTCTAAATGTCCATGTGGATCAAAGCTTTCTCTCAAAGCAAAAGATGAAAAAGAATAGAAGGCCAACTCCTTCTCTGCGTCATCCATAGCTAAAGCATTAGGACATACCTCAACTGAATTACCCAAAATGATAGGTACTGGAACTCCATTCTGATGTCTGTGTCTGAATGCCTTCACATATGCTGCCAACTGTCTTGTTACTTCAAGTAACACAATTCTGTCTATCGGATATCTCGGCAACATGTATGGTGGTAAAGGACATCCATGCACTCTAATATAAGTGAACTTCGGAAACTGAATGAACCAAGCACCGTACCTCTTTATGAATTCTTGTGCATCCTGAGATAATCTGTTGTGAATTCCACCTTGCAACGTCCTGGTGATGTTCATCGTGAAAGTATCATTAACCAACTTATAGTTGCTCCCTGGCGGATGATACAAGTAGGCATAGGAATCACAAGCTCTGACCTCGCCGGGTCCTCTTCCAATCACTCCTCTGTGAGGTAGTCTTGCGTATTCAACACTCCTAATCAAGGCATAAATGACATATGAACTCATGTGGAAGGACTTAGTAGCCTTGAGTCTCCTCAACTGTACGTCCAAGCAATGGCTAATCATCCTAGCCCAATGTATCGTACCTTTTCCCTGAACGATCACCTGGATGAAGTAAAACATCCACTTCTCAAAATAGAAGGCATGAGGGGCTCCTGTAACTCGGTTGAGGATGGTAATTAAATCTCTGTACTCCTCCTGGAAATCAATCCTGTGCGGTGTGTTCGGGACCTTGCTCAGACGGGGACGGCTCTTAAGTAGCCAGTTCTTATTGATAATGCTTAGACAAGCATCTGGATCATCTTCGTACATTGATCTGGCTCCTTCTATGCTCTTGTATATCATGTCTCTGTGCTCTGGAAGATGGGAAGCTTCACTTATAGCTTCCTCTGAAAGGTACGCCAAAGTGTTTCCCTCTTTGGACACGATCGTCCTGGACTGTGGATTATAGTGACAGGCACATTCGATCATCAACTCATGGCACTGAATAGCTGGAGGAAAGCCGGCCGCCTTAATGATGCCACTCTCTATTATTCTCCGGGCGACAGGTGATGGCTTGCCAATGTAAGGGATCTCTCGAAACTTCTTCGTGCTGAAGTTACCCAAGTTTGTATCTCCAATGTTGCTCCACTTCGACACGATCTTGGTCTCCACTTCTTCGGTCTTCTGATCTTCTTTCATGAGAGCTGAGCGATTGGTGGATGCTCCCGCCTTCGGGGTCGCCATACCTACACAACATTTCATAATGAGAAGCTAGATTTTGCAATAAATAACATAGATTAGAGAATAAATTTTAGGAAACTTCATGATAAGTCTTTAGAGTTATCATTTCCAAAAAAATAACGATTGAGCTAGGGATTCAAAATTTCAAAAAATCAAAATTCAAAATTCAAAATATGATGATGAATAAATAAAACAATAAAATCAAATCGCCATACCTCAATAGAGAGCTAACTCTAGAATGCAAAAAGGACAAAATCGCCTAGGCAAAAAGATCGAAAATAGCCTTCAATGTAATCGCCTTAGCAAAATAGCAATTCGCCACCTTTTGAGTTGCCTTTGACGTGATCTTCAAAATTCGTTTAAATGGATCTTCAAGTTCGCACAAATAAATCTCCAAGTCTCGCACCACCTTTGGATGATGTTAGCGTCACCTTGGATGATAGTTCGCACCACCTTTCTTGGAATGAAATTCGCACTTCTCCAAACACAATTCGCACTTTCTTCCTCCAATCGCATGTGTGAGATGATAAATAATATTGTGAAAATGAAGATTTCACCTCTCCCTTTATAGCGCTCACCTCACCATTCACCCCCAAGGCCGACTTGGTAAAAATAAGGCAATTTTAAACGATTTTTTAATAAAATAACAAGGCCGACCTTTAAAATACCAAGCGCTCCAATCGATTTTTTTATTAATTAATTAATTATTAAATGCCTTTTATTTTTAATTAATAAATTCGATTTTTTTTAAAGGCAAAATAATTAATAAATATTAAGCGCAATATTTAAATGCTAATTAATTGAGTTTTTTGAATTTATCAAACTTTAGCATTTAAAATGAATTCAAAGATGTTTATTTAGCGCCAAAATTTTGAAAATGGTAGATACGTACCTCATCGCCCTGGTCCCTTGGAGAGGGACAGGAGCGATCCACTATTTTGGTCATGATTCTTACGTTTTTGTTGTCCAAAGTCTTCATCTCCGCGTTCAAATCAACCACTTTGTCGGGTCCTTCGAGTTTGATTGTCTTGCTTGTGTGAACAAATGCCTTTATAACCATTATCGCCCTGGTCCCTTGGAGAGGGACAGGAGCGATCTTCATGTTTTCACGTTGATCTTGCATCTTCGAACTCCAATTTTCATCATAAGGCAAATAATAACATCGCTTGTTCATTCCATGCTCGTCCCACTTGCTTTTCACAAGACATTTTGATGTTTAAAGGATCATCGCCCTTGTCCCTTGGAGAGGGACAGGAGCGATCCTTGTCTTTTCTCCATTTTAAGCTCAAATTGGCAATATTTAACGTCCACTTCCCTTTGCATCGCCTTCCAAATGATGTCTAAAACCATGTGCGACTTTATCTTAACGTGATCTTCAAAGGATATCATGTGTTTTGGCAAATATCGCCCTGGTCCCTTGGAGAGGGACAGGAGCGATCTCCATGTCCTGGCTCAAATTTGTAAACATTTGATCTTCGTTCTTCGTTCATTGTCTTCCAAAGGACGTCCTTTACTTCGCCAACCCTTGCATTGTCTTGATTTTGAAGGAGCATGAATATTTTTGTAAAAATCGCTTTCGTCCTTGTCCAAAGGACAGGAGCGATATGAGTTCCTTAGCTTGATTGATAACACTTTGACGTTCAAAACTTTGGTATATCACCTTCAAAAGACGCCTTGAACCTTGTATGACCTTGTGAAGTCTTGACTTAACGTGATTTTTGCATGAATCGGTCAATACATTCAACATCGCTCTGGTCTCTTCCTGAGGGACAGGAGCGAAGTTCAATATTTTGAGCTTGTTCTTGTTTTGATCAACTTGCCATTACCTTCAATGCGTGAAATGACATCCCTTGATTCTCCTTGGTCGCTTGAAACTTGTTTAACTTTTGAAATCTATGCCTTTATGGAAATATCGCTCTGGTCCCTCCCTGAGGGACAGGAGCGAACTAGGAGTCTTAGTGCAAATTCCTTCAACGTGGCGACCTTTGTAACCTTGTGCTTGATGGAGATGCCTTGAAATGCCTTTGCCACCTTGTTCCTCGTCTTAGAATGTCTTGAACTTGGAGGAACGGTTTTGAACTTGAATAAGAAGCAACAAACTCATTGTATCGCCCTGGTCCCTTGGAGAGGGACAGGAGCGATCCTGCTCTTGTGGGCTTCATTTCATTTCGTCATCTTCAAAACTTATATTCAACGGATTCGTAATATACCCCTTTATTCATCCATGCCTTGAGATCGATTGTAACTTGGCAAGAAAATCATCTATAACAAAAATCGCTCTGGTCCCTTCCTGAGGGACAGGAGCGAACTTAAGCATTTAGGGTCCTTGTTGATGTTTCATGATCTTCAATTTATCTTCAATGAGTTCATTTCACCTCTGTCCTTGCCTTCAAACATAAACTTGACTTGATCTTCGCCTGAATCTCGCCTTATGAAGAACATCGCTCTGGTCCCTGGGAGAGGGACGGGAGCTACAATGTACTTCGCCCTGGTCCCTTCCTGAGGGACAGGAGCGATTTTAGCATTCTGGGTCATTCTCCTTCATGTTTGCACTTCAAGTTATATTCATTTGATAAAACATATCTCCTTGGACATCTTCAAATCGTTAGGTCATTAAAATCCTGCAAGGACAAAGCAATATTCGATTTGTAGCTCCGGTCCTTCACCGAGGGACAGGAGCGATTTTACTCCTACAGGCCAAAATATCATGATTTTACACATTTTATCACTTCACACAGCGAAAACAAATCATTTTCAATGCCCAGGATCAAAAATCAAAAAAGTCAAAATTTGGTCAAAATATTCAATCGGACAAAAATTCACATTTCATCATCAACACTTAGACAAATTTAAGCTCTGCACTCAAAATTCCAATTGAAAATAGACCAATTTGGCGAAAACATTCCATTCAAAATTTGCATCCTTCGAAAGGAAGCTCAAAAGCTCTCAAAATTGACTGGATTCTGGCTTGAAAAGACGTTAATTAAAACCCTAAGGGTTGACCCTAAATCCAGACAACTGACTGACTAACAAAATCCTAAAAGCGAAACGAAAAGCGAGCGAAAAACGAGCAAAAAAGAGGGGGTCCCCATTTGCAATGGGGCGATGTGTGAAATGGTCACAACACTACCATACATTGTGATAACCAAAGCTGTGTGAAGCTTTTAGTCAATCCAGTATTTCATGACAAAACGAAGCATGTAGAGATTTAGTACCACCATATCAGAGATATGGTACAAAGGAATGCCGTTCAGTCGAGATACATTTGTACTGAGGAACAAACAACTGGCATTTTCACCAAGCCTCTTGCGAAAGTGAAATTTGTGCATTTTCGAGACAAGCTTGGAATTGTGGAAAATGAAGCCCTTGCTGAGAGGGAGTCTCAGCATCAGTGATTACTTGATATGTATTATAATGCATTCTTCTCTGTGAGAGAAGTTTGAGGTGCAAGCCCTTGTCATGCATTCTTCTTTGTGAGAGAAGTTTGAGGTATCAACCCTTGTTGAGCATTCTTCTCTATGAGAGAAGTTTGAGGTATCAACCCTTGTTGTGCATTCCTCTCTGTGAGAGAAGTTTGAGATTCTTGCCCTTGTTTCACCCTTTACGAGTAGGTATGGTGAATGTCATGTGAGAGACTCCATGACTTAGCATTTGTGTGTGCTCACCCTCTGGGAGTAGCCATGGTGGATGTGACTATGCAACTCAGATGTTGAGAAGGATTCCTCCCTAGCTAAGAGGGAGTGCTGATGTTTATACCGTCAGTCAGTATCCTTCTCTGAGTCGACAGAGCAAAACTAAATGTCTAATTGGCCATTCGGGCCTTAGACATTTTGTGAGATCAAGTTATATGTGTATTGATTTAATATCTATATATTCTTGCCGATTTTTGTAATTGAAATTACTACTAAATATAATCCCGCCAGCTTTTGTGAAAGTTGGGTTAATTATAATATAACTGATGTCTAATAAATGAGACGTGTTGGTTGGTAAGAAGCCGACTTTTGGTATAAGTCGTGTTGCTTGATCATGATGTGGTTGGGTATATAGATCGGTGCACTCCATCTCCTTTGGTAATTCAAATTCATTATAAAAGCAGACTGTATTCTTCTTCGACAACATAGTGATATTCTTTAGCAGATCGAATCTCCCACACAACAAGCAGATTGTGTTCATCCTTAAGCAGGGATATAATCATCTTCAGCAGATCGTATCTTAGCATATCTTCACACAATAGTTGCATCATAGACAGCGAGTGGACTGCACTTCTCATACATAGCAGATCATATATATTCCTCACACTTTGTGAATGGTAGATTGAAGTGTTCAATAAATTGTTTGATGCTAGCTTCAAGGAGTGAAGATAATTCATTGTAAAGACATCTTGTAAATTGATAAATATAATAAGGAACATCATTGCTAGGTTTTTCACCTTCAAGAGGAAGGTTTTCCCAGGGTAAATTTTGTGCATTTGTGTTTGAATTATTTCTATCTAATCTAATCATTAAAACTTAACATGGTATCAAAGCTAGGTCCAGGCCTGATGATGGACTGGTCCAAGAGGGGCCAGTAGCTCAGTGGTAGAGCACTCCAACAACGTATGGAAGGTCCTAGGTTCGAGTCCTAGCTGGTCCATGTCTCAACAGTGAAGGGAGGCCTCTAATCATCTGCAAACTCCTCATCACTGGAACTGCTGGACTCCACAAGGTCAAGATCCCTCAAGCTCACACCAACCAACCCTGCATCTGAAGTGGTAGGATCATCCTCATCAATCTATGAAGGCTTCTCTGGCTTTACATCCCATCGTGCCATTGGACTCTCCTTGTACACAAGTGTCTTGCGGTCCATGAGACGCTAAGCACTGTGTACAACCACAAGCTTCTATGCTCTCTTAGAGGTAAGTCTGTTCCTCTTAAGAGAGTGGATGAAGCTATATGTAGATCAATTCCTCTCAGCAGCTGAAGAACTGGAACCTGGGATAGCAGATAGATAGCTAGAGTGGTGGTCAAAGAAGAACTTGTAACATGAAATGGGATGCCATTGGCAAAGAAGAACTTGCCAATGGATTCATCTATCTCATCTCTTAGCTGCACATTAAACATATCAGCTATGGGGTTACTCTGTGATGTCTGCAACTTGTGTTTCCCTGTGCCCTTAGCAAGCATGGCACTAGAAGTAGAAGTGGAAGTGGATGGAGATCCAAACATCATTCCTTTCGTTTGCGAAACATGAGGAGAAGTATGTGGCGCATGCTGGCTCTACTGAAGGGCTGCCCTAGCAGACAAAGTAGGAGGGACTAAAAGATTTGTGTCATCTGGAACACCCCAAAGCTTGTTAAACTCAATTCTATACTATATATTTTTAGGTTCCTTCACAAACTTACAATGATCCACACCTTTTCCTGTCCA
The DNA here is from genome assembly GCF_030272615.1 of Cryptomeria japonica. NCBI lineage: Eukaryota > Viridiplantae > Streptophyta > Pinopsida > Cupressales > Cupressaceae > Cryptomeria > Cryptomeria japonica. The sequence continues at coordinate 441,266,117 of NC_081410.1, forward strand.
AAAAAGAAAGTGTGCATTCACCCTAGTGAAACTACCAAACCATTCAATCCCACAAATGTTGCTTTTCCACTTTCTTGTTCCCCCACCTGAATGTGATGTGCCTTCTACTCTTAAAGCAAACTGTTTGAGAGGAGATTTGCGATCATAAGCACCCCTAGCATATTGTGCCAACAACTTTGAAGGGCAACCTGTACTAGCTGGTGCATTTGCCATGGAACTGGATTGGGCTCCAGGATCAGCCCCATGGTCACCCCCCTCATCCTCAGGTTCAAATTTTGAATCATGTTCACTATGAGAATGGATTTCCATCTCATCCTCACTCATCTTGTGGGAGTTCATTATGAAAGTGACACTGCATTTCACAAAATAAAAATAAAAATAAAATCAGCCTAGTTTAACAAATTGAAATACAAATTTGAAATTTGAAATTTCAATTTTGAAAACAAAATTTACAATTTATAATTATTTAAAAATTAAAATTAAAATAATAGAAATTGATGTTGAATCTTGAGGGCAGATTCAACATCAAATCTGATTTTGAGATGATTAAGAAAAAAAAATCCAAACAAAGAATTGAAAAATGAAAATCAGAAAAAAAAAAACAAAAAAAACAAGAAAAACCCTACCTTGTGCTTGAAAAATCTCTCCAAAAAGCAGTAGAATCCTCTTCCTCCTCTTCTTCTTGCTCCTCATTCCTATCACACTTGCAATCACTCTTTTCACTCCTTCAATCAGACTTCGACAAGTTTTTGCTTCTCTTCAGCTTGCTGGAAAAAAATTCAGTCATTCAAAATGTGAGTGAAATCATCAAATATGATGGTTTTGTTGTGTTTTGGGGGAAGGGGTGGGGGCTATTTCAAATTAGGGTTACCCCCGACCCCAAAAATCGTTTTTTTTTTTTAAATTTTAACTTTTTCATGGCATTTGATGTGGGGATGACAGGAGACGTCTCCCCGCCCCTAGGCGTCTCCCAAGGAGACTTCGGTACTTGGGAGACGCGGAGACGTTTTCCTGTCTCTAGCGGAGCACCGGTAGCGGTGGTGGAACGACGGGAGACGTCACGTCCCCGTTTCCCCGTCTCGGAAACGTCCTCGTCTCCAAAACACGGCCTAAATGGGGGGGGAAACACGTTTCCGTGGAACACTGGAAATACATGATCTTGAAGCACCCAACTCTTGATCCTGTTAGCCAGCTGATTCTTATTCTGAAAAAACAAATAAATCAATCTGGTAGCCTCTTAAAGATAACCTTTATGATTCAAATCTTTCTAGGATGCTGCTTAATGTGTTAATTCCTGCAAATCACTTTTCAAGTGAGTTTTTTAACTAGTGCAATTGTTGTTCTTGGAAGTGAACACTTAAGGAAACCTTGATCAAATCAGTTCTCATAGTGATCTCCAACTGAAAGAAGTGAAAAATCTGAGAACTTTCTGTAGGTTATAGTTCTTACCTTGGAGGCAGAAACCCCAGCCTCATGTGATTTAAAGGTTGGGAAGCAGAAAATTGACCGAGGAAAAATGAAGTAAAATTGTAATATGCACCAAAAAAACACTCAACAAATAACGGCTAGTTTAAGATCAATAAACAACATGAAAGCAAGTAACGACTAGTTTCTTTTTTTAGAAAACAATGAACATGAAAAGCTGATATCATTGTCATATGTATGTTTTTTTTATTAAAACCAAATTTCAGTACAGGAAGGAAATATTCTTTATTGAATAAAACAAACATTAGTTCATTGGAAACATAAACAGAAATACGTTTGCAACTAATTTCTATATAAAGGAAAAGATGAAGGGTTTAGAATGTACTTTTCATTAATTATATGGCAAACTTGCTCATCTTTAAATTCTCTTTGAATCATGGAGGAGAAAAAGATATCACCAGGGCGTTTATCCACCCATCCTTAGATCGTTTCCGATCCCCCTTGCTCACTTCTAATTGAAGTGGCCCGACCCTTTGCAAGGGTAAAGGAAAATGGTTACGTCAAGTCATGCTAGAATTGGTGTAAGATCCTACAGCCATAATCAAATTACACCATATAGCTACCTGCTAACTGGTATAATTTCCTGACTATGACCATATCCAGAATCTCAGAACTGACAAGCACTACATGCAGCTAGTGCACCCTGGCCAAGGATTTGTCTACAAGATTACATGTGGGCCAGTTCCACCCTATCTGACTTGCACTCTTAGGTTTATTAACAAAAAAATAGATAGAGTAACTCATAAGGATTCTTCCTAATTTACTGGTGAGGTTGACACTCTTTTTTGCATTAATTATATTCTCATTTTTTGAAATGCTGGAAACCGAAGTCCCTACCATACAGTAAATAAACAATAAAATACCAGCAATAGTTTTCACCAAATGTCTCTTTCAAAACAATTATGCAGAAAAAGAATGAAAGAAAGGAAGAAAGAGCTTTTGTTGAGCTTCTTAAAGGAATTTATCTAGCAAGTTTTCCTCAGGAGAACACTACACTAAACTGAAGAGCTCTTCGAGTCATAATCTAATGCTTCATTGCAACAGTATATATGCTTCTTTACTGAAATAGAAAGTTAACAGAGAGACCACGTGCCTGTAATAAGAAGAATATTGCAACACCTTGACTGGTTGAGAAGTTCTAGCTACTACGGTGGCTAGTATGCGCTTTCTTCCATTGTAGAGGAACCAAGAAATACAACGCCTTCACTCCGTTCCATTAGTTCTCCCGTCCAACCAAGAAGAATAGAGCTGAAGAAAAATAAAAGAAACAAATAAGAAAGAAGACCCCCAATTAATCCTCCCCGCAAAGAATCCTTTTCATTCCCTAAATGCTTTGCCACCCTAATGTTTAACGGAGGAGTTGCACCAAATCCGCCATCTCCCGTCATGGTTCCGGAAATCAATATCCACGTTCAAGGAAGAAAAAAAGAAAAGAAACTCTCGAACTCCTTAAGTCATACCCCAAAAATCAATATGATATATCCTTCGAAAAGAATGAATGATTCCGCGATAAAGAGTATCAAATAATCTTGGTAATAAAACATAATAACGCCAATCGAACTTATGTTATATAGAATTAAATTTTATGAGAAGCGTAAATAAGTTAAAAGAAATTAAGATAACTAAGTCATTATATATATTTTTTTTAAAATAACATTAAATTAATAATAAGGTAAATAAATATTCCTTTACAAAATCAATTTAAATTTAATTAATTAAATACCTTTTAGAATCATTTTACAACAGATCAAAATATATATTTTAAATGTAAATATATACGGAGTCTACTTTCTCAAGTCGAAAACATGTCAAATAAAGGTATTAATTAAGACAATATTAGAAGGTACATTTAATGATAATGCAATGCCAATACCAAGGTTAAACAAATGAGCATGGAGCAAGTCGGAGACACTAACAGACATATTTCCCATGGTCCTAGTAGGGAAACCTGGGTTGACAAGGTCACACTAATTGACATCAGGTAGTACATGCCAGTCTTTGTATACCATACAATCATTGACCATAACCATCTCTCTTCCCTCTTTCCCGGTGATATCTTTTCCCCTTCTTCATGGAGGCCAAGTCATTCCTGCATCCACTTGTCCAAACTAGAGTAGTTAGTCTGACATCTCGACATTTCAACCTTAATGTTTATATACGTTAAATCAAAAGATGAGTTACAGCATTGCTTTACGTTAAAGAAACATCACAACATTTTATATATTTTATAATATTCAAAAATAAGAATAAAGTATTTTCAACTAGGGCATCATTTAGGCTAAACCACTGTTTCTAGCATTCAATACCATTTAGGGCATCATTGTTTAATCGAATACCACTGTTAGCCAAAAACCCAAAATCTTGTAGGGCATCAAAATCATTGTTTCAGAAACCAGTATCCATCTAAGGCATCAACACAACTAAGTATCAAAATAAGAGTATATAGTAGGGGATGTGACAAAAATGACACTTTTGCCTTTTGATGAGTCTCAAGTTTGATTTTCTGAAAATTCACGAAACACAAGGTTATGAAAAATGATAGTTGTTTTTGTGTGTTTGATGAAATGGGCGAAGTTTGATTGACTGTAGTGGTATTTATGCTCTGTTTCTCCTTTTTGGCTGAACTTGTTCACCATATCTATAAATATTTGCTGAAGCTTTAGCTTTATTATCAAGTAGTTATTAGTTTATTGCCTAAAGCTTGATTTCTTATCTTTCTGTGATAGTATTCTGGATAAATTGGGACTGTTTACCAAATTTATTATATGGCATCTCTAAACTGGGAGCAGAGATGCAATATATGGACTTCCTTTTTGTTTCTTATTACATAGAAGAAAGCAGATATATCTCTAAATTTTTTTCTCCTTTATTTTTAAATTTCCTTTTATACATCCAAGTTTCTGTATTTATGAGACTTGAATCTTTCAAAATTGTTGAGAGATGACAGGTGTTCCCTATTTTATTTTTTTAATTTATATTATTTCAGATTTAGCTGTATATACTGATTGAAATATCGTTATAGTTATTGATAAATCAAGTTTTGGTTTTACTAGGATGTAAGACAGGACAGTACTTAGTAAATTAAATATGTAATTAAGGGTTTGGATGTCTGAGATCACCATGATATCTTAAAATGGAGAAGTGATTGTGAACATATGTGTTATTGGTAATGGGAAATTCAACTTGCTAATTGGTTTTAATACATGTTGCAGGATGCAGTTGATTGCCCGGAATGGCTTGTACCCTTTCATAAATTCAAAGAACTAGCAGAAGAGGTTGATCTAACATATATACTGTGGCTACATGCTTTACACATTTAATTTTGATGTATGTGTTCTTACATTGAATAAATGTCGATATGCTTCACTGTAGAAAGTCCACCTTGTATTGTGATTTTCCATGTTCTCAGCTTGTTTTCTGTTTTTTTGCTTTATGATTAGATTTATTTAAACTGATTCCTCTTGTATTTGGATTAATTCTCTATGATTCCCCTGTTATTTTTGTCTGTCTCTTATTTTATTTTTGCTTATTTGTAGTGGGGTCCCCTTTGTCCTACCATGGCATACATTTTAAAATTTCTTATTTGTACCAAGGTTCTCCTTGTCCTACCATGGCATACATTTTAAAATTTCTTATTTGTACCAAGGTTCTCCCCATGTCATGATCAATGCACATTGACTGGATACACTTGGTGCCACTGTGTCATGGCAGTATGAGCTGGAGCTCGTTTTTAAGAAGAATTCACATGAATTTGTGCACGAATACTTAAAAAAACCAGAATTTGCAGAATTGATGCAGAGATTAGGTGCTCTTGGTGACGGAAGTGGTGATGAAAGTAAGTATTTTATCTTTATTTCAAGTTGTTCCATTATTATGTTCTACTTTTCCGCTAATCTTTCAATCATTTTTAATCTGTACTACATTTCTAGTGAAGTGATCTGCTTATCAATCAGCTTGAGGACATTCGGTCTGTAATTTTTTACAATGATCACCCCTCTATCTACAGATTTTTCATACATATTTTATACATATTTGTATGGTCAAAAGCACAGGAAAAAACGCCAAACTAAAACCCGAAGATGAACAAGGCAACATTGCCTGATAATTTCGTCCAACTAAGTTGTTCAACAAAGAGGATGTCACACTGCAGATTTCTGTCTTAAAAGGCTAATTCAAAGAGCAAATAACTGTCAATTTTGTTGAAAATCCTAGTTTCTCTATGTATTTAACTAATCCTTCTTCTGTTATTTATATCAAGATTCAATTGTATATTTTTTTATTCAGATTCATTGACTCATCTCATGAATCACTGGTTCACACGTCTCCATCTCTCATGAGAATGAATGGTCCACTTGACACTCATTGCATCTACGTGACACTCATAGGGGTGAAGCATCAAGACTTTCAGGAGGTAACCCATCTCAGTATTACTCTGACTCAAGCACAGTTTTAAATGGAGTAGCAAGACTATGGAGTTTCCCCAAATCAAGCTTACTTAGCTTGCCACTCCATTTGCAAGTGTATTTGAATCAGAATAGTATGGGGATGGCTGACCTTTTGGGAAGTCCATGCTTCACCTCTGTGAACATCACCTAGATGCAATGATTGCTAAGTGGATTATTGATTCTCATGAGAGATAGGTTCATGTGAATCACTACCCATGAAATATGGGTCAATGAGTTTGACTGTGATGAACCTTTGCTGGTTCAACTCTTCAACCTGCTGTAATTTTTAGATCTTCTTTGTAATTTTTAATTATTAAGATGGTCTTTCAGAAATAGACAGAAGTTGCAAAAGAGGGTTTCTTTAATTTGCAACACATATTGAATAATACATGAATTTAATCAACTGAAACAATGAATTGGAGAATTTAGAAGCATACCCGTAGGTCCTTACTAATGAATTGAAAAATCACTACTGATCCCAAGTTCTATATGTGCAAACAAGCGACATTAGTGGAATAGCTTCTTGGGTAGTGTATGCTGAAAATCTCAAGGGGGACTTACGTTTAACAACTGTCTTGAACTGCTGGACTTAGATGGATTTGGCAATTTTAGGCTCTTCTTTTTTTTTTTGATTTTCGGGGTGTAGACTTTAAGAAAAAGGAGAAAAGAGATAGGGTTTAGGAAAACTAATCTAATCCTACGAACTCTAGAGATGGTATCAATTGGATGCTCTCTAGAAACCAAACTTTGCTTCGCCACACTAGGGGAAACTACACAAAGCCGGTGCAATCTTCAATGGATTGTGCTTATGATTAATACATTGGGATGCACGGAGGATGGGCTCAGACTAACTTTGCACGGTAAAATGGAAATCATCCATTTACCAAAAGTATGAGCGGAGATACACCATCAATTGACACTTATCAAATCCTTCGTTCAAATTAACAACAATGAAAGCAAATCTAGATTAATTTTAACTAATTGTTGAGGAAATTGAAACCATGCAAATCATTCAAACAATAGGGATTACAAAGCAAGCGCACATACAATATGTTATTTGGAAATGACCTTACGCAACAATACATCAAAAACCTCACACACTCCAAATGAGAGGAGGTAGCCTTATATAGTTTTTCAAGAATAAATAAACGACAGAGATCAAACAGTGATCAAGGGCTAAGATTGAAAGCTACAAACCCTAATTAGTGTTTCCCAAAACACTATCAGCTTGAATGAATAATAAAGTGACATGTGGCACAACTGCTAATTTCACTAAGGTGAGCGTCCACTTTCCTCTTTCGCAGATTCGATGTAGTTGGACACAATAAGCCTGACCTCCTCCATAGTGACACTTGGTAAACTGCTAATCTGGAAGTCAATGATGTCCACATCATCGGTATATGTGGCGAGGACGCTTTCCCACTCAATCGCTTGGGCAAGAAAGTTTTCATCGATGAAGAGAAAGTTTGCAATCTTTGAAAGATCGCCCTTGTCAATCATCCCTGAATCCTTGAAGAAGCTTGACTGAATCTTGGCTCTCAGGTTCTCTGCCTGCAAATGCTTCTCCCTTATACTCTCTTTCTTCCAGATATCAGACGCTACATGAAACACCTTTCTCAAGATCTCCCTGACACTTTCCTCTGTCTCGAAGCACTTGGTCTCAGATTTCTTCAAAACTTCAATCCAGGTGACCAAGGCATAGTACCAGGTGTTTAAGTCCTACCTATGTCCAACCTGTATGACACCTGCATCTACTAGGCTTCTTTTCGACAAGCCTCGGATAACTTTTAGATGCGGAAGTATTTCATCCTGAATTTCCTCCACATCCTCCGAATTGTTAGCTAGGTCTAGGATACGGTTGATCAACGAAGAGGCTGACGCATGTGTTGACACTAAATTTTCTACCAGTATATCAGTACGTGCTGAAGCGTCTGACATCCACTCCTTGGCTTGTGTAAATGTGCCCTTCATATCCTCATAATCCTTCATTGGTTCGTGTTGAAGAGGCTGTGGAGGGGTAACTGAGGTCTCATGGTTAAGTGGTCTGGTAAGATGGAGAACATACTTTCTCCACTGCTGGTTTTCTTCTTCAACCTTCTTTCACTTTTCTTTCTCTTGAGCTAAGCTTGTCTTCAGAGAGTTACAAGAGTCATCGAAATACTGGACCTCTTGGTCTTGGGTGGGCTTACCCAGCTCTATGGTGGTTATCTTTTAATCATCTGCGACGACATTGTCCCTAGTTTTTCCTTCTTTAGGCACCGCTATCTGGATTGTCCTGAATCCTGCACTGTCTCTCTGAATCAAAGAAAACTTTTTGGCGGGCTTGGGTGGTTTAGCTGTAACTGGCTCATTCACCTTCTCCAGAAATGTTGCTGTGATTTCTTCGGAACAGGCCTCCTTGGGGACCGTAGCTTTTATTCTTTCCCTTAGCCAATCCGGGATAGTTGATTGCTCTACAGTATTCTGGTCAAATCCATCATCTATCCCTCCTAGGTTTGCAACTATGCCATCTAAGAAGACTGTAGGCGTTTCAGTTTGCTCTCTGTCTAGACTTTGGACAACTTCCTTCATTACTTCCTCAACTGAAGGAGAAGGCACTCTCACTTCATCACTAATCATGCATATGTTCATCTACTGCTCCTCAACGACATTCTGATCGGGTACGATACAAGCGGCACTTAGGATGGACTGGCCTTTGCTGGACTCCCTTCTTTCCCCTACAATATTCTTTCCTGTGACCTTTACGAAGCTTCTAATCAACTCCTTCCTCTTCCGAGACCCAACACTTTCTGGATTCCGGGCATTACCTCCAGAGGTACAAGGATTGGAGGACAAAGAGTCATCCATTCCCATCAATTCATAGGTCAAGGCCACACCTTTGGACTTTAGTTGCCTTGTCCTTTCAGATGTCCACCACCTAGAATATTCAACCACCGTCCTCATGAGGTCTGCTAGATCGGATTTCTCTCCCTCTGCCCAATATATCAAAACTAGTGGTTCATTCTTCATCTTTTCAAAGCCCGACTGCTGAAGCTCAAGGCTATCCTCTACTTGGTCAGCAACTCTGAATACCTTTGTTGCTCTTACCACGCTCAAAGGAATTCTCGACCAAAATCTCTTCCTGATCTCAAAACTATCGGCTGTGTTAGCCCAATAATCTTCTAGATCAGCCCTGTGTTCAAATGTCATTCCTTCGACTCTGGAGGAGCGTCTTTGTCCACTTGAAATTTCATCGTGCCTAGGATCTGCAAGCAGAGAATGAAACTTAAAGTTAGAAATTAATTCGTAAATTGACAAAGGGGGCTGCGAAATGGCTAAGTGTTTGAAAATTTCATTTTATTCTCATACTTAGCCATAAAAACTGAAGTTTCATTTGAAAACCCTTCAATCTCAAGGATGGTTGTGATCGTAAATCAACACCAAGTGTTATAACTTCAAAAACTTTCTTAAACTTAGTCAAAAAAAATGATTATCCTCCCCTAGAAATTCGAATAAATCCACTAAGCATCATTTCTCAAACTCTGAAAAATACTCAGAAAATACATAAATCTGCATCATGAATTCAATTTCACGTTCGAATAGATGGAAGTAAGGCTGGAAATCTCTCAAAAATACTCAGAAAATTCGGGAAGGATTCAACAATTCTTCCTTATACTGGTTGGCTTTTCTTAAAAATCTGTGAAACTTTTGCCAAAAAAGCTTGCCCAACTGTAAGCAATGTCGAAATTTCTTCAAATGAACTCCAATCCAAAAATACTTTACTATGGTCTCCTTAATAACTTCGAACTTCTTAGTGTAGAAATGAAGTTACGACGAAGTATTTGTAAACAAAGTTAAATCTTCAATTAGAAACACTCAAAATCGTACAACTCATGTTTCCAATTTTAACTCCACTCTTGAGGAAAGTGTTGTCACCTCTAGTTCAAAAAAAATATCTTCCAAAAGTTTCTAATTTAGCTACAAGTTCAAAATCCTTGGCAATCTTTCAATATTCCCTTTTTGAAAACTTTCTATTTTGGTTTTAAGTTCGAATTTCTTCATGGATTTTGATGACATCAATCCAAACTTGTTGACTTTGTTTGACTCCAAGGCATAGGGCGGAGTTTTGATGGCTCTCTCTTGGGTGGACTTTGGTGCCCGTTCCATCTTGGGCGGACTTTTGAAGGCTCTCCCTTGGGCGGACTTTGGTGCCCCTTCTACATGGCAGACTTTGGACATTCCCCATGATAGGGCGGACTTTTGGACTTACTATCCAAGGCGGAGTTTAGGAACTACCCCTACATGGCGGACTTTTAGGAGATCACCATCATCTTGCTTGGATAGGGCGGACTTTGGAAGCATGACTACCAAGGTGGAGTTTGGAGATAGCTCAACCAAGGCGGAGTTTTAACTATCTTCTCCAAGGGCGGAGTTTTGAAGACACCCCCAAGGGTGGAGTTTTGAAGCCTCTCAAGGCGGACTTTAGGAAGGTTTCCTTGAGGGCGGTGTAATGTCCCGTTTTTAGCGCAACATGATATGGGGTGTCGTTAGCTTATTCTGACACGGTCCCGAAGGCTAACTAGGACATTGGTGGGATCCTGAGGTGTTTTGGCCTAGGTTTTTTCAGTTTCAGGCCAATCGGTGCTGCTCTGACAGGGTTTCTAGACACTTACTATTTATAGTAAGTTAGTCTCCAAGCAGTGACTTGAAATTTTTAGTGTTTCCCTGGTTGGCATAATTATCAGTAAAAAAAATATTTGAAGGCGACAATGATTTAAAGGGATTATCAACAATGTTTTAATATTTAACGATAAAGTGTAAAGTTAAATTAAATATTTAACTTTATCGTTATATTATAAGGTTGGGAATATAAAGTAATGTTTAAAATATTAAAAGTTCCCTTTAATGTGTACATTGTGGGAAATGATATTTTATTCTAAAATGTATTATCCCACATTTAGGAAATGAAGTGTTTGCATCCAGGAAGAAGATATAAATTGAGGTTGAGAGCTGTCTTTTGGGGTATGCTTGGAGAAGATTTAATATCTTGTTGTTGGATTTCTTGAGAAATCTGATTCGTTGGGCTTGGAGGACGAAATCCCTCTTGGTCAGGAGAATTTATGGTGTTTTCATTTAGGAAACACATTGGGTTCATTAGATTTTCACAGGGCAGATTTAAGAAGATTTTGGAGCAGTTTGAAGGTGATAGTGAAGATATATGAGTTGCTGTGAGCAATGCGTGAACAGTGCCGTGAACAATAACGTGAACAGTTCGTGAACAGTGCCGTGAACAGTAACGTGAACGGTAATGTGAACAGTGCCGTGAATAGTGCAGCTACAGTGTGTGAACAGTGTTTTCGACAGGTTCTATACTTGTGGAGTTCAGGTTTGAATTTGTTTTTTATCATATGGTCTGTAATATTCTTCAGATCTGATTTGTATGCTTAGGGTTGGAATTTGTTTTTTATATTGAATAAACTTTGAAAGCTTTACAATAAATATCAATTTATCCAATTTATCCTATTGCAAATCAAGAACCAAAAAATCCAGTAGTCAGCTTGCAAGCCAATTGTTTGACAAAATTACACTAAGTAAAAAGGACATAAATTTAGTGCCGAACAGGGTGTCCATTTCAGGCGGAGTTTAATGTTACCTCAAGACATGGCGGAGTTTTAGAGTATTCCCTAGGGTGGACTTTTAGAGGTGGCACCAAGGAGGGCGGAGTTTTGAGCTCCCTCTTCTTGGTCTCTTTAACACATGGCGGACTTTAGGCCTCTCTCAACATAGGGCGGGGTTAGAATGACCTTTCCCAAGGCGGACTTTTCTGGCCCCTCCATTTTGGGAGGAGTTTTATGAAGGCTCCTACATGGCAGACTTCTCCCACTCTACAAGGCATGGCGGAGTTTTGAAGGCTCTCCCTTGGGTGGACTTTGGTGCCCCTTCCATCTTGGGCGGACTTTTGGCCTACCTCCTCAAGCATGGCGGACTTAAGGAAGGACTCCATCCCATCCTCTTCAAAGCGGACTTTTATGACTCCTTTCATGGGGGACCTTTGAAGCACCTCCAACATAGCGAATCTTGATCATCTCTCCAACATGGTGGACCTTTGCTTGGGCGGACTTTCTGCACCCCTGTCATGACACTCAACCTTATCCATTAGCCATACGTAGAAAATTTTTGGAAAATTTCAAAATTTCACATTTTAACCAAATTTAACCAGATAAACTTGAAATTTGAAATCCATACTTAGGCAAACCATTTGAAGCAATATGACCCCTAAAATGTAGGGAACTGGCTTTTTAGGTCAAAACTTGGAAATTTTGGGTCCCGGTCGAAGCAGGTCAGTGGTATTAGCACAAACCCTAGATTCCCATTCTGAAAAAGCAAAAAGCAGACATCCCTAAAAAATAGGAAAAACTTTCTAAAAATAGCCATATTAGGGATCGGGCTAAAAATGCCAAAAATGAAACTTCCTAAAAAATAGGAAAAAGCAAAAAAGCAAACTTTCTAAAAATAGAAAGTTTTTAAAATTTGTCCAAATCAATTGCGATCTTCGTCCTTTGGCCTTACTAAGCACTTTGGCGGTGTTCATACTCTGGAATCACATGGTTTGCAAAAACTAACTTTCAATCCTTAGGACTCAAACCGTTCAAAACTTAGCGAGGCTTGACAAAATTGAAGCGGAAGGCCACGAGCTACAAACAAAAACCCTAGAAAGCAGGAAAAGAGAGGGTCCCCATTTGCAAATGGGGCGATGTGTGAAAAAGGTCACAACAAGATGTTCCTTAACTCTCGGTGGTAATGCATCCCATTCATCATGAAGTGTGGTTACGTTAACTGTAAAGGCCACCTCATCTTCCTCCTCAGCTACGTCCTCTTCTTCAGGTTCATTTCTAACAAAAGTTGGGCATGTAGGCCTATCATTGGTGTGTGTGGGAGTCACTCTTGCCCTTGGGCAACTAGCAACACTACGATTTTCCTCCTGGTTCTGATTATGCCCCCTTGGCATAGTGATCTGTTGTATGGCTATAGTCAACTGCTGCAACACATTTGCCACTTGTCATTGCCATGTTACTAAACCCCTCATAATAACTCCGGCATCTTGGTCCTCATTGTTCACAGCCTCTCTGCGTGGCTCATCATCATCCCTGTCCCCCATAATTTCCAAAGGTATTTCTTTAGTTTGATTAGAATCACCCTGTAAATCAGGTCTCCTGCGTGTGTAATACGTGTGAGGCCCAGTCTGTTGTTGATGCATAAAAAAAAATTCTAACCCTCCAGGAAGGCAGGATCAAAGCTTTGATACCACTATGATGAACCCTTGCTGGTTCAACTCTTCATCCTGCTGTAATTTGTAGATCTTCTTTGTAATTTTTAATTATTAAGATGGTCTTTCAGAAATAGATAGAAGTTGCAGAAGAGGGTTTCTTTAATTTGCAACACATATTGAATAATACATGAATTTAATCAATTGAAACAATGAATTGGAGAATTTAGAAGCATACTCGTAGGTCCTTAGTCAATTTATTGAAAAGAAAGAATAAATCAGCAACTTACAAAGTTCTGATTTTTATTCTGGAACAATTCAGATCTGCTCTTATTTAAATACGAGGACACCCAAACAGTGAAAGATGGTGCCAATAAATGAGCAAGCTGTGTTTGGGAAAAGAAGCCTCCAAACCACAGAAGAATCAACAACAAAACAGTAAATAGGAAAACCCTACAACAAATCTGCCTTGTAAGAAGCCAAATCTGCCCCAATTCAATTCAATTTGACTTCTGAATGAAGCCAACCAAGCTGCAACAATTTGATTGATCTTTCACAATTTCAAAGCTACTGAATTATGAAGAATGCATGCTCTCCAAAACTGATCCAAACCCTAGCCGCCATAGCCAAGTGCTCAGGAGAAAATGTCAAATGCTCAATATCAAGAATGAGGTTTAATTTCCATCTTGGCTGCCTAAATACCCAAAAGGTGCGATTTTTGGCAATTAGGGATTTAAAAATAATAACTTGCTTTTAGGGTTCCCAACTTAACCTTAAAAGCCATGCTTAGCTTAGGAGATAATAAATCTTCACTTAAATAAATTTAAGTGATGCACTTTATGATTTTATATTAATATTTCATTAAAATGTTAATTGCCTGTGGATCCACTAAAAAATTCATATCTCTCTCATTATTGCTCGAAAACTGAATCTATCAGAAGCTAGGGTCACAGTTCGCCATGCCAATGAAAATAGGACCATGTTTATTTTTAGCAAGTTTTCCCTAAAAAATAGGAAATCCTCATAAAGTGTCAGAAACTGACGAAACGAAAACCAGAACTGAACTCAACACTGAACTAGAACAAATAGATAGACCACTCCTCAAGATACTGCATTACTTACCCCTTTATCCATGCTTTGTTAGCCTACAAGGGTCCAAAAATAAGCTAACTCCTCAATCCCAAGTCCTTGACTAGGATGGGGACATTACAGTCCGCCCTCCCAAAATTTGCTTGTCCTCAAGCAAACTCAATGCTGGATGCTGTAAAATGCTATCAGAATCCCAAGTAGCATCCTCTATTGGCAAATCCTTCCATTTAATCAAAAATTCCTTGATGATACTTCTCCGCAAATGACGCTCTCTGAACTCGAGAATGGCCTCAGGTACTAGCACTAACTTCCCCTCATCATCTAAGGGTGGTAGAACTGCATAAGGAACTATCTGTTGTCCCAATGCCTTCTTAAGGCGTGACACATGGAACACATTATGAACTTTACTATCAGCCGGTAAATCTAACTCATGAGCCACCTAGCCTGGAAATCCTGAAAGGACCATAGTAACGTGGCTTGAGTTTCTCTGAGCCCTTCTTTCTAAGAGAGGACTGTCTATAGGGCTGTAGCATCAAATACACGATATCTCCGATTTGAAAAGATCGCTCAACCCTCCTTTGATCAACATATTGCTTTTGCTGATTCTGAGCCTTCTGAATATTATCGTGAAGTGCTCTCATAATATCTTGGTTCTCCTGTAGCAGATTCCCAACACTCGGTTCTCGGCAACGCTCATCAATAAATCCAGAAAACTAGGAGCATCATATCCATACAAAGCTCTGAAAGGTGTCATTTGAATAGTCATGTGGTGAGTGGAATTATAACAATACTCGCACAAATGTAACCACTTCACCCAAGCCTTCTGCTGCCCTGAAATGTAGTTCCGCAGGTATCCCTCCACCCACTTGTTGACAATCTCTGTCTGTCCAACAGTCTGGGGGTGGTAATTGGTACTCGGAGTGGGCTTTGTCCCGCAAAGTCTAAATAACTCTTGCCAGAAGTGACCCATAAATCTGCTGTCCCTATCATTGACAATACTCTGAGGTAAACCGTGCAATCTAAATACCTCATGAAAGAAAAGATCGGCCACCTGACAAGCGGAATAAGTAGTCGTGATCGGAAAAAAAATGTGCATACTTAGTCAACCGATCAACCACCACATATATGCTGTCTCTCCCTTGGGCTTTTGGCAAGCCCGTAATAAAGTCCATAGACACGCATTCCCACTTCCTGTCAGGAATAGGAAGTGGCTGAAGTAACCTTGCAGGGAAGTTGTGCTCATGCTTGTTCTGCTGGCAAATAGAACACTCTCTGACGTACTGAAGAATATAAGACTTGAAACCCTTCCAAGAGAATCTCTCACGTACCTGCCTATAGGTCTTAAAGTACCTAGGATGTCCAGCCATAGGTGAATCCTGGAAAGTCCTCAATACTATGCATTTCACCTCAGAACTTGGAACTAAAAATATCCTCTCTTTGTAAATGATGAGGTCATCCACAAGAGAGTACTTGATGTCCTGTACTGTTCCATCAATAATAATAGATGCCCATAGATTCTTGGCATACTCTGCTATAATCAAGTGTTTCCAATCTTCATACACAGCTGCCATGGAGCTCAATTGGGGGTGGCGAGATAAAGCATCAGCAACAACGTTTTGAGTCCCTTTGACATTGGAGATGTCAAAATCATAAGACTATAACTTGCTGACCCACTTCTGTTGACGCTCATTTAGATCCCGCTGTCCAAGAAAATGCTTTAAACTATTATGATCAGTTTTTACACAAAACTTGTTGCCAACTAAATATTGCCTGAATTTGGCCATTGCATGCATAATGGCCAACATTTCCTTATCATAAATACTATAGCTCCTCTCCGGACCCTGAAGCTTCCTGCTCTCATAAGCTATAGGATGATGATCTTGCATAATTACTGCACCAATATCCTCTCCACATGCGTCACAATGAAGTTCAAAAGGTTTGGTGAAATCCGGTAAAGCAAGAACTGGACATGTAGTCATCAATTGCTTGAACTTCTCAAAACACTCCCATGCGAGAGGTGTCCAAACAAATGCACCCTTCTTGGTTAAATCAATGAGTGGTGCAGCATGCCATGAAAAACCACTAACAAATCGATGGTAGAAGGCACATAAACCAACAAATCCCTTGAGTTGAGTCAGGGTCTCAGGAGTAGGCCAATCAACGATGGCACGAACCTTATCAGGATCCATGCGAACTCCCTCTTCGCTGATTATGTGACCCAAATACAAAAGTTTTGCCATTCCCAATGCACACTTGGACTCTTTGGCGTAGAAGGACTCCCTGTCAAGTATGCCTAAAACAGTATCCAAGTGCTCCTCCCAAGTTCTACTGTAAACCAAAATGTCATCAAAGAAAACCAGAACAAACCTCCTCAACTGAGATTGGAAGACCCTGTTCATAGTGGACTGAAAGGTTGCTGGTGCATTGGTCAACCCAAAAGGCATAACCAAAAACTCAGTGTCCACAATGACATCTAAATGCAGTCTTCTCAATATCCTGCTCCCTGACATTGATCTGATGATAACCTGTTCTTAAATCAATCTTGGAGAAGTAACAAGCTCCATGAAGCTCATGTAACAACTCATCAATGCGAGGAATGGGATACCTGTTCTTTATAGTCTTTTTATTCAGCATACGGTAATCAATGCACATTCTGAGTGTACCATCTTTCTTCTTCACCAAAACAACCGATGAAGCGAAAGGAGATTTACTCGGCCTTATGTGTCCCATTGCTAGAAGTTCTTTGATAGTTTTCTCAATTTCATCTTTCAACCGCGTGGGGTGTCGGTAAGGTGTAATCATAATGGGTTTGGTGCCTTCGTCAAGCTCAATAATGTGTTCTATGCCTCTATCAGGAGGCCTACCAGGAGGTATGTCACTAAACACCTTTGTATGCTTAACTCTAAGCTCCTGAATATTTGAATGATAAGGTGTTTTATGCTGCGCCTCATAAGTAGGCACGAGTTTACACTCTGCTGCCCAATCCACCATGTCATGCTTGACAAGTCTCTCCATTCTTTTAAGAGTGATTAATTTCAAGTTGCTGGCTTTGATAGCTTTAAGAACATGATTAGTCCCATCAACCTTGAATTTCATCTCCATATCTCTGAGGTTGAGTGTAAATTCACCTATGGCATGAAGCCACGTCATGCCAAGAACCACATCTGTATTTCCCATATTAACCACATAAAAATCAGCTTTGAACTCATAATTATTGAGTTTCATGGGTAAGTCTGAAATCATTCTATCACAAGTCAGCACATTACCATCAACAACTTTCACCCTTATGCCTTCAAACTCTTGAGTTTGAATCCCACGCTTCTCCACCAACCGTGCATCTATGAAATTATGAGTTGTACCTGTATCAAGTAGAGAAAAGACTCTTTGACCAGCCAAGAGTCCACGCAACCTAAAAAAACCTTCTCCTTGCATGCTAGACATGTGAGCTTCCCGTAGATCAAATTCTCCTTCATTTTCAACCTCCTTTTTTGAATTTTCAGTCTCGAAGTCATTTTGATCAGCTTGCTGGTCCATGTTATCAGTCATGTTTTCTCTCTCATGAAACCACTCCATATTCCTATTTTGACCCTTTGGCCTGAGGGGACAGTCATGGTTTTGATCATAAGGACCCTTACAATGAAAACATAGCCTCCTTCTACGCAAATAATTGACTGTTTCCCTATCCAAAGGCGTTGTAAACTTCTTCCCTTGGTCCACATTTTCTGATTTATTTTGATCATACTTGCTGTCATTAAATGATGAGGATGGTTTTGAGTTGTTAGGAGTGAACTTACTACGAGGAGCGGTAAGTTCCATGCTGCGTGACTTCCTCACGGCTTCTTGCAAGGTAGGGGGATCAAAAGCCTTAATCCAACCTTTCATAGGCTCATAAAAACCACCAACAAAAAGAGTGACCAGTCTTCTTTTTGAAATGTTAGTTACCATAACTGAAAGCTTCTGAAATTCACTAATATAAGATTCCAAGCTGCCCATTTGTTTCAGCTGAGCTAAATCCCTGAAATACAACTCTGGATCTCTTTTATCAAAATGCTCAACCAATCTGTCAGTGAATTCTTGGTATGTAGTAATAAGGTCATGATGCAAAGTCACCAACCCATGGTGCCACCAATCATGGGCTACCCCATCCAAATGCAAAGCTGCAAACTTAATAGCATCTTCTTCTGACATAGGATGTAGATTCAGGAAGGTATCCAACTTGCTTATCCAAGCTCTGGTTGTAACACTACCGCTGCCATCAAAAGTAGAAAGTATGAGCTTGTTGATTGCATATTTGAGGTCATTAGTTTTGTTCCAAGGTTTCCTATCATTCCAATTCCACTTCTTGTTGTGTTCCCTCTTTTGACTCATAAACCTGTCAAAGTTAAGATGTGTTGGTGTCTGTTTTATCATCTACCAAACATTAGGATAGGATACCCGAAGGCATTCTATCCTCTCCTGAAAAATCACTGTTGATCCCAAGGTCTATATGTGCGAACAAGCGACTTTAGTGGAATAGCTTCTTGGGTAGTGTATGCTGAAAATTTCAAGGGAGACTTACGTTTAACAACTGTCTTGAACTGTTGGACTTAGATGGATTTGGCAATTTTAGGCTCCTCTTTTTATTTTGGATTTTCGGGGTTTAGACTTTAAAAAAAAGGAGAAAAGAGCTAGGGTTTAGGAAAACTAATCTAATCCTACGAATTCCAGAGACGGTATCAATTGGATACTCTCTAGAAACCAAACTTTGCTTCGCCAAACTAGGGACAACTACACAAAGCCGGTGCAATCTTCAACGGATTGTGCTTATGATTAATACGTTGGGATGCACAGAGGATGGGCTCAGACTAACTTTGCACGGTAAAATTGAAATCATCCATTTACCAAAAGTATGAGCGGAGATACACCATCAATTGACACTTATCAAATCCTTCATTCAAATTAACAACAATGAAAGCAAATCTAGATTAATTTTAACTAAGTGTTGAGGAAATTGAAACCATGCAAATCATTCAAACAATAGGGATTATAAAGCAAGCGCACATGCAATATATTATTTGGAAATGACCTTACGCAACAATACATCAAAAACCTCACACTCTCCAAATGAGAAGAGGTAGCCTTATATAGTTTTTCAAAAATAAATGAACGGCTGAGATCAAACAGTGACCAAGGGCCAAGATTGAAAGCTACAAACCCTAATTAGGGTTTCCCAAAACACTATCAACTTGAATGAATAAGAAAGTGACATTTTGCACAACTGCTAATCTCACTGAGGTGAGCATCCACTTTTCTCTTTCACAGATTCGATGTAGTTGGACACAATAAGCCTGACCTCCTCCATAGTGACAATTGGCAAATTGCTAATTTGGAAGTCTATGATGTCCACATCATCGGTACATGTGGCGAGGACGCTTTCCCACTCAACCGCTTGGGCAAGAAAGTTTTCATCGATGAAGAGAAAGTTTGCAATCTTTGAAAGATCGCCCTTGTCAATCATCCCTGAATCCTTGAAGAAGCTTGATTGAATCCTGGCTCTCAGGTTCTCTGCCTGCAAATGCTTCTCCCTTATACTCTCTTTCTTCCAGATATCAGATGCTACATGAAACACCTTGCTCGAGATCTCCCTGACACTTTCCTTTGTCTCGAAGCACTTGGTCTTGGATTTCTTCAAAACTTCAATCCGGGTGACCAAGGCATAGTACCAGGTGTTTGAGAGTATGGTTTTTGACCTAAGGCGAAATCCACTTTTCCTCCACTTTGCTCTTTGATATGACCAAAATTGTTGACTGTTAAGGCATAGTTGAGAAGGTTTTGATGCATGTTTGCCTTGGAGAGGAGGTTTAAGACTTTGAAATGATGAAAATCAACCTGGGAGGAGAATTTCGCTCCCGACCCTTCCAAAGGGTCCAGAGCGAAATCCTCCATTTAGCCTTCTTTTTGGCCTTAAGACCTAGTTTAACCTTGCTTGGTGCTAGTTGGATGGTGGATTGTCTTGATTGCGTTAGGGGGAAGTTGAATTGATCAAGTTTGAAGGAGAATGAGATGAAAGAAGGTGAGAAACTAGCCAAGAATAGGGATTTCGCTCTTGACCCTTCCAAAGGGTCCAGAGCGAAAAACCTTATAGATGTCAATTTCTTCTTTGTCCAGACCAACTTCTTAGATTTTAAGCCATGATTGGAGGTGTTTGACATGTTCTAGCGTTAGGGAGTGATTAGAGTTGGGAGAGATGAAGAGTTTTAGCTTAAAAACAAGATTTTCGCTCCTAACCTTTCCAAAGGGTCCAAACCGAAATTGTTGAAAACACTCATTTTCTCCTTAGATAAGGTCAGGGCCTTGGTGTGGATGCAAGGAGAGTGATGTATGTTTGCCTCCCAGAGAAGATTGGAGTTGGAAGAATCAAGAATCAAGCTCAAAGCAAGATTTTCGCTCTTGACCCTTCCAAAGGGTCCAGAGCAAAAATCTCAATGAATTTCATTTTTCTTCCTTGTTTGATCAAATTCTTAGTATCCAAGGTAAGTTGGAAGAAAGATGGACATGTTCTTGTCTTAGGGAATGTTTCAAAGTAATAAAATGTGGGGATTTTGTCCTAGAAAAGGAAATTCGCTCCTGACCCTTCCAAAGGGTCCAAGGCGAGATTTCACTAAACCACTTTTTTTCCCAATTTTATGCCAAGGTAAGTATGGATCAAGATGAATTTGGATTGGAAGTGTGCTTAGGTGTGACTTTGACTTGCCAGTGATTATCAAATTTGAAGGAATTGAGCAAAACCAAGAATTTCGCTCCTGACCCTTCCAAAGGGTCCAGAGCGAAATTCCTAAAATAACCTATTTTACTTGAAGCTCAAGTCAAGCTTTTGGTTTTTATGGCTTGGATGGGCGTTAAGAAGTGTGTCCTTGCCTTTTGAAGTTGATTAAGTTTGAGAGGATGGAGAAATAAGCTCAAGACAAGATTTTCGCTCCTGACCCTTCTAAAGGGTCCAGAGCGAAAACCCTAAAATCCATCCTATCCTTCAAATTTTGTGCTAAGTCAATCCTAGACCAAGGTGAGAGAAGCCCTTTGGATTGCCTTTGAATGATTTTTGATCACCAAAAATGCAAATTTTGAGCTAAAACATGAATTTCGCTCCTGACCCTTCCAAAGGGTCCAAAGTGAAATTCTGGATAGGTCCTGTCCCTGGCTAGGTTTTTGAGCGAATTTTCCTTTTCAAGCCTTTTGAGGATCAAGCAAATGTTACCAAGTTGAGCAATGGATGCAAATGAGGAAGTCTAGAGGAAACAAAGTGAAAGGAATGGAGCTGAGTGAGAGAAGACAAGCAAAACATGAATTTCGCTCCTGACCCTTCCAAAGGGTCTAGAGCGAAATTCTTCAAACTACCTATTTCCTCCTTGTGTGAAGTCAGGGCTTTGATTCCTAGGGCGTGATTAAGGTTGAAATGATGTTATCTAGCCTTGCAAGATGAATTGAAGTGAAGGAGATGAAGAATCAAGCCTAAGACATGAATTTTGCTCCTGACCCTTCTAAAGGGTCCAGAGCGAAATTCACAAAATGTCATGTTTCCTCCAAGATTGTGTTGAGCCAAGTCAGTGATCGAGGTGAGTTAGACTTAAAGATGGCCATAGGCATGTGTTTGAATAGGTTATGAGTCCAAGAGGTCAGGATTTTGAGCTAAAGAATGAATTTCGCTCCTGACCCTTCCAAAGGGTCTAGAGCGAAATTCTCAATTTCACCTAAATTGCTCATGATGAAGATCAGGAGATGGATTCCCAGGCCTTGATGGAGAGAAGACTAGTGTATTATTGCCTTGGAAGACATTTCGGAGTGGAGGAGTGGTAGAACTTGAGCCTAAACTAGATTTTCGCTCCTGACCCTTCCAGAGGGTCCAGGGCAAAATCCTTTGAAACTCCTATTTTTCACCCTGTTTGAGCTAGGCAAAAGGCTAGTTATGAAATGATGAGAAGAGGTTTGAAGGCTAGGCCTAAGATATTGAAATGATGAAATGAGGTCTAAATTGGCCAGGAATGCAAATTTCGCTCTTGACCCTTCCAAAGGGTCCAAAGCGAAATTCTAATAGGGCCTGTCCCTGGAGAGGATACTGAGCGAAATTCCATTTTGATGTCTTTTTGTTGATGATTTAAGGTAAGAAATGCTATGATTGGAATTAATTTATTATGTGACCTTAATCACCTTTTGGTTTGTTTTGCAGATGGAAGAAGATTAGGGCAAGGATGACCTATTCTAGTCCATCACCATCAAGGACATTCCAAAGGCATAAAGGTGGACTCAAGGTGTTTTGAAGCATTGAAAGACTACATGTGTTTAGGGAGTTGCCAGCTATCTCCAAAACCTTCACTTCGCCACACTCAGGAACCACAAGATGACAAAGAAAGGCTTTGCCAGCACTTCAAGGCAAGATATACTACTGGAGTAGGAAGACTTGATAGTAAGGAGACCTCATCAAGCATATGGGAGTCAAGGGGGTACGCTTTTCATCAAAGTACATCAAGGACGAAAGAAGACCAACCAAGTCACAAGCGTTAGACAAGGTGGCATCCCAGTCATCATTCCTCCAGTCGGATTGGTCCACCTCAGCATGTCCAGATTCAATGTACCTGACTCATTGGAGGCGGCACAAACTTCGGTGTACCTACCCTTGCTTCCTATTGGTCCTCGCTCCGGGAATGTAATTTTCTAATTGGCTAAGGAAGTTTGTTGTAACAAACCCTAATTAGGGTTTCTATCTTGCAATCCTAGCCATTGGTTCCAAACTGATGAAACGAAGACCAGAACTGAACTCAACATTGAACTAGAACAAATAGACAGACCACTCCTCAAGATACTGCATTACTGACCCCTTTATCCATACTCTGTTAGCCTACAAGGGTCCAAAAATAAGCTAACTCCTCAATCCCAAGTCCCTGACTAGGATGGGGACATTACATTGACTCAAACTACACAGTTGAATCTTGATATAAATATCATAATTTGACACATTGTAGAAAATACCTCTTACTAATCCTTATTGTTCTCATTATTTCAGAATGGGTGGATCTAAGAAAGGAAAGTGTGTGGGAAATAAAATAGGGATTAGAAAACCAAACAAAGAGAAGAGAACATCTACTCTTGAACCAAAGGAAGAGGTTATATAGCTCTCTGATATTGAGATTTTGGTGGAAGTCTTGCATCGAATTAAAATAAAAAAAAGGAAACAGTGAAAATAGTTTTATATCGAAACCAATTGTTAAGAAACCATTTGATATTTGCGACATGCCGTTTGGTTGTGGGCACAATGCCCTTGTTATAAGTAGAGAAGTGTTGGAAGAGTACCTACACATATCTTGTCATTGAGCCTCAAATTATAAGTTCTTAGGATGAAAAACCAGAGGAAGTTGAATTCGAGTTGATTCCTAGATTGTAATCAAAATTATATTTAAACATATATGTACTCAAATATGATTGAATGAAATATTGATCTTATCTAAACTGTTGTCTTTTGAGCGATGTATTAATGTGAAATTTACTTAGCATCAGTTGCAATAGCTAAAACTAGAGCTGCATCTGTAAGGGTTGCACAAAATGTTTGCATAGATCACAATCAATAGCAAGAAGAATCAACTAATCAAACAGCGATTGACATAGTAATGAATCTTTTGAATGATCAAAAGGACAGAATCAATAACTTTTAGCAGTCCAATGATTTATGTGCTAGGCAAGCAAACATTGAAAACATATTTAAAACCTGATTTTAAAATTTGGGCAATTCGGATAACATTAACGAACCCTATCCAAGAGATCAAAACCTGTAAGGGAGTGTGCTTGACATAGCTGTACTCAATCAATATAGGAAAAATGAAATATTCCACAAATTGAGGAATTGTCTAACTATCAACTTTCCACAAGCAATTCTGAATAAACAAGCTAATGAAGAGGCTTAGAAAAATAACCAACAGAATGATTATTTAACAATAGATGAATGACAAATTAGAAATAAGCTTGTGCCTATATAGAGCAAGGTGATACATGAAGCGGAAACTAAATGTAGACATCAATGATAAATGGATCTAACTAAAGCTAGACATGTATGATAGGTAGAGATAATTTAATAAACTAGCATGGTAGGATTGCAACTCAACTAAGATTAGATAAGTCTCAATCAGGTATATAAGACCTTGACACATGAATAAATGACATCGGGCACAAAAATCATGAGTGAGGAAAAATATTTGAACAATGCATAGATGGTGTATTCACACCAATATTTTGCAACAAGGCAATAATTTTGTAGTAAAAAATGCAGGCATCAATGTACTCAGAATTACTTACTGGTTGAAGAAAGTGGCTTCCATAAATAGGTATGTAGAAATGCCTATATGGTATGTGTTCCATCTTATTGGTGTGCATGGGCAATTAATTATTGTATCTGCTTAGCATGTAGGAACAAGCACTAGAGTCATAGCTTACTCCAAAACCAAACCAAAGACCAATGTTGATGAAGGAGAGGATGGTAGGTCAACTAAAAACTGTCACAACATGGTAGTGCAAGGTTTGGATGTTTGAGAGCATAGACAAATGTACACTTTAAAAAAGAAAACGGACAAAAAGGAGTCCATATGTACAAGCTATGGCCCTTCAAAATTTCCAAAATGAGAACCAAACAACAAAGGCATTGATAAAACTGAATTTTTAATAAAAACCAGTACTCTAAACTAAAAACCACTTGCACCATTGCAAAGAGAACAAAATTCTACCCCATTTCAAGTAAATTTCTTTGAACAAATACCACTAGATGAGCAAGAAAATGCCTCTCGAAGTTGCCCTTCAAAATTGAAACTTATGTAGAGGGGTCTATCACCCTAGTGGCCGCTGAGTCACAAGAGTACAATGGGGCCCAATGCTCTTGTTGCCACCTTAATGGGAGGTGGGGGGTTGTGGAGTTGTGTCCCCACAAACTCTTGTGGGGTTGTATCCTATTGCGGTAGGGTATGGAGTACCACCCCACTTAAAACTGGTTGATTGAGATGAATAGGTACTTTGAACTCCTCAAGTATATTGAGATAGGTGAAGTGGCCAATTGGTGGATGAATATGGAGGAGCAAAACGGTTTTTCCATAGACAATCTTAGATCAGAACAATTCATTCTCTATCTAGTAAAAGGTGGTTGCCACAACTTTTCTATGATGGAAAGATGACATAATTCCAAAACTTAAGGCAAGGGTCTTTAAAAGTTCAACAGTATTATGATAAGTTTGTTAGGTTGTTGAAGTATATGTTCTAATGTACCATAATGATGAGAGGTCATAGGCAACGAAATTTCTTTTGGGATTAAATACAAATGTTTGTGCAAAAGTTTGACTTCAATGGACTTGTAAACATGAATGAGGCATTGGATAATTTATTAAAATAGGAAAAACTCCAAACCTTGGCTGTTACAAGGCAAATTTTTAATAGCAGATACAATAATATTCTATTCAAGAAGTAGGACAATTGGGAAAGTAGTAACTTTGTTCAAAACAAAAGTTTGGAATTTTAGAAAGGAAACTAGGAGTTAATCATAATACAAGGGATGAGAATAAAAATAGAGGCAACAACGATAGGAACAACTTTAGAGAGAATGATAGGCCACCTATAACTCCTCAACAAAATGAAGTAGACAAATTCTACACGGAATTCTGTTTTAAGAAGTCCACAGAGAGTATTTCTTATGTGGAGGCATGCACTATGCTAGTGTAATGCCCCCATCAGATTTGGGTTAACAACCTCAAATGCAAATTACTATCTTGTAAATTTAGATGATAAGACATAATAATTACAGCTGACTATGATCAGAACAGTGACTTAGTATGGCCAAATATGGAAGGTGGCAGACAAGTTAATACTGTGATCGATTCATGAAAGAAGAAGCATACAACAGTGTGTTAGAAGTAGTTGTTTGTTAAAAATGCTAATTAGAGAAGCATCAAATTAGTAAGTGAAAGGATGTGGTCTATATTCTGACCAATGTGTATTTCCAAAAGGTGCGATTAGGAAGATTATATGATTTGACTTTTGATAGTCTGCAAAGGGTGCGATTCCTAAAGGAAAATAAGAATATTGTCTTCCTTAAAAAAGGTGCGATTTGCATTAGTAATTATATTAAGATGCAATTATTATTGTGACTAAGATCAATGATCAACAAAGAGAACGATATGTCTCTTCAATCTGAAAGGGCATTATCTTAGAAGTAAGGATATAAATAAAGATTAGAAATGAAGTTTGAGGGAGGGGCAAAAAGAGAAAAAGGAGAAAAGGTTGAGCCAGTGGATGTCAGCGATTTATATCTAGCTGCCAATGGTATGCTGATAATAATTTTTATACTGTTAATGTTTCTTTCTCATAATAATAATATCAGATTGTAAAATCAGAAAGAACTCTAAAATAAACATTAAAGAGAATATGTATATACTGTTCATTCTTGCTAATACTGTCAGTATTTAAGAAAATGGGATTGGATTGTTTCCAAGAGGGGCAGTCTAAATCCAGCCAATTGGATGATTCCCAAGATGGGGTAAGGATCAGCGTCCCATAAACTTTGAGGGCATAGTCCCAAGATAGGGTAAGGGCTTGGATCCGTAAAATTTGAGGGAGCCTATTGAGTTTGGTATCTAAGTGCTTGGCAACATAGTCATCTCCTTCCTTAAAACTGGAGTAGTAACAAGGATTGGACTTTGCATTAAGAATTATGGAGGATAAAATTAATTATCTAATATGATAGAATTAATTGTGGAGTATGGTTGATTGACAATTTACTCATCAATAATTGATAAATTATTTAGAACTATGAAATATCACGGATCTGATTTATGTTAAGGAAAGAGGTAAGAATAGAGTTGTCTCCTAATCAATTTAGTTTAAGTCATAAGTATATTGAGATAAGTTAATTACTGTTATAACAGGCCTAAACTTGGTAGGGGATATTACAGCTAGAGATTGTCATAGGAGATGAGGGAAAGGATAAAGGTAGAATAGAAACAATTGGTCGCAACAAGCTCCTCAACAAAATTATGCAGTTTTTTGGAAATCAATAAGATCAAGCACAAAATGTGCCCCTCAAGGCTGTAGGTATACTTTATAGCTTACTGGCTTATTTATTAATTGATATTAGATCAACTGAATGCTTCATTGCTCCTGAGTTGATAGATAAGTTATCTTTACAAGTTAATGGAATGAAAACATCATAGACAATTCAATATGGAAACAAGGCTCCTAAAGAAGTGAGAAAATGCTTATTTGATGCCCTTGTTCAATTTCTTGAATTTTATATTAAAATAGACCCTTTTAAAGCTCCCTTGAAGTATTATGACTTAATCATCAAAATGAATTGGTAAAGTAGACGTTAACTGAATTTTGATTGCTATAGTAAGGTAGTGGACTCTTTGGATGAAAATGAATATAGGGTAAAGTAGTTAGGAGTATATAGGCTGATAAGTTAATGAATGATTTGAGTCATGTAACTAAAGAAAACAAAGAGGAAGGGAGTCCATTTATCCATAAGTACACTATTTGAGGAAGTGTAGGAAATATTCCCACATTTGAGAAGTCTCCATGAGTTTAGGGATGCTTTTTCCAAGGACCTTCTATGGCTTCCTCCTAAAATGGACTTCGAGTTTTCCATGGAGGTGTTGCCAAGGATGAAACTTGTTTTGAAGGATCATTATAGAATGAACAGTTGAACAGACTGAAACGCTGAGTTTGGGTGAATCAACATTCCCTTTTAAGAAATAAAAAACTGAACTTCTGAAACTTAGCTTATTATCAATTAACCTCAGCCCAAAAGAAATGCATGCAACATAATTGAAATGCAAGAGATACACAACCATAAGAGAGACACCAGATTTTTATACGTGGAAAACCCAAATGGGAAAAACAACGGAGAGGGTTAACTCTCAAGATGATATAACTAGTTATATGAGATTACAAGGTCCACTACCAGGAAATAGAGACAAAAAAATAAACTGAGAAAATTGCATCTACATATGCATGGGTTCAGTTACTAATAAACTCAGATGTCCAAACAACTACTTGTAGTAGATCCGGTAACAACAAAAGGACAAAGGGTAATGTTGGTGAATGCTTTTATCATATACCGAACATTAGAATAAAATATCCAAAGATACTCTATCCTCTCCCGAACAAAATCACTACTTGTGCCAAGATTGCGAGAAAGACCACAAAGTGACTCCAAGGTCTATATGTGCGAACAGGCGACTTTATGTGGATAGCTTCTTGGGTAGAGTGTGCTGAAATACAAGGGAGACTTACGCTTGACAACTAGTATCATTCACAAGATGGACTTTGGCGAATTTATCAATAAATGCTCTTTGTTTTTTGGGTTTTCTGATTTGGGATTTAAAAAAAAAAGATAAAAAGGATAAGAGTTTAGGAATTATAAGTACTGCTAAGAACTCAAGAGACGGTGTAGATTGGGTGAAACCAATAAACGACGCTTTGTTTCACCACACTTAGGTCAACTACACAAAGCATGTGCAATCTTGTAAGGTTGTGCTCAAGATTCACACTTATGAATAATACCAACAATTGAACAATATTACTCAAAAGTAGAAGTTAAGCATCCACATCAAAAGCTCAGTTTAAATTTACACATTGAATGAAAATCATCCATCCAAAGAAAGTATGAGCAAAAGTTTCACCAATCTAAACTATCAATCTTTCATTCATCTAACAACTTCAAAGCAAATCTATTCTCAGTGTTGAAGAAAATATGCAACCATGCAACCACTTGATAACAATAAGACTTCAAAACAATACTGATAATGAACTTTTTACAAGTAGCTCTATGCAACAATTTCATAAATCTCTCCACATTGAATGAAATGAGAGAATGAGTTTATATAGAGTTTCTGAAAACAAACGAAAGGCCAAGATCAATCTAAAATCAACGGTCAAGATTAAGACAACCTAACCCTAATTAGGGTTTCCAAAAATAAAATTAATATCCAATGCATGTAAGGCAAATGGCACAAGGTGCTATCTTTTAGGATTGCACCCCCTTCTCTTGTTGAGAGGCAGAATGTTCAATGAACTTGGACACAATCTGATCAACCTCTTCCATTGTGACATGTGGCAACACACTGACTCTAAATTCTAATCCTTACAAATCATCTGCACATACAACAAAAGTAATTTCCCAATCTAATTCTTGTTTTTGGAAAGCATCTATGATGGACAGGAGGTTTGATGCCTTAGCCAAATTCCGCTTCAGGATTGGTCTAGTAGTGAAGATCTCTTGTGTCTTGGTCTTTAGATTTTCTAACTTCATATCCTTCTCTCAGATAGTTTCCTTTTCAAGTACCTCTACAGCTACAAGGTAAACCTTCTCTTGAATTTCTTTTATCTGCTCTTCAGCTCTGTCAACATCTGCCTTCACTTTCTCCAAGACTTCACTGTCTGCAACCAATGTCCAGTGCCAACTATTGAAGTCATATGCCACTCCTGCTTCAATTATATTTCCATTAATTAGTTCTTGCTTCAAAACTCCTTTCAATTCTCTAAGGCATGGGACAATTCCGTCTTGAATATCTTGGAGATTAGCGCATGCTTTTGTCATGCTTGCAATCCTGGAGAGTAAAGAGGAGGTTTGTCCATATGTTAATGCAAACCTTTCCACAAATGTGGCTGCCTCTTTACTTGTGCTTTCCATCCATTCTTTAGTTTCCTTGGCCGTCACTACTTCTTCCTCAGAATTTCTGACTGTTTCCTGTGAATTCTAGAGTGGAGGAGCTTCTTGATTTGCTTGATCAAGCTGCTTAGTCAAATGCTGAATATAATCCCCAAGGCGCTCAACTTCTTTCTTATATTCCTTCTTTTCTACTTCCTTGTCCAGTCTTGCCTTCATGGAAGCAATTGAATTATCCAAGTCTTCAGCTTCCTGCTTCTTGGTAGTTGGTCCTAAATTGATTGTAGTGATCTCATATTCATGGGGACCAATATCTCCCTTTGCCTTGTCCACTTTTGGCACAACAATTTGCATTGTCCAGCAGCCAGCTTCATCTCTCTGGATGGTGGAAAACCTTCTGGCTGACTTCTTTGTGGCAACCTGTTCTAATCTGGCATGAAATCTGCCATATCATCCTCTTCTTGATCATTTATTTCTTGTGTCTTTACTTTCAATATTTCCTTCAACCAATTAGGAATAGTGGGCTGCTCAATACCTTCCACTTCTTGATTGCCTTCTTCACATGTGATACCCCGAATGGCAGAAATCATTCCTTCTTGAAATTCACCTTCCTCAACATCCATTTCATTGTTTGACTCCAATACTTCTGTGCCGGTAGGAGACAGAGGCTGCTCATCTTCTTGATGGATTGACTCTACGTTTTTTCCATGAATTGGGGAAGAAATTTCCATCTTTGCCAATGACTCATCAATGGCCAATATGTCATTTATGTTTGTTGATGCAACATAACGAGATGGTTCTAGCGTTTGTTTCTTTTGAGTAGGTCCTTCATTCACAACCACCTTCCCTTTCTTTTTATCACTTTCGATTGGCTTGGCACTTTGAGATGCCTCTGCATTTGAAGAACATTCTTCTGCTTCACCCATCAGGTCATAAGTCAAGGTTATATTTCTCCATCTTAATCTATGACTTTGTTGATCAACCCACCACCTGGAATATTTCACAAATGGCCGCATCAAGGTGGTCAAGTCTGCATGCTCTGGTTCTGATTATTTGATAGGAGAAAGAGGTGCATGCTCGTCAAAGCTAGGCTGAGTATATTTTGCATTATCTTTCAGCTGATCCGGCACAAGGAAAGGTTCAGTCGTTCTGATCAAGCTTACTGGCAGTCTGGACCATAACCTTTTCTTGATGTCAAATTCATTTGCAACATTTGCCCAAAATTCTTCTATGTCCACTCTATGTTTGAATCTTTCTCCATTCACTGATCCAATATTGCTGTGAGGAACATAATTAGCTCTGGATCGATAGAATGTAAAGGGATACAACTGCATTTCTAGCCTAGCACTTTCAGCTGCCTGTGCTGTCGGACAAGACTACTCCATTTTTCCAATAAAGAATGGAAAGGATACAGCTGCCTTCTGTCTTATTCTTTTGAAGCTTTGATATGTTTCTAGTGGCCTGAGAACTTCAAGTAGGACCATAATGTTGGTTGGATAGATCAGAAGTCGGTAAGGACGACCGTCAAAACCTTGAACTCTTATGTATGTAAATTTTGAAAATTGGATAAACCAGGATCCATACTTGCTGATTAGACTTCTAGCTTCAGGAGACAGCGTCTGGTGAGTTCCTCCTTGTAGTGTCCTTGTGATGTACATTAGGAATGCATCGTTCACTCGCTTGAAATGTCTCCTCCTTAAGTTGTAGCTGAGGATAACAGTCATAAGACTTGAATTCATTTCTCCATTGCCAACTACGCCTTCGCAGATCAGTCCGGAATATCTAAAATTTCTGGTCAATGAGTAGATAATGTAGGTGCTCATGTAGAATGACTTTGTCTTCTCCAAATTTATCAACTGTTCATGAAGATTGTTGCTGATTATGCAGGACCAATTGAACATCTCGACTCCCGAGGTAATTTCATCAATGAAATAGTACATCCACGTTTCGAATGGCGCTCCTTGAGGGCTGCCCATTACCCTATTCAGCAATAGGATGATATCACCATATTCCTCTTTTAAGTATGGGTGCAACAGATTCTTTGGCACTTTCCCTTGGGGTCTTTTCTTTTCCAACCATGAACTTTTAATATTTGCCGCAAAGAGCTCATACTGGTTATCATAGATCTTTTTAGTATCTTCTTTGGTCTTGTAGGAGGTTTTATTTAGTTTTGTATTCCAAACGTCTCTTGAATGGCTAACTCTGAAAGATGAGCTAAAACCCTTCCATTAGGTGCAATGATCTCTCTTGATTGTGCGTTGTAGTGTATAGCACATTCAACTATCAGCTCAACACATTCTTTAGCTAGTGGAAATCCAGCTGCTTGGACGATGCCATTTCTCATCATCCGGTGAGCAATGGGTGTCGGCAGGTATCCATCATGCCCATACATTCTCTTTTTGAATTCTTTTAAATCCACATGTCCAAGGTCAGTGTCTCTGACATTTTTCCATTTAGATTTGATCTTGGATTCCGACTGTACTCCTTTACTGGCAAACTTCATTGGTGCTTTTATGGAAGGTGCTCCTTTGGTGGTCATTAACATGCATAACACATGAAAAAACATTATTATTTTCAAGACAATTGCCGATTTTAATTCTGATTTTCAGACCCTTTTACTTGAAAATTTCACTTTCAGCTTGTCAAAAAGCTAAATTTCTGCAAAAAAGCAAACTGAAAGTGAAGAATTTGGTCTAAATTAATAAATAGAAGAATTCAGTCAAACTCAAATTTTGGGTATTTGAAATTGATCGTGTGACTGAAATTCACCTTCAATTTTGATGATTCTGCTTTTTTTTTTGTTTTTTAAAAAGCACTTTGTTCTTGTGTTACAAGTACAACAATCTGAAAATTTTACTACAAAATTTCTCTTCAAAAATCAATTTTCACAAAAATCTAAGAGGGAAAACTTCTTCTCAATTGCTCTCCAAATTTTCAACCTGAATAATGAATTTTGAAAGTGACTGGTTGAAAATATATAGAGTTTAAGGATTTTAAACTTAAAAGCTTCATCTTTGTGTTTTTTGTTTTTTCTAATTTTTTATTATTCTTTTGTGTTTTTATGTTTTAAATCTTTCCAAAATGGAAAGTTTTATTCCTCTCCCAAAATTCCAAAAAAGCAAGGAATCTTCTAGATCTTTCTTCCAAATTCCAAAATTGTTGAATTTTCGAAAATCTTTCTAGGTGTTGAAATTATTTTCTCTTCGAAAATAATTCTAAGTGTTGGAAAATATTAAAAATATTTGATGTGTCAAGTTTATTTTCCAACTCGTTCGTTGATTGACCCTTGATTCCATGTGCTTATTTTGTCGAATTTATATTTCCTTTAGCCAATTTTTGTCTTTCACCGTGGCAAGTTGATCGTCATGTCTAATCTTCAAATCTTGGCCGAATTTTCATGTCTGGCTTAGGCATCTTCACATATTCCATTTATGCCTAGGCGAATTTGGAATGTCTGAGTCTGATCAAACTTTCAAGGTGATTGGAC
Organism: Cryptomeria japonica; assembly: GCF_030272615.1. NCBI lineage: Eukaryota > Viridiplantae > Streptophyta > Pinopsida > Cupressales > Cupressaceae > Cryptomeria > Cryptomeria japonica. Next base: position 441,299,539 of record NC_081410.1, read on the forward strand.
AATGGTTTGCTTCAATTTTCTTTTTCTTTCTTTCTTTCTTGGGTGAGCTTTGCTTTAATTCTCTTATTTTCCCAAGTGCTTGTCTTCTTTTCATGCCATGTTTTATGCTTTCTTGGTGGACTTGGACTGTGCGTTGCCATTCTTTCTCAAGGCTTGGCGGACATGGAAGTTTGTTTGCCAACCTTTCCTTGTACTTGGCGGACTTCACATGTGCCTTGACATGCTACTTTATCAACTTGAGCAAACTTGGATATGTCTTTGACCAATGTCAAACTTTGGGATGCTTTAGTCTTCCAAAACTTGCCTTGCTTCTTTTCATGGCAGACTTGGATGACTCGATGCCAATTTATGTTTTTCTTTAGTCTTGGCAAATTTGGAAACATGTTGCCATTCCAAACTTCTTGCTTTCTTCTTACTCTCAATCCTTGCCTTAGCTTTATTTCTTTCCTTTCAACTTGGTCTTGCTGGCTTAACCTCAAGTAGGAGTTTAATTAACTCTCGCCATGAGTTTCTTAACTGCGAGTAGGAGTTTATCATGTGCTTGCCAACTTTATTTGGACATGGGGCGGACTTGGAAGACATCATGCCAACTTTCTTTAGTTTTAATCCTTTTCCATGCCTAGCGAACTTCAAGTGTTTTCTTTCCAAGGCGGACTTGAAGGTGGACAAGACATGTTTGTTTTGATTTGCTTTATCTCTTGCAACCTTTCTAACTTATCAACTTTGTTTAGATTTTCATCTTTCAAACCTTTGCTAACTTTTTGAAGATAAGATTCGCTTTATTCCAACCATGTCTTGCTTTGTTTTGTCTTCATCATGGCGAACTTGATAGACAATTGCTAGGGCGGAGTTTGAAGTGCATTAGACATGTTTTAATCATGCTTTATTTTGCTTTTGTCTTTCTCCTAGAGGGGCAGACTTTGGCTCTCATTGGACATGCTTTCTTCTTGTCTTCCTCCCAGAGGGCGAACTTGGAAGAAGTCTTGCCAACTGTATTTTGGCTTTGTATAAGCGGACTTGAAGATGATTAGGACATGCTTTCTAAGTGTTTGCCATCCTTGTGTCTTTCTAGGTGGACTTGGGTTAGTCTTTGCCAAGATAGGGCGGAGTTTGAGAAGCCTTGGACATTGGCGGACTTGGACCATCTTATGCCAAGGCGGACTTGGCTGAAGTCTTGGCGAGGCAAACTTTGAAAAGCCTTTGACATGATTTGATTTCCTCTTCAACTGCATGTGGAGTTAGCTTGACCTCTACCATGAGTTAGTTGACCGAAGGTAGGAGTTTGATGTTTGCTTGCCAACCTTGTTTGTGCATGGGCGGACTTTGAAGAGTTTTAGCCATCCTTCCAACATACTTTGGTAGACTTGAGAGGCCCCCAGCCATGGGCGGACTTGAGGAAAGCTTGGACATGCTAGTTGATGTGCAATCTTCCAAACTTCTAGACAACCTTTGTTTGCCATTACTTTCCTTGGGCGAATTTGTCCTTGATGCCAATTGTTTCTTCCAAACACATTTATTTGAGCTGCTATGTTCATCTGTCGTATCAATATTGGAATTATCTGGAACAAAACCCTAATTAGGGTTTCAACCTTGCTTTTTGCACTTGGAGACCTAATTTTTCAGTTCTGAGGACATGGGTATTGATGAAGGGGCTTGAGGAATGTTCTTCTGGAACAAAACCCTAATTAGGGTTTTTACCTTCCTTTTTACACTTAGAGACCAAATTTTCGATTTTGAGAACATGGGCACTGAGGTATGACCTAAGGAACAAAACTCTAATCTCAGTTTCAAAAATGCAGAAAAAAGCAAAAAAGCAAAAAAAGCAAACCAAAAAAGCTACATCCCGGATTGGGCCCAAAGTGCCAAAATCAAAACATTCTAAATTTAGAAAAAAGCAAAAAAGCATAAATTCCTAAAAATAGAAAGTTGTCAGAAATGACCCAAAGCAATTGCGATCCTCATCCTTCAGACCTTCTAAGCACTTTGACAACGTTCAAACACAAATCTGAGCATGATTTCTCTGTTTGGCTCTCGATGACTTCAAAACTCTCAAAGAAAATGGATTTATGAAACTGCAGAGCTAGGACAAAACCCTAAAAAGCAAAAACAGGGGGTCCCCATTTGCGATGGGGCGATGTGTGAAATAGGTCACAATAGGTAACAACAAAAAGTTACCATAGAACTATAATTCCCTAAAATAAAATGTTTCAATTGTGCTTCACATGAAAAATTCTCTTATACCAATGTTTTGGAAGAAAGGTCTTCTAGGAGTCCACAACCATTTTGAGGTTCACAGACAAACTGTTATTCTCCACCCGCAAGTTAATAGCATTAGATTAGGAATTGGGTACGAAAGATTCTTCACACACTTTTTTGCTTCAACCAGGAGATCGAAGAAATGTTCTAATTTATCTTCAACTATCTCCTTCACTTTCCAAAAAGTATTCACTACATCTTCTCTCTACCTTAGAATAAATAAAAGCTCTGACAGCAAAGAATTTATCCTTTTTCTCCGTTCACCATCTTTATCACTGAAAATATCAATTTTTTTACCAAGAGAGTTTAGCTCGGATTCAATGTAGTCAATTTTAGGTCTGAAATTTTCAATAGCATTAGGCCACCGGAGACGATACTTATATACTCTGGCCACATCTTCAACACATTCTTTCATTTCCTTTATGCTTTCTGATAATCTTCTCTACGCACTGATACACCTTTTCTCCATAGCTTCTTGTACTCTTTATCTTTTACAACAATTTCCTCAAATGACTTCTTTAAACGATTTTCAAGTTGCTAAACCAAGATATCTGATAAAATATCTACTAGATTAGTCAAACCAATGTTCTTCCGGAGCATATAACCAACCTACTATCGCACCAATTCTGCCTTTCTCCTTCAACACACAAACACACCAATGTTCTTCCGGAGAATATTGACTGATGTATATGTGATATGCGATCAGCTACAGGATTCATGGACTACCAAAGACTGTATGCAATCTGCCAGGTAATGCATTCGCTCAGTGAAGGAATGAGTTTGCCGATGTCAAGAATGAATTTGCAGTTGACTAAGTAAATTCGCTCTTGACTGAAGGATATATGATCGGATAATCAATGGGTGATATTCCACCTTAAATATATATGATATAGCCACCCTTTCACAAAGGTCGGCTCTTGAGCAAATATGATATTTCATCAAGAGGTTGGCGGACATCATAGGGCTGACCCTATAACAAATATAGGTTATATTTTAATCTTGCACCTTTTAAATGACTAAGGCCAATAGGCCCATTACTCATTTATACGCTAGGTTGACCTTAAAGGAATCCGACCTAGCTACAAAACATCAACATTTATTAATGCCAAAACTCAAACCCACGAGCACATTGGATCAGCAAAGGCACAAGCCTATGATCACAATGATCCAACGGGGGTTTGAACCTTGGAGGACACAACACAAACAGCACCACTCAACCAACACACTATTGGATGAACCTTGATAGATGACCTATTTGACTAGATAAAAGGAACACCATTTTTTTCTAAGATTGATTTTTGATTCAGTTATTACTAGTTATGGATGAGGAAGAAAACATTTTGAAGATTACTTTCAAGACAAGATACAAACACAATGAATTTATAGCCATGTCTTTTGGACTCACTATCTTGCCACTTTAATGAACTTCATGAATAGCATCGTCTGTGACTTTCTTGATAAGTTTGTACTAGTGTTTTTGGTTGACATCTTGATCTACTCCAAAAGTGAAGAAGAGCATTAGTGCATTTGTAGCTAGCCATGCAAAGGTGAAGTAAGCATAAGTTGTACAATAAATAATCTAAATGTGCTATTTTGAAAGGCTAATCCATTATTTAGCACACATTATATTTTTTGAAGGAATTGCAGTAGATCCTAAAAAGATTAAAAGCTATAATGGAATTTTCAATTCCTTAAACATGTCGAGTGTTAGAAGCTTTACAAGGTTAATAGGTTATTATAGAAATCTGTTAAAAGGTTTTCTCAATAGCCAATACCATTACTTATTTGCAAAGGAAAAATTGTATGAATAGCTGTGTGACAATATTATTGATTTTGAAAGAGAAATCAACCAGAACCCCAATCCTACGAGTTCCAGATCCAAACGGTCACTTTTCAGTAATCATAAATGCTTCCATGGAAGGTCTAGGAGTTCATAAGTAGGATGAAATTGTTGTATCTTATGATTATTGAAAGTTGAAGACTTGTGAATTGAAGTATGTTCCTTTTGACCTAGAGCTAGTAGTTGTAGTTTAGGCCTAGTAAAGATGGAGACAGATCTTATTGGGTAAATCCTTCAATTTGAAAATTGACCATCAGAGATTGAAATACATTTTTTGTCAACCTCATTTGAATGCAAGATAGATAAGGTAGGTATAGTTCCTAATTGAATACAACTTCAACATTGAATATATTAAAGGTAAGGAGAATAGGGTAGCTGATGGTCAAAGGAGGAGGCATGTTTTGACAATTGCAATTTCTAGGATTACCTTTAGTCTTTAGACAATAAGTTTTGGCTAAACTGAAGAATAACCCTTGGTATGAGTAGGTGAGTACAACTATAATGAACAATTGATAGATTCCAATTATGTAGGTTGTTCATTTGACATTGATGGACTGATGGGATATTAGAGTAGATTTTTTGTACTTGGAAGTGGAGATCTTAGAACCATTTTGTTAACTAAAGCTCACAATGCTCCATACTTAAAACAACTAAATGCTTAGATTTCCAAAGGGCAAATACTAAAGGCAAAACATATACATCCAGAAGGACTTTTGTATCCTCATGACATACATCAACAAAAGTGGCAAGTATTAGCATGTTTTTCATTCAAGGATTAGTGATTATAGACAAACTTACTAAGGTAACTCATTCGTAGTAACTTAACCAATGATGCTCTAACTCTTACCAAAAGTTTTGTGAAAGAAATTCTTAGATTGCATAGAATGCCAAAAAAGATTATTATCGACAGAGATGCATGGTTTACAAAGAGAGTTTGGACCACTCTTCAAGCTAAATTAGGGACTAAATTGAATATCAGTGCTGTGTGTCATCTTGAAATGAATGGGAAGACAAAACAAATCAAATTCAAGAGGATATTTTACTTATTTTATCTTCAGTTTATCAGGTTCATTTGATCTCTAGGCACTTTTTTTTGTGAACGAGACATTTTCTGTCTTATTCTTAGGGCTATATTATGTATTTTAAGGATCACACACACGCGCGCACACACACACACGCACACGCACACATGCGCACCCACCCACGCACCCCCACCAAACTTATTCTGATTTTAGCTTATTGTTTTAGATTTGCATACATTACGAAGGCTAGGGCTTGATCGTCAATTTTTTGTAATTTTTACTTATTATTCTTCGCTTGAGGTATTCTTCGCTCGAGGCATGCTTCATATCACACACACATACATGCACACACACACACATGTATATATATACATGTACACACACACACACATCAAACTTATTCTGATTTTAGCTTATTGTTTTAGATTTGCATACATTATGAAGGCTAGGTTTGGTTGAAGATCAAGCTTTGTCAATTTTTGGTAATTTTTACTCATTATTCTTCACTTGAGGCATGCTTCATATCATCCATGAATCTTCACCTGACTTGAAATTGTCAAAAGCTTTTCCTCAAGTTGTGTTCTAGAAGCCCTAATGATCATTTCCCTACCTCAAAATGACTCTTCCCTTCCTTTGTTGTCCAAGATCTTGTACTCTCATTGCCTAACGTGCTGGAAAACTCTTATCATTAGCCCTGCAAAGATATTAGCTAAAAACTGTTAATATAGGTTTTTATTTTCCTAGTTGGGTTTATTATTTTCCCTTTTCCTAGTTTTTTCCTACACTTTAATTAAACTTGATTAGGTTAATAAAGCATGTTTACTTAAGACTAATCTCCTATCTATCTATCAGATCACTCACACTGGCTCTGGCAAGTGGGTTGAGTTCACTCCAGACACAGTGGTAATTAGTGAGATGCCAAATGGGTCTACAATTGCAGTGGGAAAGGCAGATCATCAGTCCAGACTGTATCACTTTTCTCACTTTGTTCCCGATTCTCCTTCACTTGCATTGCTTACTCACTCAGATGCGGTGAGTCATTTGTGGCATTAGCGGTTTGGCCACTTGAACTACCGCTACTTGTAGCAGCCCAGTCAGCGTGACATGGTTATAGGGTTGCCGCTTCTATTCGATTTCTTGATGGAGTTTGTCAAGGATGCATTCTTGGCAAGCACCTTGAAGAAAAAATTGATAAAGGCAAAGCATGGAGAGGCACACAACTTTTGGAGCTAGTTCACAGTGATTTAGGAGGATCATTTTCAAATCCTTCTTTCAGCAGGGCCAAATATGTCTTGACATTCATTGATGATCTTTCTCGGTACACCTTTGTATATTTTCTCAAACAAAAGTTTGAGGTCTTTGAGTCTTTTCAGGAGTTCAAAGCCTTTGCAGAGCAGCAATCGGGGAAAACCATCAAGGTTTTGCGCACCGATAATGGCAGGGAATATGTCAACCAGAGGTTTGAGCAGTTTTGTATCTCAGAAGGCATTGATCTTCAACACACAGTTCCCTACACTCCACAACAAAATGGAGTTTCAGAATGTAAGAATCGCTCCTTGAAGGAAATGGCTAATTGTATGATCCACTCCAGATCATTGGCACCTCAGTATTGGGCAGATCAATTGTGCATGTTATATCCAAAATCGAGTTCCTCATCGAGCTGTGAAGGGGGTAACTCCTTTTCAAGCTTGGACTGGTCGGAAACCCACAGTCAAACACTTCTGAGTGTTTGGGTCTTCTACATGGGCCCACATTCCAGCGGAGAAATGCAAGGCTATGGATCCGCAGAGCAAGCTTTGCATATTTGTTGGGTATCCAAATGGTGTTAAAGGCTACATGCTTCTCCATCCTACCACACATGAGCTTTTCATTGAGAGGAGTGTTCGTTTTGAGGAGGATACTTCCAATTCTTCTTCTACCACTTCTCCATCTTTCATTACTATGGAGACATTGCAACTTCATGATGACAGTTCTTTTGAGGATTTTAATCCTCTTGATCCTTCTGAGGAGTCTTATTCCTCCACTTCAAATGACGATGGCGAGGATTCATCTTCCTCTTCTCTTAGTCATCCTTCAGAGGGTGATGATTCTCCTCCAGATTCTCCTCATTCTCCAGCTACTGGGCCTCTTTGGGCTGCTCGTTAGACATTGGAGTCAGCAGGTGATTGGGTTGGTGATCCTTCAAATGGGAGAATAACAAGGTCACAATTTGAGCATGCTCCACATCTCTTCTTTGCTACAGCTCCCGATCCACAGACCTTTCGGGAAGCTTCAGGTGTCCTCGAGTGGGATGCAACTATGCAAGAGGAGTTCAATTCCTTGGAGAGGAACCATACTTGGGATTTAGTCCCTCTTCCTAAGGGAAGGAAATTTGTTTGGTGCAAATGGATCTACCGAACAAAATTTGCTGCAGATAGGTCGGTTGATAAGTATAAGGCTCGCCTGGTCGCCAAAGGATTCTCCCAAGTTGCTGGGATTAACTACTCCGAGACTTTTGTGCCAGTTGTCAAGATGAATTCCATCTGACTTGTCCTTGCTGTTACTGCAGCCCATCGTCGGGAAGTTCATCAAATGGATGTGAAGAGTGCTTTGTTTCATGGTGACCTTCAGGAGGAGATATATATGGATCAGCCACAGGGGTTCGTCCAGGATCCTTCACTTGTTTGTTGCCTTCAGAAGTCTCTCTATGGCCTTAAACAGGCCCCTCATGCCTAGTATGCCAAGATGGACTCCTTCCTTCAGTTAGTTGGGTTCACTCGATGCCATTCTGAGCCAAACTTCTACATTTTGCTGCAGGATAATACTCTCACCTTCCTTGTTCTCTATGTTGATGACTTGTTGATCATTGGGAGTCACTCATCCCGTATCAAGGCAATCAAAACTGCCCTTCATGATCGCTTCTTGATGTCTGACTTAGGCCTACTCCAGTACTTCTTAGGGATTGAGATCACTCAGTCGCCTTCTGGTATCTTCATTGGACAGCCTAAGTACGTTCTTGATATGCTCTCGAGATTTCGCATGGCTGATTGTAAGCCCGCACTGACTCCATTTCTGTCAGGAGTCAAACTTGAGGCTTCTTGTTCATCACCCTTGGCGGATGCTACCTTGTATCGTCAATTAGTTGGAAGCCTCATATATTTGACTCACACGAGGCCTGATATTTCATATGCAGTGGGCCTGGTGTCCAGGTTCATGTAGAAGCCACATGAGCTGCATTGGAAAGCAGCTAAGCGGATTCTTCGCTATGTACAGCGTACTCACAGTTATGGGATTCATTATACAATGGGCATGGATATTGACTTGGTGGGATATACAGATTCAGATTGGGCAGGTGATTCTGAGGATCGCAAGTCCACTTCAGGGTATTTCTTCTCTCTTGGTTTTGGTCTAGTTTCTTGGTTGAGCAAGAAACAATCTGCTATTGCTCTTTCATCTACTGAGGCTGAGTATCGAGGAGCAGTTAATGCTGCTACTGAGGCCATTTGGCTTCAGAACATTCTCACTGAGTTTGGCATTTCCTTTCGAAAGCTTACAATCATCTTTTGTGACAACCAGAGTGCTATTCAGATTTCTCGCAATCCGGTCCATCATCAACGGACCAAGTACATTGAGATTCACATGCACTATATTCAAGAGTTGATTCATAAGCAGGTTCTTGATCTTCAGTACTGTCCGACATCAGATCAAATTGCAGACATCTTCTCCAAACCCTTCACTGAAAGCAAGTTCATTCATTTGAGATCTTTGCTTGGGGTGCGGCAGGTGATCTCTTTTGTTTGGGGGGCTTCTTAGTTCCTTTTTTTCTCTCTCTCTATTCTGGGGGGGGTGTACTCTCTTTTGTTGGGGGGAGCTTCTTCTTTGTTGGGGGGGGAGGACTATGTACATGGGTGCTTTTTAGGCTTCATTTGCCGGGACCCATATTTTCACCCACCTAAGCTATGCTTAAGGGGGGGTATTAGTGTAAGTTTTTATTTTCCTAGTTGGGTTTATTATTTTCCCTTTTCCTAGGTTTTTTCTACACTTTAATTAAGCTTGCTTAGGTTAATAAAGCATGTTTATTTAAGACAAGTGTGTATTGAGGTGTCGACATGCTATGAGGAGGTGCATTTACTATGTTTAGACCATCATGGTGGTCTCTCCTCATTGGCCGGTATTGCCACCTCCACCCCTCTCTTGAGTCTATATAAACATACTACCTTGCTTGTATTTTCATATAGTTGGAGATAGTAATCTGATGCTATTTTGCCTTGGAGCACTTCACATCAGTTTTCTCTCGGTATCACTGTTATGCTGTTTATTTCATTTGTATTTACAGTTTATTTGATCTATCTCTTTCAATTCAATTCTGGGTTCTAATCTGTTTCTCAGATTTTAACAAAAACAATTACTATAACATTGTCAACCACCAGAGATAAGGAATCAATGAATGGCTTACAAACAAGAAACAAGTAGTTTTTGGCTAGAAATTTAACTCAATAAGAATTTTTTTGTATGGGTACAACAAATAGTTAAAGGATTTTTGGTTAACAAAGCTAGTGGGCGTTTATGCTTATCATGTTTATCAATGGGAATCTCTTTTCATTCTGAGATTGGTTTTTGACTAGACCAAAACCAGAGATATACAACAGAACTTGACACACTAGAATGGTCACCATCACTAAGTATTATCTAACTTGAAATGCACACTTTTTCACTTTTTGTGGTCTCGAGATAATAGTTACATGTGAAAGAAGTTCACCAGTATGCTATGTACATATTTTGCAAGAAGCTGGTCTTAACTTTAGTTCTGATTGTTGATGGTAAGGAGAGAAATGAAAATATATTTAGGACTGAAGAGGTCATTTAAGTTGTTATACTTAACAGAAGGCTACTACCCATGGCAATGTCCTTTTTTCCCTTATTTTATAGAATTAGCAGAATACACGTTTGTTATTTTGAGCTCTTTTGAGATTCTGTTTGTGCCATATGTTCACGTGTACTTAAAATGATTAATTTTGATTTCTTTTACAGAGACACTATCAGAAGATGAATGGGATGCAGCATACCTGTATTTGGTGTTTGTCTTAAGAAAGGTAATTTTATGTGACTCCTTTTAGCCATAGTGTATTTAATGAGCAAGAGCAAGAATAGTGAGTACTGTACTTTTTTCCTCTGGATATTTTTGACTACTCTATGTCCATTTCTCTGGAAAGATATGGTTAGAAAGATTTATTCTAGTATTTTGTTGTTACTCATGAAAGTGTTATAGCATAGCTGGTGAATTTTGGTCTGGCAATATACAGATACATACAGTGAAAAATAATAAAATCTATCAGTCAATAGGTGTTATATTTTAGAGGTGATGGGTACAATATCTAGTACCTTTGTAAAGTTTTGCATAACCTGATGTTTTTTGAGTTAATTGAAGTTGCGAAAATGTAAATGACGAATGTGGAAAACATAGATTGCTAACATAGATTACTAGTAACTCTGTATGCGGATATTCCATGATTGTCAGTCGTTACTGTAGGAGATTTGTAGGAACAAAATAAATGTAACAAAACCGACTACACAAGTGGCCTAGCCACTTGCTATCTGCCACTAGTTATGTAATCATTGAGATTACTGCTTAGTAAGCTTCTCCAGGTCATTAATTTCCTATGCACCTCCATGTGGAAAGTGGAAACTGCTGTTAGAAAATGGGAGGATTATCAAGGACTGTAAGCCCTGTGGAAATTGAGGTAGTAGACAGACAATGAGAAACCAAAACTAATGATGGAGGATGCACTAGTGCTACTTCTGATTCTGCATGCTTCAATTTAAAATATTGCAAAAGGAAGTCTTCAAGAACTTCAACGTCTCCATTCTCATGGAGTTCTTCACGAGGAATACATAGAATAACTGCCTTCCATGTTACACTACCCAAACCCAAAACACCTAGTGTCTTTTCTATATTTAGAATATTTTATTGCTTTTCACTTGAAGAGGAAGACTTAATGTTTTATTTGAATTTTAAATGTGCCAGAGAGGCCAAGGAGAAGCCACCAAGAAGAACACACAGCGTAGACAACCGGGTCAAATAAAAGAGAAAGATGTTACATATCTCAATTGATGACAACAATACACAATTCTTCTTGTCTCCTAATATGGGGCAGATAGAAATTGTAAAGTTTTAAGATATTTATTTTCTGTACTTGTTTTAGATAGAAAGAAGCTATTCTCTAATATAAAGGAGGCTTGGAATGATGTTATTCTGCAACAATGTCATTTTACATTCAATAAGAAAAGCAAGATATTGTTTATGCTCATTATGGTTTTGTAAGCTGCTCAATTATGCTATTTGCTCCTTCTTACACAAAAAACAGGTTAACATCACTCAACATGCATTATAATTATTCATACGTAAGCTGCTAGATTATGATATTATTCTTCTTCCAGAAAACAGAGCTTAACATTATCCAACATGCATTCTCCGTACCATGTGGTGAAGAGTTGATTTTGATGCTCTTTCAAATAAATTCTGAGAAATTCTTATGTGTTGAAGATGGTTGATCTTCAGGCGGCATAACATTTGTTCATTGGTGTCTCTTGTCATTCACAATGTTCAAATTGCAAAGCTTAGCTAAAACATCTATTCTTTTTATAAATATATAGACCTGAAAGTTAACTCTCCTATGGTTGGCCCCTTGCTGATAATTGTCAGCTATGTTCTACATTTAACTTTTGCAATAATTTATGGCATGAGAAATATAAGGATTTCTCTGTTTCAGATTTCAACTCAACATTCTTTTTCCTTATTTTCATTGTCTTAATTAAGAGACATGCAAAATAATTTTATTTGTTTTTCAGCTAAGATTTGCAGCGTGCAAAAATAGTGATTTGACAGGTCAGTCCAGCAATATACTTATGTACTTACAAATTAGCTAAATCCAATTTTAGGGGATATGATGCTGTTTTGTGTGGAATTCAAATCATGTTTAGTTTGGACTTTCGCTTTTATTTATGGATCAGAAAGATTAAGCCTTAAGAGGACTTTTTTCTTGTGGAAAATGTACATGTTCGTCATTTCATTCAGACGAGTAGTATTATGATTATGTATGTCAGGATTACGAAGGACCATTATAATATGGAAACCAGTAAAGATTTTCTGTTTTTGACTGCAGAGGGATCCTATGGCAGTTTTGTGCATTTTGGAAATCAGGATCAATAACTTGTGCATTCATGTTTAGTGGATCAATAATATGTGAAGTTGCTCCTGGTTTATGTAATGTGACTAGGGATATGATATTATAAGGTATACAGGTGGATGGAGATGTTGACATATGGCACACATCCCTTAAGTTAGTCATATCGGGTCATGCGAATAATTTAAGTAATTAATTATATTAGGAGTTGAGTAGGCCTTCATTAGGATTTACCCTTTTATTGTATTATTCGGAGGTATATATAAAGGAAGGTGATTATCATTGTGAGATGTGTGAATTATGATATTGTATTTGAGACCTCTTGGAGATAGCATGGAGTGGCTTTTTCGTAAGGAGTATTGTATGGTGCTACCCTACCTTAAGGGTTTACTCTTGTAGAGTTGTAAATTGTAACCCCTTACAATTTCACACTGCTCTTTGGGCCCTTGCTTAAGTGTGCCTTCTCCTATGTCATTTCAAGCTTATTTGGGTTCTATCATATTTTAAATTTTCAACACACTTTATTCCACATTTAAATGTCATCAATCCAAATTTTTAAATTTCAGATCCAATATTAGGGCCCTATTGTCTCGCTTCCTACAAAAGTGAGGCTTATCTTGTTGGGACACCATTTAAAAGTAGGAAGTGTCCGATGCTTTTTGGCTGAAATTTCGATAGAGTAATGCGTTGGTCTATAACATTGCCAAATTTGGTCTCGAAATTTGGATGACTGTTGTAAGTCGGCCAAAATGCAAAAATACCTTGAAAACCTTATATAAGCCATCATTTCTAATTCATTCAAACATCTAGCAATTCTATCATTCTAATTCAAGAGCAAGCATTCTTCTTTCAAGAGTAGATCTAAGTACAAGGAGCATCAAGTTACAAGTTATCTTCAAGTATGCTTTCATGATGGATTTTGTTATGATTTATCATGTTATTGGATTAACACATGGAGGACTTATCTAAAAAGTATTGCATCACCTATCAAACGTATAATCATTTCATTTCAACACTTCAATCAAACATTTCATTTCAGATTTAGCCTCTACCATACCAGGGGTAGGCTCTCTTTCTTTTGTGCATTTGCAAGCTTAGGAATAGGTCTGGGACAAATTCTGAATGTATAGGAGCACAGTGCAGATAGGAACAAAGTTTCCTAGAAAACTTCACTAGAAAATGCATGGCATATGTCAATTAGCGCTAGTGTCCTGAATTAGTGCTAGTGTCTTGAATTAGCACCAGGATCCTCGCAGTTTAGCTTGAAATTTGGACGGAAGGCAGTTTGAAAGTTTTTGAGCCCAAATTCGTCACTTGTTTCCACTTGGACACCTGTCAGGACTATGGCACCTAGCTCCAATGTCCTGCCATTTTGAGGTCTACATGCTGTCATAGGTTCCTCTTTGCTCCTTATTTATAATTCTATACCTCTCAGTTGACTCTTAGTTCTCTAGCTATCTATTTATGCTGATTTTGATCAATTTTTTCACCTAGTTCCTACATTTTCACATCTAAATTATTATCCAAATCATCAACAATCAACTCAAGTACCCAACTCTCCTAAGGTATTGAAGTTGGGCCTAATTGGTTGTTTACCATTGAAATTGATGGGATTGGGTTTGGCTCCTTGTTTTCATGTTCAAGCTAGTGAACTCCATTTCCTTACATTTCATTTTAGTCAACCCGAAATGTCTTGCACTTGCATAATTTTTTATCTTAGTTTTATATCTGATTCTTGCATGGAATTCTTAAATATAGATGCTTTCATTTTTCAAATTCATTGTTTATGTACTTGTATTGGTTAAAAAGTCATAAAAACTACTTATTGTTATCACTCACATCATGCATTTAGCATATGTTATCATTTGAAAAAGAAAAATTGTTTTCATTGTGTTTTCAATTAGTTTTATGATGCATATATTTCATAGATATGATAGTTGTCTAGCCTCCCTTGCATCACTCTATTTTTCTCCTAAAGATCCTCTTATCCATAAGGACCTTTTAATGCACAAGGATGATTATATTAGTACATTTATCAATACTCTCTTTTCTAAAGATGAAGCATTGATGAATTATGCTTGTCCCTCTTCCAAAATTGGTCCTACCCATGAGGATATTTTAGTGTAAGGGGATGATATCATAAACACCTTCCTAATGTCATTTTACCTTCCATAATTGACATCTCTTCTTGAGATGAAGCATCGATGTATATTGCTAATCCCTCTCCCAAAGTTTGTCCTACTCATGAGGATACCTTGCAACAAGAAGATGACATCGTTAGCACTTTTCTTGATGCTCTCTTCTTCTAGAGATGAATCCTTGGAAAACAAAGAGCCCAAACAAGTCAATGCTATTCATATTCCTAGTCATTTGAAGCCTAAAATTATTTTTCATCTTCATCGTGACGCCCCTCAAACTAAAACAAACTTGCGCTTTTTCCAAAAGGTGCTAAACAACGTGATTATCATGTAGTAGCTCACACATATGACACTCAAAATGAGAAGCGAGATTCAAATGTTCTTTCCACTTCTCAACCTTTTCTTCCTCCACCCCCTACTTTTCACAACATATTGGTAAGGAGTATGATCTTGTTGAGCAACTTTGTGGTACTTTAGCTAAGATCTTCCTTTGGGATTGATTCAAACTTTGAGGACCTACTTTATGGTCTTGTTTATCAACTCAAGTCTTGTCACCTTGGGGATAGTCTTGTGTGGTCTCAATCACCTTATGACCTTTCCTTATGTACCTTATACCTCTCCTCATGTCTAGGTAGAAATTCTTGAGTGTGTTGCCTTCTGCATGTGCATTGTTGATTGATGACTAGTTGCCTTAATCTTGAGGTTTGAGCATTATTCTAGTGTATGTTATGCATATTCACACTTAATAACTTAATTTTTTTTTTTTTAATGTATTGTCGCATATTTTTCTCATATCCTCTAAGGTTCCTTGGCAAGGTGTTACAACTAGTATTGGAGTCCATGTTCAAAAATTGCGAGCTCGTATATGCGCTCATTTTGTTTGGTGTAAGTGGTGATTGTTTTTTACATTGTATTCCTTGATGCTTATTGTTGTATTCTTATTGCCTTATATAGCTTATAGGTATGTTTATGATACCTCTAATGTATATCTAGTGATGGTTTGAAGGATGCCTCCTAAGGGGAGTGGTCGTGGTTGAGGGTAAGCTAATCATCGGAGTACATGACTGAATTTTTGTCAGGAGGAGCATCACATTGATCATGAGGAGGTGGATTAGGTTGACCATTAGGGTGAGCAACATGCAGAGAACCAAGGTGGTGGTCAAGATGGTGGGCTTGGGGGTCCTCAGGTGCTTAATTTTCTCAGGATATCATAGAACATTTGGGGCCTCGATAGGAGTTATCTTAGAATGAGAGTCTTGTCCATTTCAACACTGTGAGAGAGAGTGTTCTTGTGGCCCTAGTCTTTCTAGAGTATTTCTTAGGAGAGCGCATAGACGCAAAGTAGGATAGCATCCTTGCAGGTCATATGTGATATTTCCTCATCCACCTACTTATGAGGGCATTACTAACAACATTGAGGCATAGACTTGGTTGATAGATCTTAATTGGTGCTTTTCTATGCATCCTTATAATAGTAATACTAGGGATCATTGCGCCATAATGCATCTTAGAGGATTTGCATCCACATGGTAGCGTATGGAGGAGCAAAAGCTCCATTTAGACATTACCCCAATATCATGAGAGATCTTAGAGATATTTCATGCATGTTTCATTTCAGAGCATTATCGATAGAGTTGTGTCGATGAGTTCCATGAGCTTCATTCTATGGCTATGATCGTAGATCAGTATGAGCATCAATTCTTTGAGTTCACGTTGTATGCTAGAATTTTTGACAATGAGCGTATTTTAGTGTCATATTTTGTTTTAGGCCTTAATGCCCATATTAGTGGTGGTGTTCTAGTCCTTGAACTAAGATTTTGGAGGTTTCCATAGAGAAGGCAAGATTGATTAAGGAGAATCTTGCTAAAGGACTTGAGAGGCCAAATAGGAGTATAAGTTGAGAGGGCACCTCCACCACGTTCAAGAGTACGAGGCATGCAGTCTCAGCCCCTAGGATCATCTACACACTCTGTACCTCTTAGATTAGGTTAGCAATATCAATAGAGGTAGAGGTAATCCTAAGGCTCTTCTTAGAGATAGGGTTTAGGTATTGATCACAACATCATGGTGGGTAGCATCCTAGAGATGAGGCCTATAAATAGGTAGCTAGGAGTGCATGTTAGAGTTGTCAACAAAGTTCTAGTAGGGTCAGTTTCCATCAATCTAGTGCATCCTTTGTAGGTCGTGGTTATGTTATAGGAGGATGTTACACCTGTGTTCAACATGGTCATATAGCAATTTAGTGTCCTCAAAGATTAGTTTCAGGACTTAGTCAGAGCTAGGCCACTTTTGAGCATACAGTTGGAGATGTAGGGTGATCTCATAGGTTATTTGCAATGCATGATAACCGTCAAGTTGAGAATGAGTGATAGCCATTGAGACTTTAGGTGTTTTATGTGGGATTCTATCTTATCTTATTTGATTACGATGCTTCAAATTCTTATATATCCCTTCCTTGTGGAATGATGTGGGCTTGTGGTGTCAAGGCAAGATGATAGTTGGCAGGTTGAGTTTGCTATCAATTCTAAGGTGGCCATAACTTCCCTATTTCATGGTTGTGTGTTGGATTTGAGAACCTTCCTTATCACCATAGACCTTCGTGTCCTTCCTTTGGGGTCTTATGGAGTTGTTTTGGGTATGGATTGGTCGGATGCTCATCACGCTTGTATTGATTGCCGACGTAAGTTGATCGAGTGTTTAGATGATTCTAGAGAGAGAGTTGAGCTTGTAAGGGTCCAAAGACATATTTCCCTACGCATTATCTCGTCTATGTAGCTGAAGCGGTGTATGAGGCAAGGTTGTCAGTTGTTCATAGATTCAACGAGTGATATTGATGAGGGTGAGAGTTGAGAGGTATTTGTAATACCCTAAAAATGGTCACCTAAACCATGGGCCCCTAATCTCGACAACATCACCAAGGTCCTAAACAAAGGCAATTAAATCAACCTTGATCACCTAATTAATTAACTCTTCAATCATTAATATTACATGGCAAATAAATCACTCTATATTAATTAAATATTTATTTAATTGATTAAATCATTTCAAGTAAATCATTTTGATCAATTATCCTATTTATTTAATCAAATATCCTAGCATATTTAATTAATAAATAAATTTGCCATTTAATCATAAAAAAATGAATTAATCACAAAAAAAGGAATTAATTTACAAAAAAAGATTTATCACAAAAAGAGGAATTAATCTGCAAAAGAAAGAGTCAAATTGAAAACAAAAGAAAGGAATTAAATTGAGAAAAGAAATCAAAATTAAGTTATTTCTTTTTCTAAAATTGAGATAACTTGAGAAAAATTAGAAAAACAATTAAATTGAATTAATCATTTTCTCTAAAATTAAAACTTAAGTTTTTTTTGAGGAAAGAAGTTCAGTTGCATTGAAAAGACTTTTTCTAAATAAATATCTTGAACAAATTAAAGAAAAGTTCATGGAATTACCTATTTTTATCTCAAGTGCATGGAATCAACTAAATTTGATCTCCAATGCAAACTCAGACTTATAATTTGAATGCATTCAATCAAGCTATAATTGGAATCTATCTCAAGATTAACTTAATTTGATCTCTCAATTATTTCAATTATCGTAAATTGTGCTTTTCTTGAGAAATCTCAACCGTTCATTGTTAATCGATCTTGACCGTTGGTCTCTCTTTTGAGTCTCTATAAATTCAGCCTTCATCTCTCATTCAAAAGACCCTGAAGATTTCATATGTGTGATTTCATATGAGCCCCATAAGCTCAAAGATTATGAGCTGAACTATCCCACCCACGATTTAGAGTTAGCGATACTTGTGCACACACTTGTGCATTGGAGGCACTTCTTTTTGGGCCATTGGTTTGAGTTGCATAGTGACCATCTTAACTTGTTGTATATCTTTACTCAATCAAAACTTAATGCTAGGCAACAACGTTGGATGGAGGTCCTTTGTCAGTATGATTTTAATGTCCACTACATCCATAGTAAGGAGAATGTTGTTGCAGATGCTTTGAGTAGGAGGAGACATTAGATCTTAGTGATGACTCTTGGTGTAGATTTTGTGGAGCCATATCCTTGATGCACTTCCTAGTGATACATTATATCAAGAGGTGAGAGTAGACATTAATTTGGGGAGAGTCCTTGAGGGTCAATTTTTCAAGATATTCCTTGGAGTCAAATGGAATATTGACATCTTGGTCGTATTTATGATCCTCTTTTAGATGGTTCGTTCTTTGATCTTGTCAAAGGCACATTATGCTCCTTATTCGACATACAACAATGTCAAGAAGATGCATGCTGACCTTAGATAGTTATATCATTGTGTAGGGATAAGGCATGATGTTGCAAACTTTGTGTCCACTCGACTAGAGTGCTAGAGGGTGAAGGAAAAACATTGTAATCTCATAGGTATCTTGCATTCACATCTCATTCCCAATTGGAAATGGGACACTATATCTAAGGATTATGTTGTGGGGCTACCTATGTGTTTGTGTTGTCACGATGCTACTATGGTTATAGTAAATAGATATTCCAAGGTAGCACACTTATCTCCCAAAAGATCTTCCTATACTACTACTTTGGTAGCACATGTTTATGGTGGATAATGTACGATTGCATGGGATACCTCGTAGGAACATATCAGATCAAGGCTCAATGTTTAATTCTACATTCTCAACTTCTTTATAGCATGCATTGGGTGCCCAAATTAATTTCAGTGTTGTATATCACCTCGAGACCGATGGATAAACAAAGAGAGTTAATAAGGTTTTGGAAGACATGCTTTGCATGTATTTGATGATCAACAATCTTGTTGGGAGGACTATTTGTACCTGGTTGAGTTTGACTATAATAATAGGTACCATATTTCTATTGGCATGCCACCTTTTCAGGTTTTATATGTTCATCTATGTCGTACTCCATTGAGTTAGGATTGTTTAGAGGATTATATTATTTTGGGTCTTGAGATGCTTGAGGATATGGAGCAACAAGGGGTTTGAATTAGAGAGCATTTAACCATAACTCAGGATCAACAAAAGAAGTATGCCAATTCCCATAGAGTAGATCACTGGTTCTCAGTAGGAGGTCATGTGTTCTTGAGAGTGCATCCTCAAAAGAGCCCTATCCATTATGTGGAAGGCTCTAAGTTGCCACCATGTTTTGTTAGACCTTTTGAGATTCTAGAGAAGAATGGTCCTATTGCCTACTACCTTGCCCTACCACGTATCCTATCTTGCATCTACAATGTATTCCATGTTTAAGTGCTTGGACAATATATTCCTGATTTGACACAAGTTCTTGATTTGGGTGCTTTATAGGTTGACTACGGGCAACTTTCTTTGGAGTCCATGCACATCTTTTAGCATTGAAGACTAACCCTTAGGGGTTGAGACATAGAAAGGGTAAGGGTCCTGTGGGACCCGAACGATGAGACTGCAACCACATGGGAGGATGCTATGCGGTTGAGAGAGTTGTACCCCTATCTTTTTGAAAGCTTCCAGGAGTAAGCCTAGTCCTACTATATGTAATGCCTCTTACATTTGCATTCTATCATTTGCTTATTTTGATCCAAGATTGACTCCATTTATGTTATGCATCTTGACTATGTGTATATCACTTTTGTATTGGCAACCACATGGTGCATCCTGATAATAGTTATATTCTTCTATTCATATGATGTCACTACTAATGTGGATAGTAGGCTATACTTGTAGTTTTAGTGATGATCATGTATGTGTGATGGCTCTATGATGATGTAACATGATGTTATAAGATGATGTATGGATTATATTATGAGGATATTTTGATGAAGTTGATTATGATATGACTAGCTAATAATGATTTAATGATATATTACTTTGATGAGATACAATGTTACTAACAATGATTAGTATGTGACTCCAATTGGGGAATGATTATTTATGATTTTAGTTATATTATATATGTATGTATAGGTGTTTGTATGTTTTCGTTGATGCAGGTACATGACATCAACTCCACCTGGCTTCACAAGTTTGAGGCTGCCCATATCGCTGATAGTGGTTATAGGAGAGCACTATGGCCAACTAGGTCACCTAGCATTAGCCATCATTCCAAATTTAGATGAATATTCCTTATTTCTTGTGAATACAACTCCGATTACCACTTTGGTAATGTTCAATTACCCTTATGCATTATTGTGGAAGATGAATCAAGATTGTTTGTGCATAGTCAATCAGTCACAAATTGTCGCTATTGTAATTTTTATATTAATGATATTTAATCTCTATAGTGAAATTTAATATTTAAAATGTGCATTTTTCTATGTGTTTGATTTAATGTGCATTGTATGATTTAATTTGGGGGGGAATTGTGGGAGTCTAGTAGATATTTGAATTTGAACTTGGTTTTTTTATTAATGATTTTCCACTCAAAAAAGTGAGTATATAGTTTTGTATGGGAGCTCATTTGCACAATACTTAGTCTATTTTGGTTATCTTTCTCTCAAAAACCCCATGTGAGGAATTTGAATAGGTGAGATTGAGAGTTTCCTTGAGTAAATTTTTATGGGCATTGGCTTGAAAGATTTGGAATAGAGAGTTTTACCAGTTATCTTGAAATATCATCCCCTCTTGGTGTCTTTGGCATGCAATCTCAATTTAAGGTTTCATCAAGTCTTGAGGTAGGTTTATTTGTTTTCTCTGTTGATTCTCAATTTGATTTATCTTAGTGTGTTGTAAATGGTTTATAGGATGTATTTGAATATCCTTTCAATTTTATTTATCTCGTTTGAGCATTCTTTCTGTTATATGCTTTAAAATTCGAAGATGTGGGTTTTCTAAGGGGAGATGCTACTCAATTTTTTTGGGATGGGTGTAATTGGCATTTTGTTTTTATTTTTGTGAAGTTGAGTAGTCAAGAATCAATGGATTTCATTATTTTTTACCTCCTATGCTTTGTATTTTTTATCAATTTTCATTTTTAGCCCCTTTTCAATCCACCAAAGCAATTATCTACATTTGACACCCAGAACTATAGATTTGGTCACCAGTTCTATGCAATTGACAAAGAAATACACAATTGACATAGAACTGCACTTTTGACCTAAAACTGTGCATATAATTTAGGCTTGCACTTTTGATTCAGAATTGCACATCTGACTTTGCACAATTGATCACTAGTTATATGCCTTTGATCACCAAAATTGTGCATCTAGTCACTAGAGCTACACATTTGATTATGTGATTTGGTTTGGTAATTGATTGTGGTTTCATGAATTGATAGTTTGTAAATTGCATCACAAGATCAAATTGGATCTATCTACGTGACTGTATCACCAATTGAGGGTGCCTCATTAATGCATCAGAGTAGTTTGTGTATGAATATATAATTGATGTATTGAGGTGTTGCATTTGATATTGACATGAGACTAGGGTTAGGTACTAGAGTGAGTGTATGTAGTGGCTCCCAACGTGTCCTTGACCCATAATTAGCACATTGGCAATCACATTTGAGGAGTCTCTTTACAAGTGAAAACACATAATGAGATAATTGGATTGCTTAATATACCTTGAGAGCTAGTATGAGGCCAATGATGCATTGGGAAGACATTCTGACACATGTGATGCCAAATCGTACCCAAATTGTTATTCCCACACATGTGGTGTTGGATCTTGCATGACCGTCATTCTCATCCATATGAGACAATGCTTGGTTTCGTGTGGTGCCATTCCTTCATGCACATATGATGACACTCTCTTGTGTGTACTCTAGAATCTAATACCTTGAGTAGTTGAGTAGAGACCCTCAATGGATTCATGAATTGGTATCATCTCATTATTGATGTTGTATTGCATGTTATATGATAGTGTATACCATGTATGCTCCATGTTTGGTGTGTGTGTGTTTTTTTAATCCTTTCTTTCATTGTATCATTGTTTGGGCCTTGCAATTATCTCCACAAGAATAGCAGGGTGGACCTATAGGTAGCACATGGTCAGGGGGCATTGCATACCATCATTGGGGATCGATGGACCTTGTTTCAGGAGAATCTTGGAGATCTTGATCACCTTCCTGAATACTTGATCTTCTTCTTCCTTCTTCATTGTGTTTTGTAAAACAAATCTAAATTTTTATTAATATTATAAATATTGATTATTGTATTTTGAAAACACTCCAAGAGGAGAATGACGTATCGGTAACATAATGGATATGTACTAGTATAGATTTACATGGATGGGTGCTAGGATTGGCCATGAAGAATGACCTTGTATGTCTTTCATTTCATGATGTATATTGTTGTTATCATAGGAATAATTCAATTTGTTCTTTACAATGAGTATATATTTGTCTTGCATAGAATCAGAGGTTGATTTAGTCATCTCCTAGTTGGCCATGAGGTCTTGGCCCATGGTTAGTTATGTTGCAAAGGTAGAGACATCAAATAATCTTAGATGACAAGTTTTATGGTTATGCATGGTTTAGGATGGTGTCAAGGTTGTCTGATTATAGCCAAGGCTTAACCTTAACCTTGTAGTGACATCAAGGACCTAATTTGTGGTCTTGTATCAATTCGAGTCTTGCAACATTGGGTATAGTCTTGTGTGGTCTCAATCACCTTAGTCACCTTTGGACCCATGGTACCCTATACCTCTTCTCATGTTGGGGTGAAGTTCTGAGCACGTTGCCTTTCACTTGTACATAGTTGGTTAAATCTTGAGGTTTGAACATTATTCTAGCATATGCTATGCTTTTTTTTTTTGATAAGTCATAGCCAAAGCGGTACTTTTTAGCTTTTTCTTGGAGCTAAGAACCAGTTGAGTAGACTCAGACCCAAGATTGCCCATATAGGAGGCTTATAGCTAACCACTGCATTGTGGGTCATCCCCTAAAGCATGTATGTTATGCATATTGAAACATAATAATTTTATGTTTTAAATATTTCCATGTATTTTTGTGTATTTTTATCATATCGTCTAGGTTTCCTTGGTCGGGCGTTACAATAGTGCTCCCTGTTCAAGCTAAAATTTTGGAGGAAGTGTAGAGTCCTAGGGTCCCAAATTTGATTTCCATGCCCAGTTGATCATTTGTCAAGACTAGGGTGCCTAGCTATAGTGTCCACCTAGTTTCAGATCAAATTTTTATGATAGGCTCTTCTCTGCATCCCCTTTCCAATTTTGTACATGTCAGTTGATTTCTAGATCTAGATTTATTTGTTCATGCTATTTGTTGTCTATTTTGTACCATTTAACCTAATTCTTTTCATCCTTCTTATCTAATCAATAAAATCAACAAAAGAGAACAATCAATCATTATGCCTAACTCTCCCAAGTGTTTATAGTTGGGCCTATTGGTTATTTATCAATGTATTTGGTGGAATTGGGTTTGATTCCTAGTTTGTATATTTAAACTAATGACCTCATTCCCATTACATTATAAGAGTCATAAAAGGATTGAAGTGTGGACATTTAAAGATGATTAATTAATACCATGCTTAATATTCTCTTGTGAGGGGACAATCTAAGAAGTGCCCCATGTGGTTACATTGTTCATGCCTAATAAATTAATATTTCATTTCTTTTCTATTGATTATAGATAGGAAAAAATATCAATTGCTATAGCAAGTACCTACTAGTAGAGGAAATCTCCCACTATTGTAGGAATGATTCACTAGATTGACCTAAAAGTCGTTTTAGACTAAGCAAACTAGGTGAGAGACGAATACATGCCTTTACATTGCTTAATTTACTCTTCTAGTCTACACACATATGATACCATCATCAATTATGATTTTGAAGACTTGCAACAAAGAGCTAGTATCTATGGGAAGGGGATAACCTCTTGAGCTAGCATGAAATTTAAAAAAGAAGCCTCAACCAAAGCTTTCAATAGAGGTACTCTTTGTTGCATACAATCTTTTTTATGCATCGTGTGAGCAAAGATTATTCTTTTTTGTAACACCCAATGGGAATCACATTACTTTTAAGTGAGTCGCATTGTTAAATTGTGTATTGGAAAGGTGATAATGACCTTTTACCCAAGTTGAGGTAGACATGTTTAGCTAACAATAAGTTTTTCTTGACACTTAATCAATGGTGTAGAATCAATACTCCACTCTCTTCTTGTTGAAACTAGAATTGGATGGTGTGAGATTGTATGAACTTATATTAGCGATCTCTAAAATTCACGTATACATTGAATAAAATTGTTTTGCAAAAAAACAAGTTAAAGGAGTTTAATACATTTATAGGCTTTAAGTGGGCATTTGGTAATTTAGAGTAGTCATATACGAGCTCAAAGATTCTCCAAGGTTGAAAGCAAGTATAATTGAAGTAAATAGATACAAATCAATTATTCACATGAATGGTATGACTGGGAAGAAGACCTGGTTGTCCATAGAGGTGGTATGTGTTTTCTAGGCCTTTTATTCATTTAGGGAATCTATTAATTTTTAGCTAACAAGTGGTGCAAGTGGGACTTGTACATTATACTAGAAAGGAAATGCATTTTAATATCCAGCGTAGTTATGCCATTTACTAGTGATCACGTAGAGATCATCTCTCATGAATCGACAACTTTTGTCTGATCCATGAGTGCACACTTCTCACAGATGAAGAAGTTGATCATGCTCAACGTAACCTTAATGGAATAGTGCAATAAGTAGAACCTTAATCATGGTGTAGAGCATACACTAATAACCATTACAGTGGAAAACATGCAATAATAAAAAATGGTAGCTAGTTTGAATTTCTAAAAATACTACATAAGCAGTTATCAATTGAAAAATCAAGTAGATCACACATTCAATGTCTTTGATAATTTCTCTTGTAAGAGGAGATAAATACAACCAAGAAAATTCTTAATTCAAATTGAGTGGAAGCATATGTATCCCATGGACAAACCATGAACCGTAGACTTGATTATGAATTCTTTGAAAATTACTTCTCTCACATGGTCAGGGCAAGGGAGTTTTTATATTTTAGGAAGATTATGCAAATTCCATATGGAATTTTTTAAAATCAAATCAAAGTAATTCTTTCTAATTAGGAGTGTAGATTCAATGCACATGAGATTAGTCAAAAAAACTGTCATGATTCTATGCTTAACCGAACACAAACAACCAAATGCAAAGGTTTAACATTTGAAGGCTAGGTAGGTTGCAAAAATAAATGATTTCTTAGAATCAAAAATTATGAGGTATCATCACTTCACAACAAGTTTGAGGAGTGGAAATTGTTTTTATTATGTTGGTCAATGGAACATTTTTTTGGTCAATAGAACATTTCTATAACAATCTCTTTCTTCTATTTAAAAAAAAATGTTGAATGCCTTTCTCTTATTTATCTTTCACTATCTATTAACCAATATTGTATGATTTAGATATCTTACAACCACATTAATATGATTTTTTAACTCAATTTATATCTTAATTAGGATACAAAACCTTTCCTACTTTCTCACCTCTCAACTGCTACCTTTAGTTTTCCTAACAACGCACTTATAATGGTTTGCTTGAGGAGCTCCTATCATCTATTTCTAATATCATACTATTAACACTTGGATTACTTGGTATTTTACACACATTGGGATTGTAGTATATATTTATTTATTTACTTTATTTCCATGTTGCATTATTGACCACACAAGTCATTAGTTTTGTGAAAAATATTGATTGTAATAATGTTTATATTTTTGTGTTAGATAATATGTATGCTGATGTAAATATTGAGAAATCCTAAAATTATATATTCTAATCCCACTAATTTATTTGGCCTTAGGATTGTAGGACACAAATTAGATAGATTATACACACCATTGAGATGGTTTTGAAGTTAAATGTTAGAGTGCTCCCCTCATGTGCAATTACCCATGTAATGACCACATGTTTGAGATTTCTTATACTATATCAATTAATAAAGAAAATATATTTTTCATATGGAGCAAAGAAGTCTATATATAACCTTCAAATTTTTGTTCAAACTTTCTTTGAAAATTACATCCCTCTACTCCCCATGTGATTAGGACAAGGGACCCTTTGTATTTTTAGAAACTTATGCAAAATCTATATGGTTTTTCAATATCAAATCAAAATAATTCTTCCTAGATAGGAAGTGTATATGTAAAGCATGAGTGTAGCCAAAAAATTATTATGGTTATAGGCTTAACATGAAAAATTGTAAGATACAAGGGATCAACATTGAAGGTGAGGTAGGAAAATTATTATTATTATTTTTATAATCATTATTCATAATGGATCATCTGTAATGTCTCCACATTGAAATAAAATTTAATGGTAAATATTAATAATAAAATTAAAATTTAAAAGAATAAAAAATAAAATTAAAATGAAAATAGAATAGAATATAATTACATAAAATTAAAAATTTAATTAAGTTAGAGAATGGACAAAAGGAATGAAATGATAAGTTGCGACTCTCTCAAATATGAGGTATAAAATGGAGAAGATAGCCTCATTTAAGAGGGAATAACTTGGGGAATCAGAAGTGTAGAACTGACTTAAATAAGAAGTGCAAATCTGATTGTGAAAGGTTGTGTCCCTTTCAAAGGGTAGAAATAATGAAGGGTTGAACTCTTTCAAAGAGTGCTAATGGTGAAAGGGTGTGTCTCTTGCCAAAGGGCATACATGATGAGGAGGTGTGACCTCTCCCTCACATTGAGAGAAATAAAATAAAGGAATCAAATCATCTAGTAACACACCATCAATCAATTCATATCAAAACTATTATTAAGTTGTAGACAGTAACATCTTTGTTCTTGGTGGTATGCATAGGAATGCACTTAATATATATGTTTAATACAAAACCTTATTATAGACGTCTAAAATTAATTAATTAATTTATATTTACTACATAATTAATTAATTTAATTATGTTATTCCCTTTAATCTTCTCATAATTAATTAAATTTAATTTAACTAATCCTATCACTAGAGCCCGGACACTTAATTTATCAAATAAATTAATTATTCCCATTCTTCTAAAAGTCATCCAATTAATTAATTCCTCTAAAATCCCCTTTGGGTAATTAATTATAATTAATTAACTAAATCATATGATTCCTACAAATCACCTTCTTCTAATCCTTAATTAAGGTAATTAATTCTTCTAGAAGCCTCATTAGCATTATTCTCCAATTTTTAATTCCTCCACTCATTCTCTCTCTTCTTGTCAAATCCTCCTAACTTGTCCACTTGTCTTCTAATCCATCATTAACCTTCTTAATCCCTCTTGCTAGTCATTTGCTCATGTCTAATCCCCATGATTAGGCACAAGTCAACTACTTGTCATAAATGACTTGTCTCTCTCTCAACCACCAACCTTAAATGCACCAACTTTGGTCATTTCAAGGATTTCAAATTCTCCCATTTTCCTATGCACTCCCCTCTCCCAATGAATTTTTAATTCATTTTCTCTCCCCATTCTTCTATGCACCTCATTATTTGGGAATTTTTAATTCCCCCCGCCCCCCCTCCCAAGGAATTTTTTATTCATTTTTGTCTTCCAAATGTACTTGAGGATATCTTCCCCATGCACATTGTGGAGTGTGGAGAAAATAAATGTCTTTATGACAAATCTTTTGGTCTCCACACCATGTCCTCTCAATCCACTTCATCTATTTCCTTCAATCTTGGCCCTCCATTTCAAATCAATCTTGACCATCCATTCCTCCTCCTTCAAAGCTATAAATTGGGGTTTCCTCTCCTTCATTTCACATCTCATCTCCATGCAATCACATGCTGCTCATTTGTGCTTAAAATAATCTCCTAAGCATCTCCACTATAGTTAAGTTTAGGCATCCATATCAATCATCTGTTTGCTATCATCCATCACCCATTCATCTCCCTTATCCTTGTTGTTGAGTGTGGAGAGCAATCCACAACTAATCTTGGAGCCAATCCAAACAAGTTGAAGAGGGGCGCATCTTCAACTTCAATCAAGGCTTAATCTGAAGGAGAAGGCAAGAATTTGAGGTATAATGGTTAAGTTTGTTTGAATGTTTGAACGTTTTATGATTTATTCTACTAACCATTGCACCTAGATCTTTGTCCATCTTCATTTTGGCACGTCCGGTGGGACCCACGTCCCTGCAACTAATCTCGAAATTGAGTATTTTTTAAGTTTTTAGCTGCAGGTACCAGATCGACATCTGCAACTGCAAATCGACGTCTCCAACTTGCTGGTTCAACATCTATGCATTGGATCAGTGTCTCCGCTTGAATATTAAATTTTTTGACCTGCCTTTTTTTGCAAGTTCTTGCTTCGACATCTTCGCTTATGGATTGGTGTCTCCACCGAATGTTTTTTGACACTTCAATTTGAGCTTTTATTTATGCATTTTAGTAATTTAAGACAACAAAAAACACAACACACTTAAAAATCAGTTAAAAAGAACAAAAATAATCTAGTTAGTTGCTTTCAATTTTTTATTTTTTGCAAAAATTTGAAATTTTTAGGCTAATTAGGTTAGTTTTTGGGAAAATCGATGCGTTATCATCTGCACAGACGGTCAAAGTTTGTGCTCTGGTTCAACATCTGCGTCGGACCGGAAAGGCTCGCCTAGATTCAAAAATTCAAAAAATCAAAATTTCGGTTAACTGTCTTTCTATTTTTTTTAGCATTTCAACATCTGCACAGACGCTTAATGTATGTGCTATAGATCGATGTCTGCACAGTTAATAGCTTAGTAGTTAGATATCAAATTTCAAATTTGTCATTTTTTTCCCGCTTTTTGTAATTTGGTTCTGTACTCAGGCCTTCTTCGACATTTGCGTAGACGTTTGATGTATGCACAAACGTTCTACGTCTGTGCCTGTGCTTCGATGTCTGTGTCGAGGCCTTAGGAATTTTTGGGTACTGATCCAAAATTGAGTTTTTGTAGGTTTTTCTCGTGTGTCCAAGACAATTTTTGAGACTACTAACCTATTTTGTGTAGCACAAGGGCCAAAGACATAATTTTTCCACGAATCTTAGTTTACTTTCTTGCATTTTTAGAATAGATAACCTTTATTTTTGGGATTAAAAAGAACAAGTGTCTATCATGTTTTGTGCACTTGCACTAGTGTAGTGTGGACCCACTATTGCACTTAGTATCCTCTCCCCTCGCCTTCATGGATCTCGAGTGTAAGAGAAAAGCGATCAACAACACTCGCCTTTTATTTTTGTAGTGGAGGGCTATCCTTGATTGGGGATTTCATCACCTCACAAGGGTATCTCGAATTGGGACATGTCATGGATATTGACTCTCCCGACGCAATCTCAAGTGGTGTGTCTCTAGGCCGCTATATAAAAATTTGGTCAGACGACTAAAGTGCTAAGTAAATTCGACATATGTGGAGGCCTTCTCTGCATCGATAAGCTCAACCTTTAGCGGCTTGCTTCGCGATACCATCGTTGGACTAAACCCATCAGAGAATTACTAAGAACCTTGTATTAGTTGCCAAAATCCCACATTTGATGGTGCAGGGGATGCGTATCATACCCCGAAGTTACCTCTTATGTACCCACTTAGGATGAGAGAGGAATTCCCCATATAATAGATCCTCAGATCTTTGGGGTAAGAGAATATGGTATGACTGAGAAGTGGGTGCACTGTAAGGGGGAGTCATTGCTACCATAATATCTATTTGTTTGCCTTTTTGAGGTATCTCTTTGTGTGAGAGGCCTATCAAATGGTTTCCACTTTTTAGCCGAAGTTTTATGTTTGATGTGTGTCTTCATTTTATGAAATACTAGTAAAATTTATTTGGGCTATTCTAGGCCCCCAATAAATTTCACGCTTGTTATCAAGCGTTGTCCTTGGCCAATGTGTATACTTTGTCTGTTTTTTTCTTGCCAAGAGTAGTTGACAATCAAACATCTTCCCATTTTGGCCGCATTTTACCAACTTTCCATCAAAATCTCACGATTTCATTCATACCCAAGTCAACCAAACATCCTAAAAGGTCAATCCACTGTCAAGTCAAGAAGAATAAGCCTAGTTTGAAACAACTCCTTAAGCATTGAAAATTCCTGTATATCAATCGAAAACTCTTGTTGAAACATAGGACCTTTTTACATAACTTCTGCAATTATCTATGTGGTCACAACAATGAGTTTGAAGAGGAGTCTTTAAGAGAACATTCTTTCTAGAAGAGGTCAAGCCTTTCGCAATCACTCAATAGGGGTGGTCATATCAACTTGTCTTATTTGCCTTCTCAACCAATCACATATTGAGTTTCCTTCCATCTAGAGTAACCTTTTGGTTTTAATCACATTTCTCACTTTTCAATCATCCCCTCTCTTCCACAATCATTGTCATCCTCGTTAATCAACCTCTAAGGACTTAAAACATTGATGAACCAATCAAATTCAATCCTTAATCCAATCAATCAACCTCATTCTAAGGTTAATCCCTTGTCAAAGTTTGATTTAGACCTTCATCCTTAATCAATCAATCAATTGGCTTTTGTGCTTAAGGAAAGAATCTCCCCCAAGTACCCTTGTCTAATCATATTGGGTGGATCAAAACTCTTATCCTTTGTCTTATTTTGCTTAGGAACATTAGTCTATCCTTAGTATAAGAGGACTTGATTATTATCACAAGGTCTAAATTTTACCTAGCTTGGTTGTCACCTAGCTTGTGGTTAACATCATCAATCCCTCACCCAAATCCTAATCCAAGGACTAAGGTGTAATCCTAATCAAAATCCATCATGTCCTAATCCAAGGAACATCCTAATCGAGTCCCATCAAATAAAAAATTTGCCAAGTCCTCTCACCAACATTTCTTCTAAATCATCTCGGAAGGTTTCCCATTTATGCTCTTGACTCGCTCACAAAAAGCGAAAATGGCCACTAAAGGCGATGAGATACCTAAGACTAGTCACCTCTTCGATCAAGATACCCAACAAGATGAACAACTTGTTGATCAACTTGACCTTACTCCACGTGTCGAATCTGTTGTCGTTGATCCTTAAAATCAAGACATGATGGAGAGATTTTTCAAACATAATCCTAATGGGCTTGTAGCTCATCTCATCACTCACAGGACACATCTGCACCCAAGATTTGACCAGTCTATCCTTGACAGACCTCTGGAAGGTGACCTCGTATATCAATATGTCATTAGCGTCATCCTCCATCCACCACCCACGACATCCACACCAACGGTTTCTTTACCTCCAATTTTTGTACCTCAAAGTACGACCCATCCAACTATGTATCAACCTCCCAGGTCAACCACACCTCTCCATATTTCCCTCAATTACATCAACACAAGTTTGCCTCCCGCTAGCGCTATTCGCAAGTCACATCACAACCTTTCGTTTCCTCATATCAATATATTGGTGGTGGTGGTATTCCATCTTCATCTCATCAAATACCTATGCCTAACATGGGTTATTATGTCCCTCATGTCCCTAATCAACAACCCGATCTCATCAAGGAAATTCAGGACATGAAGGACCTTATCAAGAATCTTAAGAGTGGGACAAACAAGAGACCCTACACGTTTGAGGAAATATGTCCTTGTCCCTATGACCCATCCATTTTCGTCACACCCTACCCACCTGGATTTGAAATGCCTAAATTTGAAAAATATAAAGGCAAGGGTGATCCTAGAGACCACGTCCGTGAATTTCACATCCTATGTCAAGAAGTCTCTTATAGTGACATCTACCTTAGAAGAATTTCCAAAAAGTCTTATCGGGGATTCCCTCGCTTGGTTTTCTGCCCTACCCCATGGTTCCATCACATCATTACCAGACCTAGTAGAAAAATTTGCGTCTCACTATGCCTACAACATTGAGAACGATGCTTCTATGATGGACTTATGCAATACAAAGCAAAGGCCTGGAGAAACTTTCACCAACTTTCTTCAAAGGTGGCGACATCTCATCAAGAAGTTTCCTTGGGACATACCAGAACCACATCAAATTGAGATATTTCAATGCAATTTGGTACCTGAGTTGTCTAAGCCTTTGACTTGTCAATGTTAGACCTCCTTCGACAAAATTTCCGAGAAATATTTAGCCTTAGAACGTGTGCTCTTAGAGGAAGGAAATTTAAAACACTATAAAAAATCAGGTCAAACTTCTTCCTCTTACAATGATAAGCCAAAGTTTTGGGGGAGAAACAAAAATATTGTCAATGATGGAGTCACCCATGCCAAGCATGTCCAAACAGTCACCGCCCCATCCAAACCCACCACCACCAACAATTTATTCAACAATCGATCTAATCCTCAAAACCAATCCAATCAATCGTAACCCCGCAACAATTCTTTTGTCCAAGGTCGACCTCCCCGCCCCAACAACCAGTCCCAACGTGAGTGCACTCTGCTTGGTGAGGCTATTGAGGTTATTTTCCAAAAGCTTGTCAAGGCTGGCACTGTTGTCTTTTCGATAACACACCCTTTTGATCCAAATTAGCCTAATCCTTGATGGTATAATGAGAACGAATATTTTGACTACCATCGTATCAATGGTCATGATACACACAAGTGTATGAAGCTCAAAAACTACATCCAAGACCTTATAAACAAGGGTGACATTGAGGTTGATATTGCAAAACCTGGTAACTCCAATGAAAAACTTAAAATTTATCAGTACCCATTCCCTAAACATAGTAAGGATAAGGCCTCATCATCTCATGCCATCAATTATGACTATACCAATTATGTGTTCGACTTTGGCTCCTTGGTAGGCCGCATAGAACCCATTGACACCCATATTAACACCATCACAATCAAAGGAGTTGATCCCCCTCCTACTACTCATAGACCCGTAGTTGCCATCCAAGGTATCCATCCTCTGCAATCCTCAAGTCGATCCTCCCAAACAAAAAGTCATTCAAGGTGCCACAACTTCAAACTCTCAGAATGACTATAATGTTACCAGTCGCAGAGGAAGAGTAATCATCCAAGGAGATCCTCCCCCTCCCCTGCAACCCCCCATGTCATCCACCCGCTGATATGATATCCATGATCATCCTGGGAAAACACCTACACTGATCTCCATCCTTGAACTCCTCAAGACATCCCCCGTCCATAAAGAGATCCTTGAACAAGCCCTCCTAGAGTCCTACGTCCTTGACAATATCAACACAGCCTAATTCCAAGCCTTCATAGGCAACCTTGCTGTGCAACATCACCTTGTGTTCACATCCAAAGATGCACCTGTTGACGACCCGTATCACAATAAGCCCCTCCACATTGAAGCTATTGTCCAAAAATGCAAAATCAAAAGGGTCCTTATAGATGGTGGATCTGGCTTAAATATTTGTACATACAAGTTAATTAAACAATTGGGAATCTCTAAAGATTTGGTTGGTCCATCTGGGAAGATCACAATAAAAGCCTATGATGATGGAGAAAGGGTTTCAAAAGGAATAATCACATTACCTCTTCAAGTGGGCCCTGCAATTGTGGAGACAACATGCTTGGTCTTGGATCTTGACCTCCCATATAACATCCTTCTTGGTCATCCATGGATCCACTCTATTCAAGATGTCCCATCCACCTACCATCAATGTCTCAAATTCCCATTCAATGATAGAGAATTCAACATTCATGTTGACCCACAACCCCTAAAATATTGTAAACTTCTTGAAGGGAAGCACCCCTACCATTGTCTGCTTAATTCACCTACTCCACCACCCCCATTTGATCCCTCAAATGTCGCTTCCACTTCATCCCAACTCGAGGTCAAGGTGAGAATCATTGATAATGGTTGTGGAGAGTATACCCTGCAAAATTATCTCTACATGGGTCAACTCCCACCTTTTCCCAAGACATATGGAAAGCCAGAAGAAATCAAGAAACAAAGTAAACCCACCATGAAGTGCAAGAAAACCACCTTCCAGTAGTGGGGCCCACTTGATGAAGAAATCTTAGAAACCAATGTCACCTCTTGGTTGTATCAGGAGGAAAATGAAGCACCATCAACCATTCCTAAAAAGATGTATCTTAAGGCATCCGCTATGGTAGATAATAAGAGTTACAAAGGACATGGTCTTGGACCAGAAGAAAAAGGCAGAAAAGCATCCATCTCTCCAATTTATTGCAAGTACAATGGAGGCTTGGGTTAATCTCCTATACCTAAGATCATTGTCATTGGTGCCCAGCCAAATCCCCCTACTGAAGTCAAAGACTCCAATGAAGAGGAATTCCACAAAATGCCTTTTTAATATCTTGAAAATATATTTGATGATGCCCATGTAAACACTATCACCCCCGTTATCCCTTCTACTCCATCCAAGCTTAAACTTGTATACCCTGAACTTATTGATTGGAGCCAATGAGGACAACCTGCCTTGGACATCTGTTTGACTATTAATTTATCCCTCTTTTCCTCCATCTAGGTATAAGAATTTGTAGGAATGCTTCTAAATGATGTATTGAACTTCAAGAAGAAGTATATAATTGCATTGAAACGAGTTTTTTATGGCTTGCATTAAGGAATGCTTGTTTAATCTCTACATTAAAATGCTTAAAGGTTCCATTGCACTTAGGATATCATGTGAAGTGAGTAAGTAGGTAATAACACCCCCTTGTATTTGTACTATAGGTAGCTCATGTGATGTAGTCGTCAGGCAGGATACGATAAGGAATAAGTATTGATTAAGTTTAAGTTATGCACTTTATGTAGTGTGGAGATAGAGAATGTGAAGTTATTCTTCTATTGTTGTGTTTTATGTTAGTGGATAGAGGTCCTAAGCCTTGTTAAGGAATTTGCATGGTTAGGAAGTGGTGCAGGAGCACCTAGGTTTGAGTACATTTTCTATATTTTGGTGTGTTAGTCTTTAGGTTGGTTTTGGATTGTGAATAATGGACTACTCATAGGTCCACATGTGTTTTTAATATACATTTGGAGGATGAATGTCAATGGGATCATGTATTTACTCAATTTTGGCTTATGAGCCCTTGTAAGCCTAAAATGGCATAAACATACATTTTGGTGTCAAACATCTTGAAAATACTCATTTGGCATTGAGACATGTCATGTTAGTGGTTTTAAGTCGTCCTAGGTGATTTAGGATGAGTGACAAAGCATAAAATGCAAAAATGCACTTTTTGGCAAAAGTTGTCAATGTTGCTCGACAACATTTTACAACTTTTGAGCAACTTTTTTAAAGTTTGAGCATATCGGTGGTTAGGCAACTGATGGAGAGTTGGTTAGGATATACTTGGAATATAAATTCTTTGAGTATGAATTTAATGAGGTTGGTGAACGCCTTGAGCAAATCATAATACATTTTGAAGACCTTTTTTCCAGTTTTAACTTGCATTTTTCTCAAATTGTGAGCAGCAGTTCGTACTTCATGGATTGATTTCTTTACTGTTCTTTCATGATTGATTTGTACATGTTCGTGTAGTTCTCAAAAGGCATTTGATTTTTTTATTAGTGCAGGTTTGAATTAAGTATTTGATTTTCTATTGCTCTCAGCCTGAGCAAGGGTTTTAGGGCCCAAACATGGTTCCAGCTTGAAGTCCTTTGAGTTTCTCTAAATAGCCCTTGGGACTCGAGCCATGGAACCTTTGTACAATTTATATAAGCTTTGTTTTTTTTTGGATTTCATTGAAAGGCCATTAGACATCATTTCCTAGGCGATCTCAGTCATAGCCCAATTAGGAAATGATTGAAATTTTGCAAGTGCTTGCAGGGATGATTAGGTTTGAAGATGCCAAGTGTTTGGAGTGAGTGAGTGGGGTGTAGCAGAGACTTTGTGGAATTCTGGAGGTGTGGAAGACCAGGGAAGACTTTAAACCCCTGGAAGAAGACCAAAAAGACCCAAAAACCCTTCAAATATGTCATTTTCGGGTTTCGTACCTATACAGACAAACTTGGTTTCCTCACCTAATGAATCTAAAATTTTAGCCAAAAGGGTAATTAGATCATAAAAGGGTTTACTTGGTTCTTTGAGACAATTTTGAACAATTCCACAAAAACCGGTTAGGTAGGGCTAATTGGGGCTCTAGGGCTACTAGGCCTAGAAAATAGGGAAACGAAGGAGAAATGGAAAAATGACTGAAACCCAATCACAAAACCAGTTGAGTGGCTTGGAAAAACCTTAAGGACACCTGCTACAACCCCTGCAAGCATATGTTATAAGTTTGATAGATTGAGGTTGGATTTACCCTTCTGAATCCCAACCATGCCTGAGCGGTCAGTGAGTACATTTTGATTGGGAGCACTCCTAGAGAGTTTGAATGTTTTGATTGGTTTATAGACTAGTGTAGAGTGAAGGGAGACCACTAAGACATCACTCAACTTCCTATTGGCAAAGGATTGACTCTCTTTGAGATCCCCTCCCCATCATACTGGTATCAGAGCAACCAAGATTTGGGAAGAAGCCAGTACATGATAGACACTGAATCCGTAGGAGAAAATAGTCTAAGGATGGTGACCAATGCAGAGTTAGCCAAGAAGGTAGAAGATGAAGAGGAAGAGAATAGACTCCTCAGGGAAAGATTACTACAATTGGAGAGAAAACTAGACGAGAGTTGAAGACAAGACTGAGAAAGTGACAATTAAGGTCAATGAAGGGAAGGGTAAAGAAGTAGTAGAAGAGGATAGCACACCTGAACCAAATCCTATTCTTCTTGAAGAACCTTTCCTTAGAGCCATCAAATCCTTAGGAGGAAAATCCTTGGAGGGAGTGCCACTTTTTTGTGGAAAAATGGAACCATAAGTAGTCATGGAATGGATTGAAGGATTGGAGAATCACTTTGAATGTGATGGGATTAGTGAGGCACAAAAGGTAAAGGTAGCCAAATCTAGATTGAGAGGAGTAGCCTTGACTTGGTGGAAATTCATCCAAGAAGAGAGGCAAAAGGAGGGTAAGAACCCAATAGCCACTTGGAAAGGAATGCTAGCCAAGATAAAAGAAGCATATATCCTTGAATATTATGAGATCCAATTGCACAAAAGGAGACAAAACTTAAGACAAAGAGACTTAGATGTGAGCAGCTACACTTAGGAATTTCAGAATTTGTGTCTGAGATCCAAGGTAGTGGAAGATGAAAGCATCAAGGTAGCTAGATACTTGAATGGATTGAGATGGAATATTCAGGAAGAATTGAGTTTTCTATGTCCTAGTATCGTTCATAAGGGCTATAAATTGGCACTCAAGGTGGAAGAAAAGAGCAAAAAGAAACAAGAGCAAAGCAACAGAGGTAGAGGCAAGGGGAGAGATGGCAAAGGTCAGAGAGGTAGATTTGGTGAATGAAGTGTAGACCAAATATCCCAAGGGGAATCCAAGTTGGTTGAGCAAAGTGGGGATTCATATAGCAAGAGAAGCTATAGAGGAAGGGGATCTAGCAACTCTAGTAGAGGAAGGTCTAGTGGATCAGGAAGAAGGTCCTATTTTGCCACAATGAAGTTATATAATTACCATCAACTTGGAAACCCGACCTATAGATGTCCTGAGAAGTCTTCTTCATCCCAAGGAGGTGAGAGGAGAGTAAATTATGCTCAAGAGGATGCAACAAACATGAAGGCACCAAAAGTGAGTTTGGATTCAGAGGTTGGAGAGAATCTTATGATAAGAAGAGTCTTGATTAAAGAACCGGTTAAGGAGGAACCTAGCCAAAGGAGATCCTTGTTTAGGATAAAATGCAAGATCATGGGAAAGGTATGTAGAG
Source organism: Cryptomeria japonica (assembly GCF_030272615.1). Lineage (NCBI taxonomy): Eukaryota > Viridiplantae > Streptophyta > Pinopsida > Cupressales > Cupressaceae > Cryptomeria > Cryptomeria japonica. The sequence goes on from NC_081410.1 coordinate 441,337,568, forward strand.
TGGTAGTGGATTCAATTTCCACATATAACATAGTGTCAGAGGAAGCAGTGAGTAAGCTCAATTTACCAAGAATACCACATAGTGATCCTTATAGGGTTACATGGCTCAACAAGGGGCAACATGTTCTTGTGAATAAACAAACATGGGTGGAGTTAACTATAGGAGGCTACAAGGACATAATCTTGTGTGACATCTTGCCCATGGATGCTTGCCACCTACTCCTAGGTAGGCCATGGCAGTTTGACAGAAAAACAATACACCATGGAGAGAAGAATGCTTATACTTTTCAAAAGGATAGAATCACCTACAAAATTAAGTCCATAAGAGACCAACAAGAGGGCAGATCAAAAGGTTCTAATGTGCTGCTAGTTGGTGAGAAAGAGTTCATCAACATACTCAAGGAAGGAGAAGGAGTGGGGTTTGCCATTGTTGTAAAACCAAAAGAAGACAACAAAGAGAAGAAAGTATGCATTCCCAAAGAAGTGCAGCAGGTCCTAAATCAGTTTAAGGACATTATCAGTGATGGAACACCAACAACATTGTCTCCTCTATGTGCCATAAGTCACCAAATTGACTTCATACCTGGAGCTTCATTGCCCAATAAGGCAGCTTACAAAATGACACCGGATCAGAACAAGGAGATAGCCAAGAAAATACAAGAACTCTTAGACAATGGACTAATAAGAAAGGGCATCACCCCATGTGCAGTACCCACCATTTTGGCCCCAAAGAAGGGAGGTACTTGGAGACTTTGCAGTGATTCTAGAGCAATAAATCGGATTACCATCAGGTATAGATTTCCCATTCCAAGAATTGAAGATTTGAAGGATTGTTTAGGAGGTGCTGAATACTTCACCAAGATAGACCTCAAGAGTGGTTACCACCAAATCATAATCAAGGAGGGAGATGAATGGAAGACAACCTTCAAGATCATAGAAGGACTCTATGAATGGCTTGTTATGGCATTTAGACTCACAAATGATCCTAGAACATTCATGAGGCTCGTGAATGAAGTACTCAAGGACTACATTGGTAAATTTGTTGTTGTTTACTTAGATGACATCTTAATTTTTAGCAAGTTTAAAGATGAACATCTTAAACATATAGAGATTGTATTGAGGAAACTATGTGATGAGCAACTAACCATCAATTTGGAGAAATGTGAGTTTATGAAACAAGAGTTGGTATATCTTGGGTTTGTAATCTCAAGAGGTGATTTTAAGATGGATACCTCTAAGGTGGAAGCTATAATCAGTTGGCCTACATCTAAGAAAACAAGTGAAGTAAGAAGTTTTCATGGCTTGGCTCAATTCTATAGAAAGTTCATCAGAGGATTTAGTGAGATATGTGCACCCATGCTTGAGACAATCAAGGAAGGTATGAGAACCAAGTTTCAATGGACAAAGGAAGCACAAAGAGGATTTGATCTCTTGAAGAAAAAGGTAGCTACTCAACCTGTACTCATTCTTCCAAGCTTTGACAAGCTCTTCACCATTGAATGTGATGCAAGCAACATAGAGGTTGGAGCAGTTTTAAGCCAAGACAATAGACCGGTTGCATTTTTCAGTGAGAAGCTCAATGATGCAAAGAAAAGGTATTTCTCTTATAATTTGGAGTTGTATGCACTTTTTCAATCCCTTAGGAAATGGAGGCATTATTTGCTTCCTAAAGAATTTGTGGTTTATACTGATAATCAAGCTCTTAGCTTTCTTAATTCTCAAGAAAAGTTGAACCATAGGCATATTAAATGAGTAGAATATTTGAATCATATACCTTTACCATTAAGCACAAGAAAGGGAAATGTAATAAAGTAGCTGATTCATTAAGTAGAAGGTTACTAACAGTGCAAGAAGTGCAGCTCAAAAGTATTGGAGTGGATAGTTTCAAGGATTTATATGAAGATGATGAAGACTTTATTGCTGCCTACAAGGTTTGCCAAGAGTTTGGAAACCATTTTCATAGTGAATATGCAGATTACACCTTACAAGATGGAATTTTTTTTAAGGGAGGACAACTATGTGTACCTAAAGGGTCTATGAGAGAAAATTTGATGCAAGAGAAGCACAATGGATGCCTAAGTGGACATTTTGGTTTGAAAAAGACTTTGGAACTTGTCCAAAGATTCTATTATTGGCCTAAGATGCAAAGAGATATTAGGAAATATGTGGAAAAATGTGTGGTTTGCCAAAGAGCTAAGGGTACCTCTTCCAATGCTAGTCTTTATCAACCTTTACCTATCTCAAACCGGCCATGGGAATGTGTAAGTATGGATTTTGTTGTTGGTTTGCCTAAAACCAAATCAAGTTTTGATAGCATCTATGTTGTGGTGGATAGGTTTAGTAAGATGGCCCATTTTATTCCATGTAAGGTCACTCATGATGCTAGTCAAATTGCTCATTTGTTTTTCAAGGAGGTTATTAGAATTCATGGTTTATCTATCATCATTGTATTAGATAGAGATCCAAAGTTTATTGGTCAATTTTGGAAGACTTTGTGACAGAGATTGGGTACTAACTTGTCTTTCAGTTCAGCCTATCGTCCCCAAACGAATGGCCAAATAGAGGTGGTCAATAGAACTCTTGGAAACCTTCTTAGATGCCTGACAAAAGAGTATGGACAAGTTTGGGATTATATCATTCATCAAGTTGAGTTTGCCTACAATGATAGTGTGAATAGGTCAACCGGTAAAAGCCCTTTTGAGATTGTGTATGGCCTCCATCCTAGAGGTGTTTTGGAGCTCTGAGATGTTGGAAAGATGGGACAGCGGAGTGGACATGCTTTGGACATGGCTCAATCCATGCAATAGGTTCATGAGCAGGTTAGGACAGCCCTACTAGACACATCCCAAACAATCAAAGAAAAAGTAGATGAGAAAATAAAAGATGTATAATTTGTAGTTGGGGACATGGTCATGGTTCACTTGAACAAAGAAAGGCTTCAGAAAGGTGTCCCTAGTAAGCTTCAGATGTGGAGGATTGGTCCTTGCAAAATCTTGGCCAAGTATGGCAACAATGCTTACAAGTTAGACCTGCCTAGTGATATGGCTTTATCTCCCATCTTCAATGTTGCATATTTGGTCTAGTTTAAGGGCACACTTCCAGAGGAGGATAGTAGAGTCTTAGAGGTCTCTCAAGAACTCTTAGACCTGTCCTTATCATCTGCACCCATGCCACAAGCCAAAAAGGTGTTAGACTCCAGAGTTCTTAAGAAAACAATGCATACCACCTATATGGAGCACTTGATCAAATGGAAGCACCTTACAACATCTGAGGCTACTTGGGTACCTAACACATACTTTTCTAAGCTTGGAGTTCCCCTTTCTTTGTTGGCTAAAGGAGTCACTTGACTTCTTTCTCCTTGGGGGAGTATGGTGCAGGAGCACCTAGTGTTGAGTGCATTTTCTAGATTTTAGTGTGTTAGTATTTAGGTTGGCTTTTTATTGTGAATAATGGAATACTCATAGGTCCACAAGTGTTTTTGATATGCATTTGGAGGATGAATGTCAATGGGATCATGTATTTACTCAATTTTGGCTTATGAGCCCTTGTAAGCCTAAAATGGCATAAACATACATTTTGGTGTCAAACATCTTGAAAAGCCTCATTTGGCATTGAGACATGTCATGTTAGTGGTTTTAAGTCATCCTAGGTGGTTTAGGATGAGTGACAAAGCATAAAATGCAAAAATGCACTTTTTAGCAAAAGTTGTCAATGTTGCTCGACAACATTTTACAACTTTTGAGCAACTTTTTGAAAGTTTGACCATATCGTTGGTTAGGAAACCGATGGAGAGTTGGTTATGATATAATTGGCATATAAATTCTCTAACTATGAATGTAATGAGGTTGGTGAACGCCTTGAGAAAATCATAATACATTTTGTAGACCTTTCTTCCAGTTTTAACTTGCATTTTTCTCAAATTGTGAGCAGCGGTCTATACTTCATCGATTGATTTCTTTACTATTCTTTCATGATTCATTTTTAAATTGTCTTTTAGTGCTTAAAAGGCATTTGAGTTTTTTTTTAGCGCAAGTTTGAATTAAGTATTTGATTTTGTATTGCTCTCGGCCTGAGCAAGGGTTTTAGGGCCCAAACATGGTTCCAACTTGAAGTCCTTTGAGTTTCTCTCAATATCCATTGGGAATCAAGCCATGGAACCTTTTTACAATGTATATAAGCTTTGTTTTGGTTTTGAGGTCATTTAAAGGCCATTGGACATCATTTGCTAGGCGATCTCAGTCATAGCCCAGTTAGGAAATGATTAAAATTTTGCAAGTGCTTGCAGGAATGATCAGGTTTGAAGATGCCAAGTGTTTGGCATGAGTGAGTGGGGTGTGGCAGAGACTTTGTGGAAGTTTGGAGGTGTGGAAGACCAGGGAAGACTTTAAACTCTTGGAAGAAGACCAAAAAGACGCAAAAACTCTTCAAATATGTCATTTTCAGGTTCTGTACCTGTATGAACAAACCTGGTTTCCTCACATAATGAATCTAACATTTCAGCCAAAAGGGTACTCAGATCATAAAATATTTTACCTAGTTCTTTGAGACAATTTTGAACAATTCCACAAAAACCGTTTAGGTAGGTCTAATTGGGGCTCCAGGGCCACTAGGCCTTGAAAATAGGGAAAAGAAGGAGCGATGGAGAAATGAATGAAACCCAATCACAAAACCAGTTGAGTGGCTTGGAAAAACCTTAAGGACACTTGCTACAACCCCTACAAGCATATGTTAGAAGTTTGATAGATTGAGGTTGGATTTACCCGTGTGAATCTCAACCATGCCTGAGCAGTCAGTGAGCACATTTTGATTGGGAGCACTCCTAGAGAGTTTGAATGTTTTGATTGGTTGATAGACTAGTGTAGAGTAAAGGGAGCCCACTAAGACATCACTCAACTTCCTATTGGAAAAGGATTGACTCTCTTTGAGATCCCCTCCCCATTAGGTAGGTATATATGAATGTAGAGCTTGTTTAGTGAATGATTTTGCAATTATGCTACTTCCTTGTCTTGTTTGAATTGTAAAGGATGTATATTTAATAAAAATACTAGTTGAATGGATAGATGGTGATAGGATTAATGCATTCATCTGTTGGTAATTCTTATTGTGGTTTTTTAAATCATTAAGTGTTTAGAAGTTTATATTTAAGAGTTTCTTGAAGATGGTATTATTAGGAATGCAGATACTCTGAAATTGTGATATCGTAAGGAATGTCAGGTATGGATTGAGTATATTACCTGTATGTGTGTATTGATGTATCTTTACCATTCTTGCATATGTTATCTTACATCTAGGATAAGTTCATTAACTTCTTATGCACAAAAATTATTACATTGTAGGAAAATATATGTAGTTAACCTAATAGCTTGAGGTGTCTATTATACATTCTCTAACACACTCATAACATGCAATATTGGATGTTGTGTAGCGGTTACTCCCTGTAGTGTGGCTGAAATTGGTCACCTCGTGTTGAGATTTTGTTGTGACCTTGATTTCTTGACTTGCTTATGATTTATGTTTTTTGATTATGGGGCTGGCAATATTCTTTTGAAATTTCTTTTGATGGGGATGACCACTAAATCCTCTTTTCATTCCATTTAATTTATGACACCTATCATGTTTTTGGTGTTGTTGGTTGTCGAAATCGCTGGCACTTTTCTTTGTTTACTGTTGAGCTTGATAGATTTTTTTCTTGGATTATTTTCTCTTTTGTTTTCGGTGCTCATTCTGAATGTTTGAGTTAGCTGGCCCTAGTTGAGCATTAAGTGTTACGTCTATCATGTTCGTTGGAACCTCTGATAGTTTATTAAGGGAGAACATCGTGGATATTGGACCTAGGCATGTTGGGTAATCAAATAGTATTAATAGTAATCTAAGAAAATACAAGTGTAATCTCTATGATAAAACACTTTGAAACCATTTGAATCATAAGATATAATAGAGTGTGAAATGGAGTAAGAAGATTGGGTTGTATGCTTGTGATAAACTTTTGGTCTGCAGATTGATTGTTTGACGTGTGCTTCTGGATGCCTAAAGACATGGATTCTATTTGAGCTAAGTTGGCATTAGATGGTTGATGTATGTAATTATATTCATTGCCTCTCTTAGATTGAGATTGTTTGGTGCTTTATGATTGCAGTGGGTGTTGATGTGATATGACATATGAACTATGAACTCTCTTCTTCTTTCATGTGTATGTGTTACGAACCTTAGATGATAAATGATACATTAGTTATGACTGAATTAAAGAGCTTAATCTGAAAGTATGTTATGTTTCCCCTGATGTGTAGAAAGAAGAGTATGTTGGGATGTTGAATTAGATGTATATCTGTCATTTATATGGTGGATAAAGATGTTAAGGAAGTGTTCTCATCTTTGAAAAGTGTAAGTTTTGATGTTTGTACTTTATGATATGTCCACTTTCTGATAAGGAATTCAGAAGAGAATCTTTGTTTTGCAAGAATATTTGTAGAATGAGGATTTTAGAATTACTTAATATATGTGTTATGACTAAGATGTTTTTGTTTTTCCTCTCTTAGCCTTGCGACTTCCAGGAGTAAGTCAAATCCTAGGGGGGAAGGATGTAATACCCTCTCCCTTGATCAGAGTCGATTTAACCTAGTTTGACTTTGGATTATCTTTGTTGTTATTTGTGTGCCTATTTATGATATATGCTCTAAGGATCATAGGCTTAATGATGATTTTCTTATTGTTGACCATGATGTGATTGTTTGATGTTATTTATGCTCCGATAGTTAGATGATTATTGAGATGGATAATTTATATATGTGATGTTAGGAGTTAATCTGCATATTTATCAATGTTTATCTATTCTGACATGGTCTGTTCTTTATCCTTGATGTGCTTGGGTGAAAGGGAAAAGCATCGCACTGCTCTTTACGGGCAAGCTATGTCGCTTCCATTCCCTTTTCACGGTATGATATTATATAGTTGTATGTACATGTGCAATAGTTTGTTTATGCAGTTATAGGTACCGAGCATTGACACCACCTGAACCTTCAGGTTTGAGCGTGCTCTATAACCCAATGATAAAGTGGAAATTGGAGTTATCGGTCAGACCCTTGTCATGCCATCGTTCCTATGGGAACAAGACCCCTATCAAGTACCCTTGTTCTTTGTTTTTTGGTCATGTTAATGTTGGTCCTATTGGTATTTCAAGTTGTTAGTCTCAGTTCCTTGCCCGTGTTTTAGTGTAATGTTTTACTTTAAAAAAAGTATTAATATTAATATTTTTAAAGGTAATTAAATATTAATGATTAATTAATTAATATAATTGAAAGATTGTGTATTAATATGTTTACCTACCTTAGTCAAGTGATTAATCTAAACTATTGTTCAAAAAATAATTTATTAAAAAGGGATTTTAAATATTTCTGCAAAAAAAATTAATTTAATATGCAAATAGTACTTGAATATTTTTTATTAATGATTTAATTAATAAAATTCAAATTGTGCAAGAATTTAATTAAATTTATTTTTATCCTTGTTGTAAATGACTAATTAATTTCGGAATTATGGCATTTAACTTGGCATTGGATTGTGCTCAAAGAAATTAATTTTTAAAAGTAATTTATTTTTAATTGATTTCTATTATTTTTGCATGAAGGGAGTTACAAAAGAAATGAATGAATTTTACTAATTTGGAATTCTCACATGCATTGGGGAGTTACATTTGAGAAATTATTATAAGCTTCTTTTTGGAGAGGAATATGAGAGGCTCTTGCACTGAAGAAATTTGGGGTAGGGGGGTGTTGTGTGCATGTTTTTCCTGGTAATGGCTTTTAAAAGAAAACAGGGGAAAAATAATTGTTTTGTGGTGAATTTTGGAGAGAAGATAGGATGCAGGATTTTGGGGTTTTTAGGGAAATGGATTTTGATTTTTTTTTTGTGTGTTGTTGGGAACTAGAGCTGAGGCTTTGCCTGCAAGTTATATCAGAATTGCGATTTAAGGTAGGGGTTTTTATATTCCCTTTGTACTGTTGATATGAAGATTAGATTAGTTGAAATCCTCTATCGATTATTCATATCCGAAAAACTTTATTTTTTTTAATATTTTGTTGTTGCATGGGTTTTGATGGGTTATCTAGTTTTCAGATATTTAATCTTTATGGGTTCCCTATTTATCAGAAGATTATTGCTAGTGGATTGTTTGTATTTGAGAATTTCCTAGATTCATGATTCAATCATGAGACTTTGGTTGTTTTTAACTATTGAATTGTGTTACTCTTTTGTTGGAATATATATGCCTTCAATTGGGGTTTTGTCAATTCATTTCGTAAATGAATCCTATAGCAATAAAAAAAAGACTTATTTTTATTTTGAGAATGTTGGGAAAACTTTTTTAATTTCATATCTTTTATTTTACTCTTTGAGTAATGTTCAAAAAAATTATATATAGATCTTTTTTGTTAAAAAATAAATTGTGTCGGCTATGTGGGCCTTCACCCACACCGTGGGAGACTACAGCTATGGGGAGCACCCACACCGCGAGAAGCACCCACGATAGTGGGAAGCTCCACCCACAATCTGTGGGTTCCTCCATGGTTGTGAGGAGATATCTACCCACATCGTGGGGGTTCCCACGACTATGGGCAGCGCCACCCACAATATGTGGGTTCCTCCACGGCTATAGAGGTGTTAAGTCCACAAGCCATGGAATGTATTTATTGTTGTTTGTCAAAAAAAAAAATTTAATACAGTTTTTTATTTATTAAAAAATAAAGTTTTGTAAATATTATTGATGTAGAGGTATGGTTCCAACAACTTGAAAATGCTCCAAGTTGCTCACTTGCTCAACTGGCAACTCAATCTCTTTCAAAAGAGGTTTTCCCAACCAGACCTCACACCTCAACAAGCAGAAAATCAATGTCTCATTTCAATTGTTTTCATCCCCATAACCCCCCACTGAGACATTTTACAAATGCTATCAACTTTGGTTTGTCAACCCCACAAGCAAAGTGCTCAAAAGTTGCTCAAATGGCTCACGCCCCTCCAAAATGGTTATACAAGTCCAAAAAGACTCAAATAAAGTTTATTAGGATCAAAAAACCTCCAATGATGGTAAAAAACCCCCAGATTGGGTTGATCAAGTCTCAAAGGGGTCAAAGTGCAAAATGGCTATTCTAACCAACTAGCCCTCAAAAGTGACTTTTTGGTTTCTCTCCCAAAAAATACAAAGGACCAAGCAATTTTATTTTATATTCACCATTCAAAAACTAGGACAAAACTTTTTTATGAAAGGGTTTGATCTAGAACCTCCTACAAATACCATTTCTAGTAAACCCTCAACTAGGCTAAAAGGGGCTAAATGAGCACTTTAACAAAGGAACTACCCTTCCAATTGGAAATTTCTCAAGGGAAAAAATTGAAAAACCTTGGGGAACTCAAAAAATAACCAAATCCAAAGTTACAAGTCTTGGTTTGCATCTGATAAAAAATTATGGGGAAATGTCAAAGTCTTCTTCACCACCATATGCCAGTCACATGGAGATGTCTAGCTTCAAACATGAAGAAAATATTCTCCAAACACATTCCCCTGGTCTTAAACCTCTTGAACATCATATTAAAATCCCAAATCTTCCACCCAACCAATTTTTAGACTTTTTCCATGATTAAATTGGAAGAAAAGGGAAAGAAAAGGTGAAACCCTTGGTTTATGCCCTTTCACGAGCTGTTTTGGACTGTTACACAATAACTTGCTCAAAACTCCACCTAAAAAGCTCTGGTCTGACTCAAAAGAAAGTTATTTCACCCCTATAACTCCCCATGAAATAATTTTTCAGTTTGGAGTTCGTGAAATTCCGTACCAACCGGAAGAATAGCAAATTTGCAGGAAAATACAGTATTTTTTTATTGCTTCAAAATGTCAAATTACAAATGCCCACACACAACAACCTCAAAAGATTTTTTTGAGGAATTATATATCCATCTCAAAATTTTCCAACTAAAACAAAGTGGTTGTGAAGGTTGGGAACTGATTTTAACAACTTTTCAAAAAGTTGTTCACCAAGTTGGCACATTTTGTCAATTTTTGACGATTTTGCAATTTGCCAACAAATTAACTTCAAACATAGACCTAGGAGCCTAAACATATTATCTTGGATCTAAATAGACCAAAATACACATAACTCACTAAATCTACACATCCCAAGTCCCTTTGACCATAGTTGACCATAGGGTTTATGATGCACCCTAGGCCACTAGGTCTTACAAAATGGACTATTAGGACTTTATTTTCAAAACAAAACATGAACATAGGATTCTCGGATCCTGTACAACACCTTGAAACCAAAACATGAAATAATGAAAGAGGAAATGATGAATTCTTAGGCTTGTGCCCCTGCACCATACTCTTGGGGTGGGCTGATCTCATTTCCACATGAGATAAGTTGGTCCAATGAAGTACCATGCTTAAGAATTTCTGCCTCATCCATCCATACTGCCTCTTCTATAAGGTGTCCTACCCATTTCTCAGGATATTGTTTGTATTCTTTATTTTTGGTCTTCTTGATGACCCTTTCATCTATGATCTTTTCAGGCTTCTTTGGTGCATGAGAAGGTATATCAGCAATGTCCTCTTGAATCTCCTTCACATGAACCTTTGTATCTGCAGCAACATGCCCTTTATAGGGTGTTAGATCACATACATTAAAGATAGGAGAAATACCAAGGTTAGAGGGAAGAGATATCTCATAGGCATTCAACCCATGTTTCTTCAAAACCTTGCAAGGACCCACTTTCTTCATGAGTAACTTTGTATGCTTCCCCTTTGGTAATCTTTCTTTCCTCAAGTACACCCACACCATATCACCAATCTGAAACTGTACATCCCTCCTCTTCTTATCAGCAAGTTCCTTATACTTTTGTGAGCTCTTTTGGAGGGCTAGCCTTACTTGATCATGCACTTCCTTCATGCTATCAGCAAATTGTTCACCATGAGCATTGGTTTGCCCATCATGTGGAAGGTCTCTCAACTCCAAGATGCCTCTTGGATTCTGCCGATACACAATTTGAAATGGACTCCTTCCTGTACTCCTATTCACAGAATCATTGAATGCAAATTCAGCTTGTGGAAGTACAACATCCCACTTCTCTCCATATTGCTTTGTCAAGCATCTCAATAGGTTTCCCAAGGACCTATTCACAACTTCAGTTTGCCCATCTGTTTGTGGATGGTAGGCTGAACTAAAGTTAAAGTTTGTTCCCAACCTCTTCCATAAGGTTCTCCAAAAATGGCCAATGAATTTCACATCCCTATCAGACACAATTGTTAGAGGAAGCCCATGTATCCTTACAATCTCTTTGAAAAACAATTTTGCTACATAGTTTGCATCACTTGTACTCTTACATGGCAAGAAATGTGTCATCTTGTTGAACCTATCTACAACAACAAAGATCCTATCAAAGCCTTTATGAGTCCTAGGCAATCCCATTACAAAATCCATACTACAACTTTCCCAAGGCCTTGTAGGTATGGGTAATGGTTGATACAAACCCGCATTAGTGGAAGTGCCTTTGGCTTTCTAACAAATAGTGCATGTTTCAACAAATTTCCTCACATCACTTTGCATCTTAGGCCAAAAATAATGTCTTCTTACCTACTCAAGGGTTTTATCCAACCCAAAATGTCCACTCCTGCTTCCACAATGCTTTTCTTTCACAATATTCTCCCTCATTGAACACCTAGGAATGCATAGTTGATGTCCTTTGAAAAATAAACCATCTTGGATCAAGTAATCACCATATTCAACATGGTATGCTTCAGAAAAATCAAAACAAACTTTATAAATTTCATGAAAGTCTTCATCACCTTCATACATACCTTTCAAGGAGTCAATCCCCACAGTTTGCCACTTCACCTTTTGCACTGTCAAGGATCTTCTACTCAAGGCATATGCCACCTTGTTTGCAACTCCCTTTTTGTGTTTTATTGTAAAGGTATATGCTTGGATAGATTCCACCCATTTCATATGCTTGTGACTCAACTTCTCCTAGCTATTCAAGAAGCTAAGTGCTTGATTGTCAGTAAAAACAACAAATTATTTTGGAAGGAGATAATGCCTCCACTTTTTCAAGGCTTGAACTAAGACATACATTTCCAAATCATATGAGGAATACTTCCTCTTTGCCTCATTGAGTTTCTCACTAAAAAATGCAATGGGCCTACCCTCTTGGCTCAAAACAGCCCCTATAGCAACATTAGATGCATCACACTCAATTGTAAAAACCTTTTGGAAATCTAGAAAAGAAAGTACAGGTTGCTTTGCTACCTTTTGTTTGAGACTTTGAAAAACTTCCTCAGCCTCCTTGGTCCATACAAACTTGCACTTCTGCACCCCTTTGATTTTTTCTAGGATAGGTACACAAACTTGGCTAAAACCTCTTATAAACTTCCTATAAAAGGAAGCCAAGCCATGGAAGCTTCTAACTTTAGTCATTGACCTTGGAGAAGTCCAATTCAAGATGTTCTCCACCTTCTCAGGATCCGTCTTGATGCTTCCACCTTGAACTATGAAACCAAGATACACCAATTCTTCCTGCATAAAAAGACACTTGTCCACATTGATTAGGAGCTTTTCTTCTTGCAATCTCTTGAGGACCAAATTCAAATGTTGCATATGTTCATCTCTATTCTTACTGAAAATAAGAATATCATCCAAGTAAACAATAACAAATTTACCAAGGAAAGGTTTTAGAACTTCATTCATGAGTTTCATGAATGTACTAGGTGCATTGGACAAGCCAAATGGCATCACTCTCCACTCATAAAGGCCTTCATTAGTCTTAAAGGTTGTCTTCCATTCATCTCCAGCCCTTATTCTAATTTAATGGTACCCACTCTTCAAATCCACCTTTGAATACCACCTTGCACCCCCTAGATGATCCAACAAGTCCTCAATCCTAGGCATATGGAACCTATACCTAATAGTGATCTTGTTAATGGCCCTTGAGTCTGTACATAACCTCCATGTACCTTCTTTCTTAGGTGCTAGCATGGCTGGAACAATACATGGACTCATACTTTTAGAAATCAAACCCTTATCTAAGAGTTCCTGGATTTGTCTTGCCATTTCCTCATTCTGTTGGGGTGTTAACTTATAGGCAGCCTTATTTGGGAGTGTATCCCCTGGTATTAGATCGATATTATGGCTAATCTCTCTGATTGGAGGTAGGATATTAGGCAATTCTTTGGTTACAATGTCCTTATAGGTCTCAAGAAAATCTGCCACCTCTTTTGGTCCTACCCTCATAGGTTCTTCCTTTTTCTTGTGCACCTTTCTCTCTTCTTGTTTTGGCAATACCACCAAAGCATAACAAGGAGTATCCTCCTTCTTCAAACATTCTAAAAACTCTTTCTCTCCTACAAATAAAAGAGTCTTTTTTTTCTTCACCATTATCAGGCAGGGGTAGTAGTGTTACCTTCTCACCTTTGTACCAGATGGTGTATGTGTTCTTCTCACCATCATGTTTTGACTTCATGTCATATTTCCATGGCCTTCCAAGCAGTAAATGTCATGCATCCATGGGTACAATATCACAAAGTACCTTGCCCTTGTACTTGCCAATACAGAACTCCACCCATGCTTGTTCTTCAATGATGGTTTGTTGCCCCTTTGTAAGCCATGATACCTTGTAGGGTCTTGGATGCTTAATCCTCTTCAATTTCAATTTCTCTACTGCCTCAATGGACAACAAATTATCAGAAGAACCTAAATCAATCACCACACTACATACTTTGTCACCACTTCTACAAGTAGTTCTAAAAAGTGCCTTCCATTAGGGTGGCTCTGGTGGACTAGGTGCTTTTATCAATGTCCTTCTCATCATCATGATCTCTCCTTGTTCAGGCTGCACAAAGGATCCATGAGAGTGAACACTATGTGTGTCCTCATCTCTCACCAAATTTGCTATCCTTTCACCTTGTTTGTTTGCCTTCTCTGGACATTTGGATGCAACATGCCCCATTTGATGACACCTATAGCATTTTATACCTTCTAGGCCTCTTCCACCACCTCTTCCTCTAAAGTTTCCTCTCTTTCCTCTGAAAGATCCTCTAGAACTGTCTTCCCCTTGTTCATTCCCTTGACTTGATTCACCAAGGTCTTTGGAACCTTGTCCTCTTCCTTGAGACATATTTCTGCCCCTATTTCCAAAGTCCTTTTGCCCTCTCCCTCTTCCACCTTGATCACTATTCCTCTTGAGTTTTTCTTCAACCTTAAAAGCAAGTTGAAAATATTTTTGGATTGTGGGAGGGATGCTTAGAATGAGTTCATCTTGAATGGTAACTCTCAACCCTTGCAAGTATCTTGCAAGCTTCACACATTCAAGCTCCACTGCATTGGACTTCATCACCAATTGATGGAACTCTTGAGTATAGTTTGAGATACTCATCTCCTTTTGTCTTAAACTCATTCTCCTCTTATGAAGTTGGACTTCATAATCATCAGGAACATATGCATCCCTAATCAATGCAACCATCTTCTTCCAAGTGGTCACTGGATTCTTCTTCTCCTTCACCCTATCATCTTGAGTGAAATTCCACCATGTAAGGGTTGATCCCTTCAACTTGGACTTAGCAATCTTAACTCTCTGACTTTCAAGTATGTCTTCACATTCAAAGAATATTTTGAGGGAATCAATCCAATCCACAACAGCATCTGGATTCAAGTTTCCATCATAGGAAGGTAGGTCCAACCTAACATCCATGGTCCTTCTCTCCATGGCCTTCAGGATCTTCACAAGTAGTCTCTGATCAGCAAGCACTTCTTCTTCAGCACTCTGCCCAAGGGGTTCCTCATCACTCCCCTCTTCAACAACATTAGAGTTTCCACCACTTTTCTTATGAAGTTCCCCATTAAGTCTATCAACCTCCTTATGCAAGGAATCAATCTTGTGAACCAAGTTTTGATCCTTCAAAAACTTCAATATTTGTGCATTAGTCATCCTTGAGGACAACTCACCCTCTTCTTCTTCCCCTGGCATGTTTAAACTGAAACAATCCTTCTCCTAAGGATCACACTTTCTCTGATACCAATTGATGTAGAGGTATGGTTCCAACAACTTGAAAATGCTCCAAGTTGCTCACTTGCTCAACTAACAACTCAATCCCTTTCAAAAGAGATTTTCCCAACCAGACCTCACACCTTAACAAGAAACAAATCAATGTCTCGTTTCAATTATTTTCATCCCCATAATCCCCCACTGAGACATTTTACAAAGGCTATCAACTTTGGTTTGTCAACCCCACAGGCAAAGTGCTCAAAAGTTGCTCAAATGGCTCACACCCCTCCAAAATGGTTCTACAAGTCCACAAAGACTCAAATAAATTTTATTAGGATCCAAAAACCTCCAATGATGGTAAACAACCCTCAAATTGGGTTGATCAAGTCTCAAAGGGGTCAAAGTGCAAAATGGCTATTCTAGCCAACTAGCCCTCAAAAGTGACTTTTTGGTTTCTCTTCAAAAAAATACAAAGGACAAAGAAATTTTATTTTATATTCACCATTAAAAAACTAGTACATCACTTTTTACAAAAGGGTTTGATCTGGAACCTCCAACAAATACCATTTCTAGTAAACCCTCAACTAGGCTAAATGGGGCTAAATGAGCACTTTAACAAAGGAACTACCCTTCCAATTGGAAATTTCTCAAGGGAATAAATTGGAAAACCTTGGGGAACTCAAAAAATCACCAAATCCAAAGTTACAAGTCTTGGTTTGCATCTGATAAAAAATTATGGAAAAATGTCAACGTCTTCTTCACCACCGTATGTCAGTCACATGGGGATGCCTGGCTTCAAACTTGAAAAAAATATTCTATAGCCACATTCTCCTGGTCTGAAACCTCTTTAATATCATATTAAACTCCCAAATCTTCCATCCAACCAAGTTTTAGACTTTTGCCATGATTAAATTGGAAGAAAAGGGAAAGAAAAGGTGAAACCCTTGGTTTATGCCCTTTCACAGGCTGTTTTGGACTGTTACACAATAATTCGCTCAAAACTCCACCTCAGAAGCTTTGGTTGGACTCAAAAGAAAGGTATTTCACCCCTCTAACTCCCCATGAAATAATTTTTTAGTTTGGAGGTCGTTAAATTCCGTACCAACCGAAAGAACAACAAATTTACAGGAAAATGCAGTATTTTTTTATTGCTTCAAAATGTCAAATTACAAATGCCCACACATAACAAAATCAAAAGAGTTTTTTGAGTCATTATATAGCCATCTCAACATGTTCCAACCAAAACAAAGTGGTTGTGAATGTTGGGAACTGATTTTAACAACTTTTCAAAAAGTTGTTCACCAAGTTGGCACATTTTGTCAATTTTTGACAATTTTGCAATTTGCCAACAAATTAACTTCAAACATAGACCCAGG
The DNA here is from genome assembly GCF_030272615.1 of Cryptomeria japonica. Classification (NCBI taxonomy): domain Eukaryota; kingdom Viridiplantae; phylum Streptophyta; class Pinopsida; order Cupressales; family Cupressaceae; genus Cryptomeria; species Cryptomeria japonica. The sequence continues at coordinate 441,353,961 of NC_081410.1, forward strand.
AGCCTAAACATATTATCTTGGACCTAAATAGACCAAAATACATATAACTCACTAAATCTACACATCCCAAGTCCCTTTGACCATAGTTGACCATAGGGTTTATGATGCACCCTAGGCCACTAGGTCTTACAAAATGGACTATTAGGATTTTATTTTCAAAACAAAACATGAACATAGGATTCTCGGATCCTTTACAACACCTTGAAACCAAAACATGAAATAATGAAAGAAGAAATGATGAATTCTTAGGCTTGTGCCTTTGCACCAATTATGTTTGGTTATATATATATATATATATATATATATATATATATATATATATATATATATATATATATATATATATATATATATATATATATAATCAACTTATTATCGTATAAATGTAAATGCATTAGTATATGTATAATTATGAGACAAATATTTATATATTCATTATTTGGAAATTGTAGCTTATTTTGATAAGATTGAATAAAGGATTAATTATATATTTTAGTTTAATAGATTTGAGTATAGAGATTAGTTTGCAAAATATATATAGGCATGAATATTTTTAAAATATAGACTTATTTGGAAATTAGATATATTCTTGAGAAAGTAAATGTATTTAGGTTTATACATATGTTATTTCTAATTATTAACTAATCATGTGGTTAAGTTCTGCTTAGGATTATTTATATGTATAAGCTCTCATATGAATTTGGGTAATCTTCATTTAATTTGCAATTGATCAAATATAATGAAAGCAAAGTTGTAGGAATTGATTACAATGTTTATGAAATAATATAATGTCAGTAAATTGAGTTAATGGATTAATGGAATCAATGTTGATTTGGAACTATTTGATGTATAAGTGTTATTATGGTCTCTTTGATAGATTTGAATGAAATCTTTTGTATTTGGCATAATGAGACCTTGCTTTTGCTTTTGGAACTTGTCTTTCATTGTGGGGATACTCGGATGTGTGGTTTTACGTGTTTGATTTCCAGAGGCTAAGGAAGGGAGTTTATAGAGTCTTTAATGTATAGTCATGCTTCTCTTTTGATGACAACTATTCAAGTCTTGTATGTTTATGATGTTGGATGGTGTTTCCTAGTCTACCTTGGTTACTTCATGTATGTTATCTTGTTGTAGCAAGTGAGTCAAGCCTTGCTATGGTAATTTGGTTTTACCATCTTGTTATTCCTGGTTTTATTTTAATGTGTTGTTTGGATTCTTAGGTACAAGTCAAGGGGAATTGGCTTTCATTGGGGGTCGGGACCCCAAAGTGGTTGCTAGGGTAACTCAATGAGAGTTTTGTAAACAAGTGAAAATACTAAATAATGAATTGGGAAGGGTAGCTAGATAACATTAATAAAGATAAAATTGTTGTCTCTCTTACACTCGGGTGCTTGTTTAGGTCTGAGGTAAGTAGAGAAGGCCTAGAATGGCGTCCACCAATCTTGTCCCTTTGAAAAGTTGGTGTGGTCCACTAGTATTTGTATGGGGTCCAGGGATCGGGAGAGGTCACCAGGGTAACCCAGGAAGGGGGCCGAGACCTAGTGAAGACTCACTCATGACAACCTAGTGATGACACTCTTCCCTATTGCAAACCTAGTGGTAACTTATGTTATTTATCCTTCCTTGGATTGCTCGGGCCTCTGGAAGTTGGTTGTTTTACCGTTAAGTTCCTGTGATTTTGGCCTTGTGAGTCTCTTGTGACTGTAGCCTTGTGAGTCTCTTGATACAGTAGTCTTGTGAGCCTCATGAGAATCATTTGTATCTTCTTGTTTTTCCTTCCATCACTTGGATCTGACGGATACCTCCTATCATAGGGGTGAACTTGATGGTACCACATAATTGGGTGGAGTGCTATTCGCATCCATTGGGTTTTGGTTCGTCCTACTTCAAGTTCGTGATGGCTCGTGGTAAGATTGAAGACTATCATTATGTACCAGATTTATGTTTTCACTCCATTGTTGTACTCATGGAGATTTTATCCTTATGGATACCCTATGATGTAACCGATGATCATATGTATTTTCTCATGGCAATGTAATATGTATCATGATCCTTGTAAGAGTGAAATCATATTTTAAGAGATTTGTTATGTCTTAGTCTGTATGGTAATTGTTATCCTTGAGTAACATCGTTGTGGGATCTCTAGGACTTTTTCTAGCTAGTATTTGTACATCTTGTCCCTATCATGATGTTCCTAGTAACTTAATGTTATTGTATGGTTCATCTTTTAAATATATTAAAAAAATGTCCGCATCTTCATTTGCTATTTGTTTATGTCCTTTGGGCCTCATAGCGAGGCGTTACAATTTTTGTGAAATATTTATCTTTGTAAGAATGGTGAATGCAATGGTCAGTTCAATTATAGAGATTTTATATTTTTTCTTCTAATCTCCATCATACTTTGTGATGAGAGTGAGACTCGATTAGAAAATTTAGTTTTGTTTTATCATTATTTGAAAATTTACAATAGTAATAATCCTTTGAAACTTTCTAGTTAAAAGTTATACCTTTCAACTGCTTTTTGGTTAAAAGCACACTTGGAATTTATTCATTGTATATCTTCAAAAGGTAGTTGTTCCTTGTAAAAAAAGTAGAGAGTAGGCATAGAAGGTCATCATACCTATCTCAACTGTTTGGTAGGATTGTTACATGTTTGGGTGTTATAATATAGAGTTGGGTAGCAAAATTTGTCAACAAACACCTAACATTTGTAAGAGTTCCCGAGTAAGAATTTGAGGTTTGTTAATGCTTTCTTGGACCATGTAGTCGGTCCTTGTTTCTAGTTGCAATGACAGTTGGTGAGGGCATCGTGGTGACCTCTTGTTGGTTGCACCTAGTGGCCAGTATTCACTTAATCATGCACCCCCTAGATGTACGAGTTTTTGTGTTGTGGCTTATACTTGTAGAGAGTTGACAGGTCATTTTTGTGTGTTTGGTGTGTTTGAAGGATCAAGTACTAGGAGTACCTTGTCCTTGGCTTGTGCTGGCTTCCATGAGTAAGCCTATTTCTAGTTGGGGGGAACGTAAAACCCTTCTTGTTTGTAGCTTGTTGATGTATTGATCTCAACATGTGGTGTAACTATGTATCCAGGGATGTATAGGTTTTGATTGTATTTTTCCCTTGAGTGATTATTCTATGATATGTTTGTATGTGTATTTGGTGTCTTTATGACTAATGGTGTGTATGGACCACTCACATATTCAAGATGATGATCTCTCAACTTGTCTACATGGGGGCTTCACTTAGTGAACCCGGGTTATATCAAGTGCGTTCATGGCATACTAAAGAATCCCCCTATTTTCAAAAAATATTGCTCCAAACTCCTTTTTTGTCACCCCCTCCCAATACATAGCCTGAATTAAAAACCCCCTATTTTCACTAGATATTGTATCTTTTCATAGCTCGAATTAAAACCCCCCTATTTTCACCGATATGCAATATATTGTACCCTCATTTTTGGGATATTAAATCCCCAAATATGAACGGACGTGATATAAATATTGTCTAGCTAGTGAAGCCCCCATGCATGTCTATGAGTAAAAAAATAATCATTGTGTCCTTTTTGAATGACCTACATCCTTTCTTCAATGTTTGAATATTTAATTTTCATGTTAGGTAAGAATGTCTAAATACTTTGAAATGTATGTTCATGTAATTTTTGCACGTATTAAAATGGAGAAAAATATAATGGTGAAATTACCACACCTATACTAGTTCCAAATTATTTTTCTTCCAACCTTGACAAGAATGTCTTAATGCATTACATGTTGACAAGCTGAATACTCTTTTGTTAGACCTTTTTCATAACCTCATACCTAACCATCCCTATTTATCTCTATTTCACCCCCATTTACAATAATTTTCTGCAAATTTATTACTTACCTTGAAATCAACACTTTATTATCTGTTCAAATCATTCGTAAGGGATGGACTAAATTATGCCAATTCAAAAGAGCATGCAAATGAACCCCAAAGTTCAAATCATGAAATTCAAATTATAACTAACTTGCTCTTTTTTGCTAGTTGTAATTTCTCCTAACACATTCTATGCAACATGTTATTGTGTAATGATAAAGACATTCATTATACACTTAAACAAAGACAATGCAAGTTTGCAAGAGTAGTATAGTTAGAGGACACTTCAAACCTAAAATAAAATAAAGAAATAAAGTTCACATCATCATATAATTTGTTTTCATATCTTGTAATATCTTCAATATTTTTCATCATTCTTATCCATCAAAATGTTTTGACCTAAAAGAACACATTCACTTATTCTATTGGAAAAATCCGCGAAAAATCCACAATATCTCTAGACACTACCTTGATTTCCCGCATATCCAAATATGTAAGATAAATAGATTATTAGACAGCATTTCTTATCAAATCATTCCCACATGTCCCAAATGAAATCCTCAAAGCTAAGAGCCTTAGGCCAATTTTTTAGATACAAATGAATGGATAAAAAATGCTAAGTTTCAACTCCTATACTTTTTGTACTCTTTTTATATGGGTAAACGTTTTATCTCTAGCATAAGGAAAGCATGGCACGAAGTTCGTCTGTGACAATGTGATCTGACATTTGATAAGAAGCAAGATATTTCTTGTGCAAGCTGCTCAATTCTGTTATTTGTTCCGTCTTCAATAATACAAAGTTTAACAATATTTAACACGCATCCTGCTTACCATGTGAAGAGTTGATTTTTACCTCCTTTTTCTTTAAAGTAAATTCTAAGCAATTTTTATATGTTGAAGTCGGTTGATGTTCAGAAGGCCAAATGGGTTGAATCCAATTTCAGTGGATATGGATTCCTTTTCATGCAAAGCTATTTTCTGTATAGAACCTAGATTGAATTCATGTTCAGTTGGGGTTTTGAAGTTTTTAGATTTGTTTATTATTTTTTATTAAAGCAAGTGAAGATTTCAAAGGATTCGGATTCTTGTAAAGAAAGAAAGATTAAGTATCAAATACAAGAAGACATCAAAGAATAATCAAAAAGAACAATAACATTATAAAAAACGAGATATTACAAAATCTTACAAACTACCAACCTAAAATGAAAGCATTAGATTTGTTTACTGTTACTTCACCACTTTGATTTCATTTCTACTTTTCTAATTGAACCTGAGAAGATATTTTTCTTATAAATTTTTTACATATAACTCGTTTCAATTAGGAACAGTATCATGGTTATGTATGTGGAAATTATGAAGGTCAACATAATTTGGAAACCAGTGAAGATGTTCTTTACTTGATTGCAGAGGGATCCTATGCCCATTTTGGAATCAGAGGGATCAATGATTAGTGGATGAATAGTATGTGAAGCTACTCTTAGTATTCAATGTATTCGGTATACTATTTCATGCTATGGACAAGCTTTCCCTATTGTGGATTTAACACAAGTTCTTTTCATCATCATGAGAACTGCCACAACACAGATTGTCATATTTCACCTTCCCTTGTTCGGATAAAAGTCTACTCAATAATACTGTGCTCAAATATTCCCCAATGAATGGATTGTTTAATGAAGGATCCAATGTGGGTCCAACGTGCCCACTAAATTGACTGTTAGCTTGCTTGTATATGGGAGCAAATACCAACTTCATAGCAAGTAATAGCAAGTATATAGTAGCTAGAGGTGATTTCTTGCTATTGCAGGAATGCCCCATTAGATTGGACATTGAAGTGATTTTAGAGTAAACAAAGTAGGATAGAGTAGGGGAAAGGAGCCTTACATTGCTTTGTTTCTTCTCCGGAATCAACACACCCTTGAAGTTGAAGTCATTGTCATTATCTACTATATTTGAAGACTTGACTACTCTTGAAGTCATTGTCGTTATCTACTATATTTGAAGACTTGACTACTCTTGAAGTCATTGTCGTTATCTACTATATTTGAAGACTTGACTACTCTTGAAGTCATTGTCATTATCTACTATATTTGAAGACTTAGACAACTAAGAGCTAGTATATAGGGGAAGGGTATAGCCTCTTGACTTCAAGTTTAGCTTTCAAGAGAGCTACTCTTGCTTGGAAGCAAGTGAAGGAAGCTCTTTTATGAATGGATGTTTCTATTTTATATCTATTTTAGAAATAGATATATATGTTATAGAATAACTATTTTATAAAGATCGTCAATGTCTTTTAAAAAGATTCTATGTTTAAAAAAAATAGAATTTTGCATAGTTATATAGATAGAATTTAGTTATTTTTTAATTGAAACAAAATTTCATTATATTAATCATTAATATATCATATTTCTTGTAATAATGGGAAACAATAGTTCTATTAGAATGAAAAGTGTGTAGAAATGATTGGTGGAAGAAATGGAATCAATTCAAGAAAGAGCTTAGCAAAAGAAGGTTTGATAGGTACTTATGAAAATGAAGGTTCTTTTTCACCCCCAAATGACATGTGAATCAAATTTTTCAATGTTCAAGCATGAAAATACGTTTCTGAATCAAATGAAATGTTTGATAAAAATAAAATTGAACATGATATTCAAAATGAAAACATTGATAATGTTAATTGATATGATTACAAAAATTAAAATCAAAACCAAAACCAAAATTAACATGAAATAGAGAATTATTGAGAAATTTAGTGTGAATTACTGCAATAATAATTTCTAGAAGCGCATGTAAATATGAAATTTATTTTTTAAAACAAAGATTACTATCTCATTAAAATCGTATGATTATCAAATAAAATATAAGAAATAAATCAATAGACATGTCAGACTATATATTAACATAGAGAAACACTTTCAAGGAAAAAACACTAGATGAGAAAGAGGATAGGTATGAATCTTCAAAGGGGAGATACATCCACACACTAAGACACTTCACTTTGATATCACTCTAACAACACCCATGTGCCTATGAACAATCTCATCACAAAACTACTATATCATGTCTTCAATTTAGAAAGAAATGGAAAATGAATTTCCCAAAATAATGCACCATCAAACCATGGTAAAATGAAGAAACTCCCACATCCAAAATGAAAGGGCTCTTTTAAGAATTGTAAATGTAACTTTAAATGGGTCGTGAATAGAAAAAATAACCTCATACTATTGATAGATGGTATCTTTGACTTTCATAATTGCCCATATCCCAAGGTAGGTGTCCAAAATCATCACCCAACTCATATGGGATCCATTATTCAAGATGATCCACTACTCAATTCTTATAACCAAGTTTAGATATTTGCTAAAAATAGCTCTGTAATCATCACTACCAACTCCATCTCCTTCATGAATGCATATAACAAATAATACCAAGATTGTCAAGGAATTTAAAATATAAATTAATTTCTAATTACACTATATGCATCCAATGATTTTGTCCAAGAGTGTGGAGACACATGAATAATACATAGGATTTCAAGGCAAATAGAACCTTAATACTAAAATTCTACCACTAGACATTATACATCATAAATACATCCATAGATAAAATAAATACGATTATCAAATTGTATCAAGGCCCATTACCTTCCTACACCAAGCGAACTTATCTATAGGCATTGGCTTCATTAATTGTTTCCTACAAATTTTAGTCTAAATCCTTTTCCAAAATTTCGGTTCACCTTGATGCCTTATATAATCAACCTTAAATAAACCATGATGGAAAGGACCTTCAGAATCTTCAAGGTTCACAAAATTTTCTTTGGATTTTTTGCTAGTTAACCATTTTGATTTTATTCAAACCTTATCAAAAATTTAATAAGTTATCAAACTCAATGAAACCCTAAAAATTTCTTCTTTGAAACCTTAACAATATTTTTCCTAGTTCCCAAACTTCCCTACTCCTTATAAGTATTTTTGTTCTTTCTACTTTTCACTCCTTTAAAAGGGTCTAAAACTTCTCAAAGTGTTGGAGATTATAAAGGTTTTTGGACCTTCAAAATTACCAGCAAAGTTTTCTTTTAGCTCATTTTTTTTTATTAGAGGTTGCAAATTTTCTAGTGTCAATAGATTCGTGAGTTCATAAAATCAATGAAATTCTAACAAAGGCTTCAAGTTGATGATAAGATTCAAAAGAGAAGCTATAGAAAGGATGATTAAGTGAGTTCAAAGTTTCTTGAAATCAGTGACAAAAATTTTAAAAATAAAATAAAATTTTAAATGATTGCTAAAGAAATAGATTTTTTAATTCCAAATAGATCATTGACACTCCAAAAATATTTGAAACCTTCTTGATCATTGATAGGCTTTGGTGTGGCTAAAAAACATTGGTAAACTTTAGACCTTAAGTTATAAAAGTAGCCCTTAGGCTCATTTCTTACTGATACACTTTAAAATAATAGATGAGATCTATCACATGACTTAGAATACATTATTGCCACTAGTTCTCCACAAATTCTTTCCTTCAATCTAAGTTTGCACTATTTGGTAGGGAAAACACTTTCCATATTATTTCAAATCTATTGTGTTTTCTTTCCATTTCAAAACCCTTCCACCTACTCATAGTATGATTTTAAGTTTTTCATAAACTACATCCAACACATCTACTTCATCAATCTAATAAAAATCCTTTCTCTTGTTACCTACCAAAATCTACTTAAACATTTAGCTTATCTCATTTTCAAAAAATAAAATCTAAGTACCAAAGCTATGAACATGCTGCCATTTTATATAATATTTTGCCCAAAGTTATACATAGTAATCTAGGCAATATGAATTGGAAGAATCATGTGATTGAATGACAGTTTGCTAAGAGCAAGACAAACTAAGGATAGGATGACACTAAGTTGCAGGATTGAAATCCCCTGAGCATAGGATCCTATCAATTTATACAAAATATTTAAATATACACATATACAAAGCAAACAAAAGGTTTCAAGTCAACTAGATGAAGAGACATCGATGTAAAGGTTGTCTCAAGCAATAGTATCATTCTCATAATGTTATTGCAAAAGCACAACTAAACTTCTAAAAATGAATAAGAGCATACACCGATCAATGAGACAAGGGTCCATGGAATGCCAACTAGAAATATGTGAGGGATCCATGGAGAAGGTATTAATTTCATTAGCTAACAAGATGTGTTATATTGGGTGATCCATGTAGTGCAATAAAATTATCACACTAGAAAGCCACATCGTACTAGGTAATAACAAGTTGTTTTATGTTAGATGACCAATGCTCAAGGAGCACAAAATGATAACAAAAATTAGACTAGTATACCTCACTGTGCTAGTTGACCAACATGTTTGCTAAAGGATCAAGCTAGCAAGTTATGTTATGCTAGAAGATCAAGATGAGTAATATGGATGTCATTGGCTAGCAAGTTTCATTATGCTAGGTTATCCATAGATCATCAATGCTTCAATAGTTTAAACTAGTAATCCACATTAAGCTAGATGATCAAAACAAAGGTTGTATTCCATGCAGATTTATAGATATAGATTGATAGCCATAACTTAGGCGCATTATACAATGCAACATCATTGCTTCAGGGGTGCATCAATGAATGATTATGACAAGAAAGGAGGCCTCATATGCTCGCATTAAGATGTAAACATGTTTATATACATTGGTATCTTAAGGAAGATAAATATCCATAACAAGGATAAAACACCTTCAACACCAAGGAGATATCCTTTTCAAAAATGCATGCATTTTGAGCCAGGAAGAAGATCCTTATAAGGGATACAAATGTTTAAGCAAGGAAGAGATCATTGTCAAGGTCATATCTGGAAACAATTTTATAAAGGTATCCTTATCAAGGATACATAACTATCAAATGAGGTGAAGAGAGGGGAGGATCCTTGTCTAAGGACACCTATTTCCACAAAAGAGGAGGAGATCTTCAAACAAGGACACACAAGAGAGGAGAGGATATTTGATTAAGGATGCCTATTTTTGAAAAGGAATTAGATCTTCAAAAAATGATGCACACAAGATAAGAAGATTATATCCCCAAGAAATGATGCATGCATAAAAACAAGGTATCCATGCCCCCCAGTGTGCAGGCAAGGATAATCACACTAGATATTATTATGTTCCTAACCTTAGAAAAGGAATGGTTTCACTTGATATTGTACCACCATGAATGAAAATGAGCCCCCATGTAGAGCTACTAATGTCACATAGTGAGGAGAAACATAATAGAAATAAGTATTATTTAGAAGGGATAGGACAAAGTTGCAACTATTTAACACTTATCATTTGAATTATATCAAATATGATAAGTTGTTGACTTTTTTACACCAAAGCTTGACATTCATTAGTGGAAGGGCCATAGATTTGATAATACACACACAAAAAGAAGGACTATACTGATTAAGTTTATGATTTTTCTTCCATTTTGGCCAAGAGAAAGTAAGAAAGGTGGTTTTAAGAAGCATTAACAAAATACTCTCTTGTTTAGATAAAAAGCTTGGAGGAGGAATTAATCCTTTCTCTTCATAGGAAGAATGCATAGATGTATTAGATAGTAGAGGAGGGGTACGTAGACAAATGAGGACATTGGAAGTTGCCTAAACCCTCTTTATAAAAGTGTGATGTAGATTTCACAAGAGTCTCATCACTTTGTCCTATACATCCTAAACCGTGTCCATTATATCCATGTTTAGAAAGGATTTTAAAGCCAACTCCATTGTATTTCTCCAAATCAAATGTAGGATTCTTATTAAGTGTTGAAATGTTAGGATGGGAATCTTTACTCTTAGTTTTGAATGGACCAAATGGGTTGATTTCAAAAAAATTCAAATTATTATCAATACATGTGTTAGAAGAGGTAGTTGGAATGGATTTGGAAGTAGCTTGGATAAATGAAACACAAGGCTCCTTCAAGGCTTCAATTTTGAATTTTGGGGTTTCGTATTCTCCACAAAAAGGGGAAGTAAAGTCTAATGAACCCTAATCATCCTCTAAGAAAGCATCATTGGTAGTCTAGATTGTGTGTCTTCTTTTTTAATAGATGGAATCATAGCATTAAGAGAAGATATAGATCCTACTTCTTTTTTGACACCACTATATGGATTTTTATCACCTTCTAGTGTGTACACTTTATTGTTGTTCATGAATTTTATTATGTGATGAAGAGTAGAAAGGACTACTTGTCTAGAATGAATCCATGGTCTACCTAGAATAATATTATATGTGAGAGGATTTGGGATGACATGGATAGGTATGGGTATAGCTGCACATCCTACCAAAATAGGTAATGTGATTGTACCTAATGGCTATCTACCAACATTACCAAAGCCACAAATAGAGAGAGAATTAGTTTTCATTAGAGAGGTATTCATTTTGACTTTATGTAAAAAGTCAATGCTACAAATATTAAGACTTGATCCATTATCAAATAATGTATGTCTTATCTCAATTTTATTAATGAGCACAAAAATCATTAGGGGATCATACTAATTTTGAAATTCCAAAGGCAATAACTCATGTTGTGATGACACAATATATGGCAATATTTCATGCATACAATCAAACAAGGATACTACACCATTTAGTCTTGTAGAAGATGGAACAAATATCCTAAATAAGGTTTCTTGGAGAAATCCCTGGTAAGTAGGTGAAGTTTTAGTCAAGTCCCAAAGGGAGATCTTAGCTAGAGTAACACAAGTTGCTCAACAAGACCATATTCCTTACCAACATGATTAAAATCTTGAGAAGTAGGAAAAACATTTTAATCTTTTTTTATTGTTTTGAGTGTTATATGTGTGAGTAACTTCATAATAATGAGGTTTTTCATTAAGCCTATTTCCTATTATTTTGAGTGAGTTGTTTTGAAAAGTTTAAACAATAATTAGGAGGTCTAGTTGTGTTTTTAACACCTTTAACAAAAATCACAAGTTTTTTTTTAGCTCGAGGGGAATCATGATGAATATGAACAACAATTTGAGGTTTTACATGATCAGAAACATGAATTGTATTGACTTGACTTTGTTTGGGCTCTTTAAGCACTAAAGCCTCATCTTTAGAAGAGAGAGAATTAGAAACATTTCTAGTGATATCCTCCTCTTGCATTAAAATATCCTTATGAGTAGGAACAATTTTGGGAGAGTGACAAGAATGATTCATTAATACTTCATCTCTAGAAGAGGTGTCATTAAAGTAAATAGTAGGTAAAGTGTCATTAAGGGAATTTTCAATGACATCATCCTCTTGTGCTAGAGTACTCTCAAGGGGGTATATTCTAGGAGAATAATCAACATCATTCATCAATTCTTCATCTTCAAGAGATAGAACATCGAGAGAAGTGGTGATAGTATATTCTTGCGCCAAAATGTCCTCGTTAGTGAGAGAAACTTTGGGAGAGGTGTAAGGTGATATAAGATAGGCTAAGGCACCATCACATGCATTAAATTTATTCATTATAACACTACTAGGAATAACACAATGCAAAGACAAGTCATCTGAAGGTCATCATTTTATATAAAATTTGATGGCATGGAATGGGATTTGGGCAGCATCCCAAAAAAATTGCAACATGAAGATATTTTGAAATTTCCTTTTTTATTTGTGATGTCTAATAAATTGAGAAAATAATAAGATATGTAAAGAAACAAACTTTCTTTCTAACCCACAACCTATGCAATTAATCAACCAATTAAGTGATATGAGATAACAATAATACGATTGAGTAAGCAATGAAATTCATAAATGTTTACATCTTAATCTGAAAATTTTATGCAAATAAATCAGATCTATGCTTTAAAATCATGAAATATGCATGAGTAAGACACATCAAGTTCACCAAAACATAATGGTAATGAACTAGTTATTCAAATGTATGTAATTATAAGTGCATAAGCAATAGATTTTAGAAATTATTTTAAATATCAATAAATTAAATGCATATAAATAAGATCTAAAAATGAAAATCAGAAGTTAATGCGAGAATAAGATAGGTCTGATTCACCAAACTGTAATGTTGTAAATAGGAGCCTTAGCTTAAGAATGGAAACTAAGATATTTTTCATTCATTAATTCATTTATAGGGGAACAACTAACAAGGTTTAACTTTAGTTCAAAAGGACAACTAGACACTTTGATTAAATGTTCCCTTTTTTAAAGGTTATGTTTGATATGATTTTATTTGATATGAATATGCAATGTCTAGGTAAAATGATAGAAAATCAATTGATAATATTCAGCATAAACAAAAAGATATAGCATTGGAAGGAAACACAAAAGTATAGATCTTTGGAAATGAGATATAGAGTGGAACCTGTAGCTGAAATTTGGAGTTGAAAGTGCCAAGCTGATGATTTAGGCACCCTAGTCTAAAGGTGACTTCATCAAATGAAAGCTTATTATTGAAACTAAGACAAGACTGAGAGGGAGGGGATGAATAAGTCTTGAAAAAAAAAAATTTAACACATAAACAATTAATTAGCAACACATGAACACTAAGATTTTCTATGTGGAAATCCCTGTAAAGCGGAAAATCGAACCCTAGGTGTTCCCCCACTCCATGGAGAGAGAAAGGAGGTCACTAGGGTTGACGGTTTTCACTTAGGAGAGACTTTACATTCAAAAGAGGGGTTGAAACTCACAAGGTCCAATCCCACACAATGCAAGACTGGATTCTAAATGAGTTTCAAGGGTTGTGACAGCAAGGATACCCTCTTTTGTAAAGAATGTAGATAGAATGATAGAACTAGGAATGTATGTAAAAGCAAGAAAGATTCGCTTGTAGACGGAGATAGGGACACGGGATGAAGCTACGGACTTGAAATTAGCAGTAGAATGTCGAGACGCTGCTGTCCTGCAAATTTGAGCGAAAGTTGATAGGACGATGGCACCCGGAGTGCACACGGTCCTCCGAAAAATCCGCGAAACGAAGGGGGATCTGTTCGTCTCTACACAAGGATTCCAGATCTTCAATTACAGCCGCGTACCTACAACCTACACACAGAAAAGAGAGGACGATTGGGGGGTTAGGGATTAGGGGTTTGCCTTTAGGTCAAACCCCGGTTTTGGAATTAACCAAGAAATGAGAATGTTGTAAATGTAAGTGTTTGTAATGTAATCAAGTACTGATACCTTGTTGTAAGAATGTTTGTATTCTTACATGCGAAGGTGTAATGATGTTGTATGTTATATGTTGTAAGTGATCTCCTCTTCAATGGTTGAATCCTTGTCTTGAATGCAACAATTAGCCTTGAATGGAGACTTAGAATGCTCAATTGCTTGAAGGAATGCTTGAATGTTTGAATGTTTGAATATCGCTTCCGCCTCATGCACACATATGTTTTTTCTCTCTCTTTTCGGGGAGGGGAAATGTAGTTTATATACTTGTCAATTAGGGTTAGGAGACTGATTTTTCCGACCTTAGGCCGACCTCGGAACATCATTTTCCAAATTGCAAACTTAAAGGCCCGATGCCCAACAAGAGACAGGGCCCAAAATAGGGCCAGGGACCAGGGCGCTGGGCACCATGGTCCCACCTCCCGGGACAGCAGGGTGCAAGGAGGATCAGGCCAAGGTGCAGAAAGATGCAGTTTTTGATGTCGTAAACAGGTTTTGGGGTCTCCATTCAGGTTCAACGTTGCGCCGCCATCGTGAAGACCCAAATGCAGTCGAAATTGCAAGTGTCGCAATTTTAGGACGCTACAATCCCAAACAGGGAAAAACCACAGTGAGCACTTGCCCACTAAATACATCCACTATGAATATCATATTACAATGAATGAGCTCACTTATCCATACTTGCAAACCAAGGCTAACTACTCTTGGGGCAAGATACAAAAAGAGGTCTTTTAAACCTGATACTAACTACAATAAGGCAAGATACAAATATGATTTAAAAAGAAGGATATTATGATCATGAAGTTATCCTTGAACTCTACATCAAGAGACCAACATCAACTCACACAACTCAAACCTCAATTGTCAACACTCTATCTCATACCTCTGCCACAGTCTCAAACATCTCACATATCATTCAATCACAATTATTCTTCTTCTCTACTCTTCACTGAATTTTTTTTACTATCTTCACATCACATACTTCCTCTCTCTTCCACACATTCTCATCCATACAACTTAATCACATGCATCCTTTATATACAAGATAAATTCTTAAAGCTTGAATACAGTCAACCTAAAACAAAAATATACCTTCCATACCAAAAGCACACACGTTGATCCACTCCAGGAGAAACAGGGGACCAAAACACATATTCCAAAGATCAATACATTGATCCGCAATCACCAAAACATAACTAACATCATACCAACACACAATTCATCCATATAAGCAATTAACGGTCAAAACATATCCTCCAATTTAAATAACTTTCTTTCAGATTTGCACATACTATCTTGAGACCCATAACACATCAAACTACCTTCCACAAATCATATCCGGACCCAAAGATAGGTTTAACATAGAATATCACAACCGGGTATGAAATATGCCACAACTTTTGGAGGACACAAAGATATTTCCGAACCATAAAACCAACTCATCCATGATACCAAAAACACAATTAAAGAATATAACAACATCAAACAATATCGGCAACACTTTCAAGATTTGAACACTTCTAAAACAACTAATAAAATAACTGCAACATTAACACAACAAGATATCTCTGCACCACAAAATTTTCGGACCAACAACTATCTAGAACAACGAGTTTTATATTAATGACAACCACAACAACACATACTTCCAACAATATCCCCCTTTGTCATTGATGGCAACACTTGACTAAACTCAACACTCAACCAACCTGCAAAACAATACTGCTCTATTTGAAATCTTGCAAAAATTGCTCTCTCTCTCCCAAAACTACTCAATCTCTCACCCTTTGCCATCAAAGACAAAGGCCACAACACTACTACACACTCCACTACTCCCCTTGAGAGAAGTCACAACATCAATCCAAGAAAAGAAAAAGGCATGAAGGATCCCCCTAGAAAGATGCATCCCCATAATGCACCTAGCTAGAAGGAGAGGCAATAACCCCAAACTTCTCTCGAAGAAACTCAAATGTATCCTTTGCCAATGCCTTAGTGAAAATATTTTCAACTTGTTCCTTTGTAGAAATGTATTCCAAATGAACTTCCTTCTCAACAACCTTCTCTCTTAAGTAGTGATATTTGATTGAAATGTATTTTGTTCTTGAACGCAGAACTAGATTCTTTGAAATGTCTATTGCACATGTATTGTCACACATTATAGGAATTGATTCATCATATGTTTGATATCTTTAAGAGTTTTCCTCATCCACATTACCTAAGTATAGCAAGATGATGTTGCAATATACTCTGCTTCAGCAGTAGATAGGGAAACTGAATCATGTTTTTTTATTGAACCGAGAGACCAATTTGTCTCCTAAAAAGAAAGCACCACCACTAGTGCTCTTTTGGTCATCAACACTTCCAACCCAATCTGCATCAATATAATATTTCAACATAAAATCTCCATCTCTTTTTACCAAAGTCCAAAATCCACAATACCTTTCAAATATCTAAAAATTATTTTCACAACTTTCTCATGTGTCACCTTCGGATTTGCCTGAAACCTAGCTCTTAGACAAACAACCTACATGTTATCTGATCTGGACACAGTCTGATATAGAAATCCACAAATCATTGACCTATACTACTTTTGTTCAACCTTCGGAGACTCATCATCTTTGATCAACTTGCAACCAATGGTTAAAGGAGTTATAACTGGTTTACAGTCATCAAAACCAAATTTCTTCAACATCTCTTTCACATACTTGCTTTGTGAGATAAAAATTCCATCTTCAGATTGAATAACTTGCAACCCAAGAAAGAAGGATAACCCACCATTCATTGACATCTCAAATTCTTTTTGCATCTCTTTAGAAAACCCTTTACATAGGCTATCATTTCCTCTAAATATAATGTCATCAACATAAATTATAACAATCAATAACTCATCTCTATCAATCTTGAAATAAAGATTATTGTCTACTATACCTTTACTGAAATTCTATTGAAACAAATACCTACCTTGCATTTACATAAGGTTACTATTTATACTAATTTGTTGTTTGGGCATGAATTGGTTCGAAATTTTCCCCAAAGCTTCGAATTGTCTAGATAAGCATGCTGGCAATTTTTTGTTGCAAGATCATAACTAGATTTGAAGATATTAAAGTTTATGTTTTTGAAGGTTGCGATGAAATGCTTAAATTTAATTTTTACGAATTTAGAGGCTCTAAAATATCCTAAAAAGTGGTCATAACTAGAATATCTGGTCACAAGGTGATAGATCGCTTTGTGTGCTTTCTGGCACTTCAAACGGTTCATCAATCAGACACCCAGTTCATAAGTTATGGCCTCTAAAAGTTTGGTCTTTTGAAATAGGAAATATAAAATGCATCAAACACATAAATGAATTGTAAAAGGGAGGAACATGTGTTGATGTGTGTTTTGACACATCATAGGGAATCTAGATTGGAGATAAGGTCAATTCCACTTTATTGGATGGTTTTAGCCCATGGTTTTGTAATATCGTTTGACAGTTTCATGTATTGTATCTCTTATATATGAGTTGTGTGAAATAGAGGTTGTGTGTAAGAGTCTTATAGCTATTAAGTTACCTCTGAATCTTTGGTTGGTGGTACTCATATGAAGAGATTGCTCTGCAAGTATATTGTAATCTATTATTGAGTTTTAAATAATATATTGGGTGGATTTTGGAATGTGGGTTTTTTCTCTCGAAAGGGTTCTCCTCACGTAAATCATTGTGTTGTGGTTTGCATGCTACTATGTCTATTTTTGTTAAAGTTTGTATAACTGTTGTAGCAATTTCTACAAGTTTTTTACATTATCCTCCTCTGAAGGTTAGTGTAGGAAGTTGTTCCACTACTTAACTTCCTTACAAGTGATATCAGAGCTTGATCACATTTGGTTTTAGTTGTGGGTTGTTGGGTTTTTTGAACTAATCTAGATTTGAGTGGGAGATTGTGCAAAAAATACTTTTTGATCTTGTTTTGGGAATTTTCAAATGGCAAGTTCATTAGGGAGAATACAGGTAGAAAAAAATTTTGGAAGTAATTTTTAGATGTGGAATTTGGAGATGGAGGATTTGCTAATAGATCGAGATTTGTGGGATGTTGTTAATGTGAATGTCTCAAGACCTTCAAATCCTACTCTGACTGCTCAGTATGATCTTATGAATTGAAAAGCCAAGGGTCTAATCAGATTTTTCTTGGTAGACTCTATTCTAATCAATGTCCATGAAGAGACCTCTGCAAAGAAGTTATGCACTAAGCTTGGTGAAATGTATCAAGCCAAATATTTATTGAATCGGATTTTCTTGAGGAAGAAATTGTATTCCTTGATAATGGAAGAGGGTCGATATATTAGAGACCACCTAGAAGCATTTAATATGTTGGTGGCTCAATTGGTATATGTTGGTGTCAAGATGGATGAGGAGGAAAAATGTTAGATGTTTCTTTGTTCTTTGTTTGATTCATGGGAATCTCTTATTATGGCTATCGGTAGTACTTCTATTGTTTTGAAGTTTGAAGATGTGGTGGTTGCCTTTCCTAGTGAAGAGATGCGGAGGAAATTATCCATTAGTTCAAAGGAAGCCCTAACTATTCATGGTTTCTCTCGAGATTAGTGTAGGAAGTTGTTCTGCTACTTAACTTCCTTACATCTTTCACATACATGCTTTGTGAGATAGAAATTCCATTTTCAAATTGAATAACTTGCAACCCAAGAAAGAAGGATAACTCGCCAATCATTGATATCTCAAATTCTTTTTGCATCTCTTTATCAAAATATTTTACATAGGCTATCATTTACTCCAAATATAGTGTCATCAACATAAAATATGACAATCAATAACTTCTTCATCAATCTTGAAATAAATATTACACTCTGCTATACTTTTTGTGAAATTTTGTTGAAACAAATACATGTTTAATCTTGCATACTAGGCCCTAGGTGTCTGTTTGAGTCCATATAATTCTTTCTTTAGTCTGCACACCATATTTGGATCTTCTATTAGTCTAAATCCATCTGGTTTCTCAATGTATATTTCTTCTTCTTGATCTCCATTCAAAAATGTTGATTTGGCATCCATTTAATAAATTCTAAAGTTCTTGTAAGTAGAAAATGCAAGAAACATACATATAGCTTCCATCCTTGCTACTGGAGCAAATGTTTTTTCAAAGTCTATGCCTTCCACCTGTGAATTTCCTTTACATACTAGTCTTTCCTTATTCCTTGTAACTTGTCCTTGCTCATTTAGCTTGTTCTTAAACACCCATTTAGTTCCTATCACATTCTTGTCCACCAGTCTAGGTACTAGTTCCCAAGTCTTATTTTTCTATATATGATTTAGTTCTTCTTCAATTTCTTTTACCCAACTCTCATCTTTACTCACTTCTTCATAAGTCTTCAACTCGGGCATTGATAGAAAATAGTAATTGGTTTGTTCTTGAGCTTCAGTAATCTTCCTTCTTGCCTGAACACCTTTTATCTTTTCTCCAATTATCTATTTTTTTGAATGATGCTTTTGAACATATTTAGCAGGAACTTTTGTTGATTCTTCCACTTCTTCTTCTTCTTCATTTGATTCCTTTTCCTTTCTCCCTTCTGAATCACTTGTCTTCTTTGAAATCATCAGAACAATCTCAACACCAGTAAGTCTTGCTATTTGTAGCATATCCCAGAAAGATCCCTTCATCTGCTCTAGAGTCAAACTTCCCAAGATTGTCCTCATCTCTTCTGATGTAACATTTTCTTCCAAAAAGTTTGAATTATTTAATAGTAGGTGGTCTTCCATTCCATAGTTCATAAGGTGGTTTAGTATGATTTACTCTAATATGCACCTTGTTAAGAAGATATACAGCAGTATGTACTGCCTCTTTCCAATACACAATGCCTAGATTGGCATCCTTTAACAAAGTCCTAGCCATCTTAATAACAATTGTATTCTTTCTCTCCACAACACCATTTTGCTGAGGAGTCCGTGGGGTAGAAAAGTGCCTTCTAATCCCATGTATTTCACAAAAATTATCAAACTCCTATGAAGTGAATTATCCTCCTCTATCTAATCTCAAGCACTTAATCTTAGCATCTACTTGATTCTCAACCATGGATTTGAAAACTTTAAATATATTAAAAGCCTCAAATTTATCTTGTAGAAATTTAACCCAAGTCATTCTAGAGAAATAATCAATGAGTAACATGAAATACCTTTCTTCATTTAAACCTCGTGTCCTTGTAGGTCCATACAAATCTGTATGAATCAACTCCAAGAGTTTCAAAGTGGAATATCCTTATTCTTGAATCTTCTCTTTGTTTGCTTCCCCAATTGACATTCTTTGCACATTGTATCAGTAAGCTTCACAAGTCTAGATAAATCTCCAATTACTTTAGATATCCAAATTTTGATCATATTATCAAAATTTACATGTCCCGTCCTTTTGTACCACAACCAACATTCATTAATATGTGTTACAAATCATTTACTCTCCTTTTTATCCTTGATGTAGTATACATTTCCACCTATTCTAACTCCTTCTATAACTCTTTTACAAATCTTCTCTTTTCTAATCACACATCCAATGATATTGAACAAAAATCCATAACCTTTTCTACACATCTGACTAACACTTAACAGACTATCTTAATCCTTCAATGTGATAAACATCATCAATTTTATGCTTACCATCAATAGAAACACTTTCAATACATTGAATAGTTGTACCATCTTCTCCAGCAAATTTCACTAATCCACCATCATATTTCTTGAGATTAAGAAACCTGTTTTTATCACCAGTCATATGATTTGAACATACAGAGTCAATAATCCATGTGTTCGGTTCTATCTTAGTGTGTAATGTAGTCTTGACTGTCTTCTCCTCTTTTGGTTTCTCCAAAGCATTTGTATTTTCTTTGATTGCTAAAAACAAAGATTCTTCATTCCAGTCATCATCAATTTCATCTTCAAATGTATGTTCCTCTATAGAACATAAGCCATTTTTCTCTCTTCTATTAAAATTGTGTTTCCTAGTTCTATTTGTCTTCTCATCATCATTCGTTCTCTTATAATCTTTCCTTTAAGTGCACTGAGAAGAATAATGTCCAATTCTACTACAAGAAAAACATTCCAGAGGTAACTTACCTTTGCATTTTCCAATGCCTCGCTACAATCTTCTCACAAATTTTGCTTCAACTTCATCCAAATCTCCAGTACATTCAAGATCATCATGTCTTGAAACATTAAATGTTGCTTCTTTCTTTTCTCTTTTCTCTTCCTCCATTTCTAAAATTTCAAAGGTTGCTAAAGTAGCGATAAGCTGATCAATAGTATACTTGATCAAGTCATTGCTTTCTTGAATGACACACCTTGTTTCTTTTTAGGATTTTGATAGGGTCAACAAGATCTTTTGAACAACATCACAATTATCCAAATGTCCACCAGTAGTTCTCATACCATCAACAAGATCAGTCACTCTATGAATATTGTTCTCAACACCTTCATCTTTAAGCATTCTCGGATATTCATACTTCTACTTTAGATTCATCAACCTAGCCTTTTTTTTCTTCGGATCTCCTTCAAATGCCAAACACAACTTGTTCCACACTGCTTTAGATTCTTTCAATCCTTTTACTCTTTCAAATACTAGGTCACTTATACAACTAAAAATTATAGCTCTACCCTTCGTATTAGTTTCCTTTAACTTTATCTCATCTGAAGTCTAAGGACCACCTTGCAGAGGTGTATATTGTTGAACACAATGTACCACTGAGAGGGGGGTGAATCAGTGGTTCGTAATTTTTTTTCCTTTTTAAAACAACCTTAGAATATCGGTTATCACCCTAGGCACTAAACAATCAAACCGGTAAGAGAAATGTGGATATCAAAAGAGGCAAACACACAAATGCAACCACAACACCAGATTTACGAGGAAAACCCAATATGGGAAAAACCTCGGTGAGAAATATTATTGGAGTCTACTGCTCCAATCCAGCCTCACAAGTGAAACACTGAATTACAAAGATTTAGGGCACCAACCCAAGGAGCACCAACCCCTGCACCAAGCTCCAGCTTGGTGATGTATAGTGAAATACAATTTTGACACAATTATATCATCTGGTTGCAAATGAGTTCTGCAACACTTGATCAAATAGATTTTTGTCGGTTAATAGCCTTCTCTTCTTCACTGGATCTCACACTGCCAGTTATGAGATTACTCTCTCTGATTCTTGGCTACTCTTCTTTCTCTCTCAGCTTCACAACACACTATGTCACACTTGGATGCCTTCTTGATCAATCACACCTCAATGGTTAGCTTAACTGTTAGACTTGCAACAGTTTACCAGTACTCTGTCTCTGTCGATTAAACCCTCTCACCGGTTTGCCTACTAACTCACTTTGCAACTTTCTTAGAATAAATTCTAAGGAAGATGATCTTTCTCTTTACTCAATCTCTCTTCACTCTCCTTCTTCACATCAAGCATCATCGATTTCTATCTTGAGCTCACATATTTATAATCTTAGGCTCCCGCCAAAAACTGCATTCAAACAATGTCGTGTTAGGTTTTGCCTTGACCAACTTGATCCATATCTAATTTGATTCAATCTGTTTTTCCAGGAAGATGATCTTCATATCATCAATCAGCACCACCAACGCCTCACATTCCAATGTAAGTTTTCTAAATCTTGAGGTCTGCACCATGCTTTTCTGCTTTTCTCTGTCATACGCCATTAATGGCTCGACTGTTTCCTTCAGCAAATAGGTACGAAGATCAAATCTTCTAGCAGGATCAGTTCAGTCGCTTGCCAACTTGTCTTCTTTGAGCCGCAATCCTCTGGCATCCTCTGTGACTTGTGGATTCTTCATAAAATTTGACCTGCTTGCTAACTTGTTACGTCGATGCACACTTTACCGACTTGTGCAATATCACCACCTGGCATCTAGCTGTCATGTTTGTCGGCATCCACCTCTGCTTGGGTTGCTATGTCGGTTTGACATTTTGCATTGACCAAGATTGACTACCGGTTCAATTTACCTTACCGGTATAACCAACAAACATCCTCTTTACAGACAACACATCCACCTAACAATTCATCTCACCTTCTGGTATGTCTTCATGCCATTCTTTTTGTTCTGATCACCGGGTGTTGTTGTGATTCAAATAACATTCCACCTCTTCATCACAAACAAACAACCAACCTTCATACCGGTTTATGCCTTACCGGTAAGCCTACCTTACCGACAGATGACACAATTCATGTGTATCGGTAACCTTCCTTTTGTCTGCTTACTGACATTTGGATTGACATCATATGTCTTACTTTTCTTATTCCGGTCATCACTTCTTACTTACCGGTGACCTTGCCAAACCAGTTGACGTCAATGACAACTTAATGCCAACAATCTCCCCCTTTGGCATTTATGTCAAATTACTGTAAGACTTCATACCAGTAGAGTTATCCCCCTTTAACACAATGACAAAGGGCATTGTATACTCCCCCATTGACTCATACCTATCTCCTCCTTAGGCTGATACTAGTGGTTATAGCAGGTACTGAGATGTGGCCCAAGAGTTATAGATGTTGATATGAACTCCCCTTGAACCATATAAATCCTTACTATCTCAAGTGCATAAGGCAAGTGAAACAACTCCCAACTTGTGTCTTAAGTACTCAAAAGTGCTTACCGGCAATGGTTTGGTGAAAATGTCTGCTACTTGTTCTCATGTAGGGACATAGTCCATCTTTACTTTTTGTCCTTCAACCTTCTCTCCGAGGAAATGATACTTGATGGCTATATGCTTTGTCCTAGAATGCATCACCGGATTTTTTGATATGTTGATGGCACTTGAATTATCACACTGGATGAGAATAGCATCAGTCATGTCCACCTGAATGTCCTTGAGGGTTTTCTTCATCCAAAGTACTTGAGAGCAGCATGTAGTAGCAACAATGTATTCTACTTTAGCAGTTGATAGGGAGACTGAATCTTGCTTCTTGCTATGCCATGAGACCAACCGGTCACCTAGGAAGAATGCACCACCACTTGTGCTATTTTGTTCATCAATGCAACCTGCCCAATCAGCATCAGTATATGATTCCAAGAGGAATTCCCCTTGTTTAGGATACCACAATCCATAACTGAGTGTTCCTTGTAGGTACCTAAAAATTCTACTTACGACATTCATATGTGACTGCTTTGGTGCAGCTTGAAATATAGACACCATGCACACTGCATACATTATATTCGGTCTAGAAGCAGTTATATACAATAGGCTGCCTATCATGGATCTATACAATTTCTGATCCACCATTGGTGATTCATCATTCTTACTTAATTTGCTTCCGGTCACCATGGGGGTACTTAACGGTTTGCAGTCCTCCACTTGAAATTTATTCAACATATCATTTGCATACTTGGTTTGTGAGATAACAATTCCCTTATCTTGTTGTGATATCTGCAAACCAAGGAAGTATGTCAATTCTCCAAGCATTGACATCTCAAATTCTGATTGCATCTAATCAGCAAATTCTTTGCAAAGGGTCTCCTTATTGCCTCAAAAAATAATGTCATCTACATACACAACCACAATTATCACGTGGTTTCCATCTTTCTTTATGTATAAATTGTTGTCAGCACTCCCCTTTTTGAATCCTTGCTCCTTCAGGTACAGATCTAGCTTGAATACCATGCTCTAGGAGCTTGCTTTAAACCATGCAGGGCTTTCTTCAACTAGCACACAAAGGTTTCATCATCATGTAGCAGAAACCCTTCCAGTTGCTCCATGTACTCTTCTTCTTCCAAATTTCCATTTAGGAAGGAAGATTTTACATCCATTTGATATACTTTATAACCCTTGTAGGCAGAAAAGGCTAGAAACATTTTAATTGCTTCTAATCTAGCTGTTGGTGCAAATGTTTCTTCAAAATCAATGCCCTCTACTTGAGAGTAGCCTTTGCACACAAGTCTAGCTTTATGCCTAACAATTTTACCTTCTTCATTCATCTTATTCTGGTAGACCCATTTAGTGCCAATGATGTTCTTGTCTTCCGGTCTAGGGACTAATTCCCAAGTTTTGTTCTTCTCAATTTGTTGGGGTTCTCTTTCCATGGCATCCATCCATTCCTATCTTTTGCTGGCCTAATTGAATATTTTAGGTTCTACTTCAGTCATGAGGCAGAAGTTGACTTGTTCATCATTCAGAGCAAGTCTTCTCCTAGTCTGCACACCATCACTCTTATTACCTAGAATCTTCTCTTCCAGGTGGTTCATCTGCACATACCGGTTAGGAGCCTTTTTGAATGCTTCTTCTAGTTCATTGTGTGACTGAGCTTCCTCACCTTCATCACTAGAATCATCGTATTGGTTTACTTGTGATTGACTTCCTTTGTGCATATCCTCATCAACTCTTACATGCACACTCTCAATGACTCTTCTTAGTATTTTGTTGTAGCATTTATAGGCCTTGTTGTTAGATGAGTAACCAAGGAATATTCCTTCATCACTCCTAGAATCAAAACTACTACACCATCCATATCTCTCTCTATAAAACACTTGCTTCCAAATACCTTGAAGTATTTGACTGATGGTTTCCGGTCATACCATAACTCATAAGGTGTCATTATGTTGTTTGTTCTTAGTGTTACTACTTATCAAATTGCCATTAGTTTTATATCCAAAGTCATTCTATATACTCTAGTCGGTTACTACTACTGAAATATTTAGTCGGTATGAACAGTCTAGTCGGTTACAGAAGGAAAACAGTCACAAAGCCCAATATACATCGAGCTGTCTACCGAGTGTTATTTCATGTCTACCGAGCAGTAAAGATAATACACCGAGTTGATATACACCAAGTGAAACGTGTTACCAGATTCATTGAACCTAGACACACATATGAAAACGTGTTACAAGATCGAGGCACATAGAACTATTATCGCATTGGAAATTGCACATATAGATTTTGTATAATTTTGAGGTCATCTAACCAATGAAATATTTTGCATGGTTATTCATTCGAGAAATCATGTTTGTAAGATCGAAGCAATGAATCAAATCACTGACATAAGAAATCTATTTATATAGCATGAATTTAGGGTTAGAGATATATGTGAATGAGAGAAATGTGTGTGCATATGTGTATGAAGCAAGACTTATGTGATACATGAGAAATCACAAAGTATTATGACTGTTACAGAGACACAGAGGTCACCGAGAAGGTTTTTAGAGAACAGTCAAAGAACAGAGTAAACAGAAGGGTTTACCAAGTTACTTTATGAGTTACCGAGGTATGCTATAGGCAAGGTAATCTTATTTTGAGCACATAGAATCTGCTACAGCATTTCAGACGTAAAGTTGCAAATATTTGTAAAATCTTATTGTAATATTTTGAAGTTGTAAGAGAAACCTTTAATAGGGTAAAAGACTCTAATCAAGTCTATAAATTGTAAAGCCTCTAACCAAGTGCAGCATTTATAAAGTGTTGTAAAATCCTTTAGCAAGGTAGATCTAACAGATCTTGTTACTCCTAACAGGGTAAGCTATCAGAAATAGCTAAATATGTAGCTCTAACCGAGCACTCTTTATTATTGCAGTAGTGAAGTTGTGGGTGCCATCCCCACCGCAGTTTTTCTCTCTAACCAAGAGTTTCTGCGTAACCAAAATATATGTGTTATGGAGTGAATCATGTATGATTGTTACTTATTTTTTTTAGCTTTATGTTATGTTATAGCAATTTTTGGTTTATGCATAACAGTAAAGATATTGTTGATAAAAGGATTTGAAGTACTGATTCACCCCTCCCCTCTCAATACATTAGCTTTCCATATTGGGCCTAACACTTAGTTAAGCCCATTTCAAGGTATATGCAGCAATATGAACCGCTTCCTTCCAATATGTGTTTGGCAGACTTGCCTCAATTAGCATGGTTATGGCCATCTCCTTGACTATCTCGTTCTTCCTTTCTACCACACCATTTTGTTGTGGAGTCCTAGGGGCTAAGTATTACCTTTTAATTCCATGTCTTTCATAGGAATCTTCAAACTCATTTGATGTGAACTCTCCACCCCGGTCTAATCTTAGACATTTTACCTTGCACCCACTTTCCTTCTCCACCATCTTCCTAAAGATCTTGAATCTGTCAAATGCTTGTGATTTGTGTTGCAGGAAAGTGGCCCATGTCATTCTTGAATAGTCATCAATGAAGAGCATAAAATATATTTCACTGGCAAGAGCTCTTGTCCTAGTTGGACCACACAGATTTGTATGTACAATTTCAAGTGGTCTTGAGTTGTTGTGTTCTTTTGTTCTGAAGCTCACCTTAGTCTGCTTCCCTTTCACACATTCATCACAAAATGTGCTTACCGATTTGATGATGGGTGGAATATTTCTTGCACACCCCTTTTTGCTTACTGCAACTAAGTTATCAAAGTTTATGTGGCCTAATCTTGTATGCCACAACCAGCTTTCATCCACTTGTCCCAACATACATTGGGATTCAAAACATTCTTTCAGATTATATACATTACCATATGTCCTCTTTCCTTCAGCTACAGTCTAACTGGTACTCTCTTTCTTTATCTAACAACCGGTAGAATCAAAGGTGAATTTATAACCTTTGTCCCACATCTGACTCACACTCAGCAAGCTGTGCTTTAGGCCTTCCACATAGTACACATCACGTGCTTTCAGTTTCTCATCAATTTTTAGACTACCTTTTCCCTTTATTTTGATGGATGAGTTGTCTCTGAATCTCACTTAGCCACCATTCCAATCTTCAAGCTTGATAAATTTATTTTTATCACCGGTCATGTGGTTGGAACAACCACTGTCTACAACCCATAGATTTTTCCTTTTAGCATGTAAGGCAGTCTGCACTATCAGACTTGATTCTGCCTTGTCCTTTTTTTTCTCAACCCATACCGGTTTGGTTTCCTTCTTCTTGTCAGTTGCTATTTTGTGCTCCGGTTCAACTACCAATTCTTGATCAAGATCTCTCTTCTTCTACTTGATCTTCCCGTTTTTACAAAACTTTTCTATATGTCCAAACTCTTGACGATTATAGCATTTCAAATTTTCATTTAAAGATGAATCTTTGAAATTATTGTAGGACACCGGTTTATTCTTCCTACATTCAAAACTCCTATGACCAAATCTATTGCACTGATAACAGACAACATTCATATCCCAGAGTGTATTAAATAGATTTTTACTTTCATAACTCATAGTAGGCTTATTGGTTAATCTACAGTCAGCTATTCTATGCCCAAATTTGTTACATCGGTAACAATAACCATGAAAGTTTGGAACATCCTGGTTAGGTTGTCTTGGTCTTGCAAACGACTGCTTCACCGAGGGTCTTCCTTTCATGCTGCTAACTCTGGTGAATCCTTCATGGTTAACTCTTGCATTTCTCCTTGGATCTGCATGTTGGTACATTGAGTGTGGCCTTTGGTTCATTGATTGTGTATACTAGTTTGTGTGGCGGTTCTTAACAGCATCTGCATAAGTCTTCTTATCGGTATCCTTGCTTACTTTGAATGTCTTCTTCTCTTCACCTTCATTTGAAGAAGTGAACTATATCTCCTTACCAGATGTGTCTTTTATGTTTGAACTTTGACCTTCTTCAAATCCTAAGCCATCGATATCTTTGGATTGCTTCTGTTTGCTCAACATCTTGTCTAAGGCTTCGATGTTGCCTTCATATTTGCTTCTCACTTTTCTTTATTCCTTACTTTCTTCAATCTCCTTTCTGAGCTTCACTATTTTTGCTTCCAGATCTTGATGCTCCTTTTCCTTCTTCATCAGATCAGAGGATGTGACTTCACATATCCTCTTGGCTTCTTCCAACTAAAGTTTCAAGTCAAATATAACTTTATTGGACTCATCCAGGGATTGCTTCAAGAGACCTTGTTCATCTACTGCAACAAGCTTGAACTTCTTGAGTTCTCTTCTTGTTTTACTCAGCTCCTCAAGAGAACTTATAAGCTCACCTTCTAGATCCACTTCAGCCTCAATGTCTTCTTCTTCCTCATCTTCACAAACTAGTTCATCAAGTGCCATAAAGAGATTAACTTCTATGTCATTCTCATGGAAGTCATCTTCTAATGCACTTTCTTCATCTGTGGCATCATCCTCAATAGTATATAGGTTGTTTTGCTTCCAGTAGCCTCTTCTTCCTTGTCGATAGACATTTCTTTCTTTGTCTTTACCAGCAGATCTGCTAAAGCTTCTTGACTCATCTCCATTGGTTTCATTATAAGGATATTTAGCAGCAAAGTATCCAACTTTACCACAGTTGAAACATTTGAGTGGTAACTTTCCTTTATACTTGTCGGATCCTCTTTTGAGCTTTCTGACAAAGTTTGCTACCTCTACATTAGAGTCTTCATTGGATCCTTTATGAGCAACCACTTCTTTGCCCTTCTTGGTGGAGTTGAACGTGGCTTGAAGAGTTAATTGAGTTAACTAGTTAGTTAACTAACTTCATTGATCAGTCATGATTTTCAACATGTGCTATAGGACTTTTGAATTGAAATTTCATTTCATTTTGATTTGAATTTGAATTTTGATTTTTGAATGATGAAATTGAAATGCACATTAACTTGAAATGTGATGAAATTGTAATTTAGTGAAATATGAATTTGGAGAATTGAAATTAGATGAAACTAATTGAAATTCGAATTTGGGGATTTAGAGAATGAATGAATCAATTAAATAATTTAAATGAAATTATTTAATCATTAGAAATGGAATTAATTAAATAATAAAGATTATTTATTAAGGAATTAAATCATAATTAATTAAATAGTTGATATTTAATTAATTTTTGAGAAAGGGTTAAATGATGAATTATGAAGGGATAGAAATTGAATAATTAGTAATATGAAGAATAATGATTAGGGTGTAATTTAAAAGAATTTAATTAGTTTAATTAAATAAAAAAAAAAAAATTAATTAATAAGACGAATAATTAGTATGCTATCAGTGAGACATTTTTAGGTGTCTACAATACCTAGAGCTTATCACTTCCATAATTTAAATATTTTATCATGTGACCAATAATAATAAAAACTCTAGACTAGAAAGACATTAGTCATTATACCCACTTATTCTTGGAAGTTAAACACATTTGAGACATAGGTGTCATTGAATATGAACCATGTATGATAAATGTTGTCTAAACTATGACAAAATCATGACTAGATTTCATAGTCTCTCTAGAATGAGCAATCATAATGTACAACTCATACCTAACATTTTTAGAAGACATTCTAAAAGAAAAGTAGGTTTCGAATCAAGGTTATTGGGGATGCATACCTAAAAACCTAACAAATATTACAAGAAATAGGAGCACACACCCATCCAAAACAATAACTACTTATTCAAACCGTTTCATGTTGCACCCAAGATCATTATATGATTTTCCTTATCCAATATTTAACATAAATAAATAGCCTTTTTAATAACTATAGAGATCCATTTAATTTAAAGCCTTGTGTTTGCCTTGTAAGCCACATCTAACCTTGCAATTTCTTTGCATGTCAATGGGGGTAGATGGTGTCATGACCACTCTTAATTTTCCTTGCTTAATATTTTTCCTCACTTATGATTTTTCATTTTCAACTCTCAAACATTAAAGATCAAGTTTACTTTTTCTTCTTTGTGATTTATGATTGACTATTATTTTCCCTTGTAATTCTAGAAATGAAAATTCATATAGATAACTAGAAAAAAACACAAGAGATGAATAGAAAAAAATATAGTAACAATTTTTGTGACTTAAAAATGTTAAATTTAATAGATATTTGAAAACATCATACTTTTTATCCTTCAAGTAATTTACATAACAAAAACTAACTATTTAAAAAATAAAATTGAAAGCATTAAAATCCTTCCTAAAAGTAGATACTAAATATAACTATAAAATTACAATTAAAAATTCAACTAGGATTTAGAGGATTAATGCACTATATATATCTACTCTCGAACATTAAAGATCAAGTTTATTTTTTCTTCCTTGTAATGTATGATTGACTATTAGTTTCCCTTGTAATTCTAGAAATGAAAATTCTTATATATAACTAGAAAAAAACACAAGAGATGAATAGAAAAAAATAAGAATGAATTTTTGTGACTTAAAAATGTTAAATTTAATAGATATTAGAAAATGTCATAATTTTTATCCTTCAAATAATTTACATAACAAAAAATTAACTATTTTTTTAAAAATATTTGAAAAACATTAAAATCCTTACTAAAAGTAGATACTAAATATGACTATAAAATTACAATTCAAAATTCAACTTTTAGATGTGTGTGTGATGTTTAATTATTATTGTAGATTATGAATGGATTCAAGACTTGTACAACAAAATATTGTTTGGTTATAATTTATATGGCAATACAAGTAAAAATGGCCTAAGTTCAATTTATCGAGAGTTTTGCTCTCAAAGACAATGCAATACTAGTTGAACCTCTATTGTGAGGTCAAAGAGAAGTGCCTCACATAATACCTAGTTTGGTTTGAGGCTAAAAACAAGTACAATTTACCAACAAAAGTACAAGCTAAAAGCCAACATGCAAGACCATGAAAGTCTTAGTCATCGAGTCTACGATAAATTGAAAACAAAGTAGCATATAACAACATAAAATTACTAACTATTTTAACTTAGCCAAATTCACTCCTTTGAAGTAGCTAGGAACTATTGAGTTAGCCTCACCTTCATTACCATCACATAAAATCTCTTGGGATGCCTTCACAAGTCCAATATCATAAAATGATAAAATACATCTCTCGGCATAAGTATCTATAATAAATACACTTCGGTGTAATTATCTATAATAATAAAAAGAAATTGAAAAGTAAGAAATGAGATTTGAATTAAAAGAACCATATCATAAGATTTGAGATTTGAAAATTTTAATGTTTTTGAATATTTTATAAATAATGTTTATCTTTCATATCATTTATACAACAAAACTATTTCCAAAAAATATTCAAAAATATTTAAATTTTTATAATAATAAAAAAAATGATAAAATACATCTCTCGACATAAGTATCTATAATAAATAATAAAAATCAATTGAAAAGTAAGAAATGAGATTTGAATTAAAAGAATCATATCATAAGATTTGAGATTTGAAAATTTTAATGTTTTTGAATATTTTATAAATAATGTTTATCTTTCATATCATTTATACAACAAAACTATTTCCAAAAAAAATCAAAAACATTTAAATTTTTATAATAAAAATAAAAATTAAATATAACTATAAAATTGTAATAAATAAGAAATTCAATAAATAAGAAATTCAATGAAAATTTGGAGAATACAAGTGATAAGATAATATAAATGACCAAACTTAATAATCATTTGAGAATTAATGCAAAGTATTTTGTAGTTTTTTTGGGATGATAAATAGTTTTATAAAAAGTTGTATGATACAAGTTGAAAGGAGGAGAGAGGAGAGGGGTGGTGATATGGTTAAGGATGAAAGGGTCTATTTTACTTTTTATTTTCTTCTTCAATATATTGTTCAACATGTTTAATTTGACTTAATTTATATTTTAATTAATTTTAAATTTTAAATTTAGTTTTTATTATGTTTAATTATTTTTGTAGATTAAATTATTAATCATCTGTTATATAGTTTTATTAATTTAAATTAGATTATAAGTGTGTTTA
This sequence comes from Cryptomeria japonica, assembly GCF_030272615.1. NCBI lineage: Eukaryota > Viridiplantae > Streptophyta > Pinopsida > Cupressales > Cupressaceae > Cryptomeria > Cryptomeria japonica. Next base: position 441,386,601 of record NC_081410.1, read on the forward strand.
TGTGAAGGACATGATTATATTTATGATATTGTTCTTTTAATTCAAATCTCATTTCTTATTTTTAAATTGACTTTTATAGATAATATTATCATTACTTGTCTATTTGCATGTCAAAAAACTTCAAGTTAAACACAAATAATATTGCATTTAAGAAGGCCTGCTAATGGGCTTTTGAGGGCTTATCCTCCTAGGGTTGTTGAAAAAAGTCATGTGTGGATGCCGCCAGATAGGGGATGGATCAAAATCAACTTTGACAGGGCATTCAGGGGGGATCCCGAGATCTTCAGTGCAGGGGTCATTGCTCGAGATGAGAAAGGTAGTATTTTAGCATTTGAAGCAAAGAGATTTGTGGATGGCACTAACAATGAAGCTAAGTGTCAGGCAGCAATTGAAGTAGTTCTTATGGCGAAAAAATTGGAGGTGAAAAAACTACACCTTGAAGGGGACTCCCAGATAGTGGTGAATGGCATCGCTAGGGGTAGGATGGATGCTTGGCACCTGGATAAACATATCAGGAGAATACATGACCTCCTGAATGGGTTCGAGGATTTTAAAGTATCGCATGTTCTAAGAGAAGTGAATGCAGAAGCTGATGTGCTCTCGAACGTAGATGCAAATAGTTCCTTGGTTGAACATTTTAATTTTTTTGAAGACTTAAGGGATTTGGATCCCTTAGAATTTGTATGAAGAAGCTTTGAGTGTGAAAGGGGAACCCGAGAAGTTGTGAATAGCTATGTGTGAACCATTTTAGATATGCATGTTGAGGGGTGGGGAAGGCTCATGTGGATTGAGTACACCGCAATGGTAGCAAGTTGAGAAAATGGCGGCGTAAGTGTAATGATGACAGTGAATGGAACTTTGGATTTGCTGGCGATGTGTGGTGTGAGGTGGTGCGTGCGGTGTAATAAATGGATGGGGTGGCAGCAAGTTGTGACATTATGGTCCTCATTTTTGGCACTGTGAAGAGAATTGCAATTTCCCTTGCGAGCGTTGTTTCTTGGTTGTGTGGCAGGGGAACAATGGAAGCAAATTTCTCGCTGCTCGCTCTGGGCCAAATGCCAGCCTTTCGAGGCCCTATTTCAAGTCATCATCTGAAGAATGTTTTTAGGGTGGATGAGGAAGAATTTTGGAAGGTTGTTCGTTTGATGTTTGGGGACGAATTCTTGGACACTGACTATCGCTCGCAAACTAATTTGGACGTATCGTCCCTATTTGTGGCATTGGCACTGATGGTGGGAAGTTTAAGGGAGGAGGTGACGTGGGTGGCATCTCTAGTGCTGAGATCAATATGGTCGGGTGGCCTGGCGGAGTCGGTGGAACGTGCGGAGATTGGTGTGGGTTTGCGAATGGAGCAAGGGCTGTGAAGGCGCTTAGGCGGGCGAAATGATGCAGTGCAGCCTCTGGTGGTGTGGTCGACCTCTCACTTGGATGAAACCTAGTTGGAGGATGCAAGGAAAGGGTGGCGGGATCTGTTGGACTTTGTGCAGAAGATGGGACCGACGAAACGAGAGAAACTGCGCGGCAAGCAGACCCCGGTGAAGTCGCAAGCTCTGATTGTTGAAGATGGGCGATCGTTGGTGTGTCATCAAATCCCACAGAAGAGTGCGAAGATTGTGGAACACAGCGAGTTGCGAGGAGGACGGTCAAAAACCACGACCAGTGTTGGGATGGCGCAGTCCAATGCAAGACCCAGTCATGCCATCCCCAACTTCTCTAGGGAGGAGGCCCTTGGCTGGTTTCGGTAGGTTGGTTTCTTGAGTAGGCCGTTGGTTTTGTTGGGTGGTTTTTCAATGATGTAAGGAATGTAACCTTAGTGGTAGGCATAGCTGGTGTGGTTTTCTCTCTCGGGTTTCATTTTGAGTTTTGTAGGGGTGAGACCCCATATAGTCTTAAGATAGTGGAAAGCTACAGAGCAGCTGAAGGCATGTAATTTTCTCCTTTCAAGCAATACAAATATTAAACCTGTTACCGATCAAAAAAATATATTGCATTTAAGAAAAACCTATGGTCATTATTATTCTCATTACGTCAAAGGCGTATTAAACTCACACGTGGATGCAAAAATGTTTGTTAATAAAAACTAGAAGCATTTAATTTGACGTATTTGTGACACTTAATGTATGAAAAACTTTTTTTTTAATTATTATTTCTTAATTTTATATTATTTTATCTTCACTTCCACCTATCAACTCCCACTCACTTTGAGTTTAATGATTAATCAATTTTGTCTTCATGCAATCATTAGCTTTGTAATTATCTCTATCTCATCGAATCTTCTCATCAAATCTCCACCATCCATCAAATTAGGCAATCTATAAAATAGTAGTATAATAATAAATTAAAAATAATATTATTGATTATGAGGGATCGAAAGGGTCCCTACATAAAATCCACTTTTTTCTTAACATAAAAACAAAACGAATATAAAATAAAATAAATGATATGATATGATAATAATAATAATAATAACTAGCATACTTACATTTTAAAAAAATCTAAGTAAGATACACCGAGAGATAATAACTAACATACTTATATTTAAAAAAAATCTAAGATATGCTGAGAGATATCAAAATATGAAAATATTTAATATTCATACATAATAATAATTTTTTTTAAATATTAATAAAGATTTTATTAATAGTGAGTTTGAAGTGAAATGGTTGAAAGATTTAGACTATTTGAAAGAAATTATAAAATGTAATGCACAACATAGATGAACAAAATCAATATATGAATGGTTGTACATTTTGATAATTATAGTAATTTATAATTTTGTTGTTTTAAAGCAATCAGGACTTTAAAAACTTGAAGCATGCATAGATAAAGTATAAGGTGTTATGGAGAAAACTAATATTATACTTGTTATGTGTATGTATTAAACAATTTAGACATTACAAAAAATAGAAGAATTTCAAAGAAAATTTGAATTATGTATTCATAAATATATACATAAAACTATAAATAGTATTCAATTGCATTTTGTTTGGATAATTTGGAATAAATAGTTAAAAAAATATAATGACTTTGATCAAATTATTTGTCACAATATAAGTCATTAATAAAAGTAAAAATTAGGGAAAATAGAAGATATTGGAACAACATTTCAATTGTTTTTTATATTAATAAGTAGAAAAACAAAGGTTTTTGTTCCTATAAGCAACAACCCAAAGGATGTAAAGTTAACAACAAAAACAATAGCAACAAAAAGATATATTACAACAATTATCTTCTAAAAACTTTAATCTATTTTATTCGGCCTTTCGCTATGCAAGTTGTCTACCAATTTTCATTTTTTCATAACGCTCATATGTGAAAGGTGACATTATTCTGAGGCCTTCTAGATATTTTACTCGAGACACTGTCGCAAACATCAATCATGTTCTTTCTAATGGACCTATATCAATTGTGGCTTTTGATAGAGTCAACCCCTGATATTTATGCATAGTCAATGCCCATGTCAATCTCAATGGTAATTGAAATGTCCTACCCCTTTGTATTGGTGTTATTGGAATTATATTTGGATGGTGATCTTCAAATGGTATTCTTGTATAATTGTCAAATTCAACCATGACATAAGATGGTGGTTCAAGTGGAGAACTTCCTGGTTTATAGACAATCTTTCAAACATATCCTAGAGCTCCATTTACAAGTCCTGCTTGTATCCAAAGATTTGAAGTCAACATCACCCTTGAATTCTTGTTGATCAATATCTCTAGATCAAGTTCATCATTTGAAAAATCTTCTGCTTGGTGTACACTTCCTACTTTTATTGCGAGACTACGTGCAACAAGATATTTTAATATATATAGCATTTTTTTGTTATGATTATGAGCATTGTCATTTGTGGAGAACAAATGAACAGTATTGTCAAACTCAGCATTAGTTGTAGCATCTATGTTAATAGGGGCTCTTGTCATAAGTAATCTATAGTCATCAATTTGTGGGTTTGCATCTCTTAGATTTGTCAAAAGTTGATGAAACCTTTGTTGTTGATTGTTTTGTCCATCTTGTCTGAATATTTTATCTAATTATGTAACCATAATTTTGAATTTTTGCCACAATAACTTTGTCCGTCTGTTGTTGTCATATGCTAGTCTATCATTGACTAGAGACAATTGGCCCAAATCTCCAACCAAAATTATAGATATGCCTAAAAGAAGACCGACACAAATTATTTTAAAATTGTGTAATAAAATTATAAAAAATCATAGATATGAATTATAATAAATATAATTTAAAATAGTTGTCTTGATAAGTATAATGAAAGATCTACCTACAAAGCTTATGTGTGCATTTTGTGGGAATGAATGTCGGAGCTGAGAATCTATATTTTTCAACATGTTTTGACCGATGAAGCTCATTTCATCAATCAAAATGTACTTGATATGTGATATATCTTCCCGAAAGCTTGTAAGTCTTGTTCCTTCTAGCTGAGAAAAGTCTCGTATTGGGATTCTCAAATTTGAATGAATTGTAGAGGCTCCTATATTGAATGTTGCAACTCTTGTTGGTGCAAGTAATAGAAGGGGAGAATGACCTAGAATTGCCTCGTTTTCAAAGGCTTGACTAATGGCATCAATAATATACAACTTTCTTGTTCTTGTTGTTCCTTGCATTATCATGATTAATGGCTCTCCATTTTGATTTCTATAGTAGTGGGCCATAATTATGTTGATTGCCTTTCTTTGTTTATTGTTGAGGGTTTTGTAGTTGATGCATTGCAATATATCATCATGTATGGGACATCCATGATCTTTCCTTTTGCTTATGAAATTGATTGCTTGAGTTGTGTACTCTTCACCTTGATATTCATGAGACCAATATGTTTGTCTATCAATGTCTCTTCTTCCCAATATATCTATTTCAGAAACTTGTATATTTTGACCTTGATGCAACGTAGATAAAAAATTTCATTCATGCTCTATGGTATTTCTTTGAATAGGTTCATTGTCTTAAATTTCATAATCATTGGTATTTTCAACATTTTCTTCAGTCATTGTTCGTTCCACGTGTCAAGCATTATAATTGAATGACTCCCACTTTTCTATTATGGAGTCATGATCATGACCAATATCTCTTTCTATGTCACGGAATGGTTTGTACAAAAATAACTCTGAAAAAAAAAAGTCAATCCATTTATCTGAGTCATGTGGAGGAATGGATACAAACCTAAGGATAACTCTGACAATAGATGCAATTTGTCTTGGCTCCCATTTATTGTCTTTTTTTCGTTTAGGATTATAAATCCATGATCTAGTTGCATCAATCAATGAGACATATTCCATAGAAGGAGGCCTTGTTTTATATCCATCAATGAGAGATATTGTTTGATCTTCATCGTTCTCTTCAATGTGTATAACTATAGGTTTAAACACCTCCCATGAAATATTTCGATTAACAAATCTTATGTTGCTTTCTACTAATGGAAGTTCTAACAACATGTGAAATGTTTCTTGAGGTCCAATGTCTCTTTCTATGACTACCTCGGTTAGAAGCCTTTTATATGCTCATGCAGCTAAATCATTAGGGTTTTCCATGTTTGAAAGGTGCATCAACATCTGGTTTTATGTTTATGAGCTTTTTTCTACTTTTGCAACATACTTTGCAATATATTTGATTACAACATGCTTGGAAAGAACAGGGTGCCAATCTAAATTTGGTCTCCATAATTGCAATATATGGCGATTATGTGAATTCACTCTCTCATCATTTCTTGTTGGCTCAATTTTTTTGTCTCGTGTCCCTGTCTTCATATAATTTGGATCCTTCTAGATTCAACGGCCAAGGGGCTTTATACCTACAATGAATATAAACTCGTATATTTCATTAATTGGCATAATTTTTATATATTTAAATATGTGAATTTTTTCAGTAATTAAATAGTTACCTGCAAACCATCACACCTCATTTTTTCCTTAGACATGCACCCTCCCTACACACCATGTATCGTTCTACAGAGTTTAGTATCTCTTCATAATCACACTGAATATCTATCTCTGCAAGTTGTGTTGTATTTTGTAAACATGGATGTTGATGATAAATTTGGAATGCCTACAAACAAATGTGTAGTCACATAAATCTGTCTAGATTAATTAAATGAATATTTACCATTTATTTGATTAAAAATTCACTAGCCATTAGTTAAATTAATATTTAATTAATTCATCTTCGAACATTCTCCTATTAATTAAATAAATTATTCAATTTATTTTAATTAATTCATTATACCAAATTCACAATCAATTAAATGAATAAATTATATTTATTTAATTAAATCCCCCTTTTCTTCTTTTAAATAAAATAAATAAAGCATTTATTTAAATCATTTATCCCCATAACTTGCATTTTCCTACAAATGCAACTTGCACACATTTATTGAAATAAATTAATTTTATTTTAAATAAAATCCTATTTTCTCTCACCCACCATCTCCCACTTGCCCTTCCTAAATTCTTCTAGAACATATCTAATCCTAATCAATTCACCTAATCCATACCCTAATTATTGTCACGTTCCTAAGCAACTTGAAGTCACTTCTCAAAGACTTCAAAGTCTTTGAAAAGCATTTAATGCTTTGTGTGTTCAACAATCTAACCTCTAAAGTCTTCCAAAACCACTAATGGCTCTTACATGACCATTAATGGCTCTTACATAACCATTTATGGTTAATTCAACTTGCACTCATGTGTCTCCTCAAGCATTTATTGCTTTGACCATGGTTATCCCGTTTACCTTTGCACAAGAGTTTATCCATTGGATAAAGGCTTTATTCTTTGAATAAAGAATGTATTCACTCAACCCAACCTTGACTTTAACTCCCAAGTTAACCATCAGGTCATGTCAAGCATTTAATGTTTATTCCCTCTCCTCTCAACCTATCTCACATTGACACTTGTCATCCTGGGATTGGGTTGAAAGCCCTCACATGGATTGAATATCATTCAATCATGACCCTTGTTGAGATTACTCAATCTCAACCATCCATTGCTCCATTTTACTTATAAATAGAGCTCACATTCCTCATTTTCAAATCCTCAAGCATTTAGCATTCATAGTCATAACCCTGAAAACTTGTATACATCTAAGTTGTAGAGAATTTTAGAGAGCATTTATCATAAACCACTAATATCTTGTTATTTTGGCCTAAAATAAATCATTTTAGCATCATAGCATCTAATATTAGCTTTTATTCACATTGGCATAGCATTTTAGAATAGATATTTCAATCTTGAACCTCCATAAGCATCCATAGTGCAAAAAGCTGCTGAGAGCTACACTAGTTTGGAACTTGGAGAGGAGAGGAACAAGGAAGGAGAAGCTACCAGCATGATAGAGAGCATATGGAGAAGTTTAGTTACTTTTTGTAGATTCCTTAAGCTTTATTTTTGTTTAGTAGTATCTTTCTTGATATGCTTGCTTAGGATAGTTTTTAATTGGTGATTTCTAACACTAACATCTAACAATTGATTTCTTTTGTTTCTTGTGTTGTGTTTATCCTAACCAACTTATCCTTGTTGCAGAGCATCATTTGGTGAACTCGACATGAATCCAAACACCCAAAAACATTTTTTTTAACACAACTAACTTGTTTGAATGTTGAGCTTGACACACAGGTTGCACTTTAGCGCTTTTGATCGTGTTGTAGCGCTATTGCAATTTGACATTCTAGCGCTATTGTATTTACAATAGCGCTATTGTCTCAAATTTGGCGCTATTGACCATTATTTAGCATTTTTGTGGCTTAAATAGTGCATTTGTGTTTATTTTGGCGCTTTTGTATTTGCTGTCAAAATTTTACTTCTAGCGCTTTTGTCTTCGTATTAGCCTGTTTGTGTTAAATAGCGTTTCTGTTTGTACACAGAGTAGCGCTATTGTAACAGAGCGTTGTAAAAAAAGACCATGTAACCGAAAATATAATTTTTCTTAGGCTTGTGGAAGCCCTCCATTGGTTCGGATTTTCCTAACCATTTGTTTCTTGTGCAGGTTTTTAACTAACACCTTTTTGTTGTTAAAGTTAAAATTTCTATTTGGTGCTCTAAAATTGAACAAAACAAACAAACTTCATTTATTACAAGTTAGGATCAATCTTGTTTTGGTGCTCTAAAATTGAACAACACAAACTTCATTTCTTGCAAGTTAGGATCAATCTTGTTTTGGTGTTCTAAAATTGAACAAAGCAAAATTTATTTCTTGCATCAACTAAAAATTCACAATCCACACTTCCATTTTGGTGCAAATAAAAGGAACAATCAATTTGTCTTATTTTGCAAATGATTTACTTCATGCATACGTGTTTCAAATTAAGTTGACTAGGATTTCAAAATTCTAGTTTACTCAAACATTTTGCCTTTGAAGTTAAAAAGAACACCATGATGTTTGGAGCAACATCTCCAAATAGTTAAAATCACATTGCGACGATGGGTTAAAAAGAACAAGTGCATTTCATGTTTGGCACACTTGTGCAAAAGAGTTTGTCGAGTGGTCCTACTTCTAACACACACTATCCTCTCCCTTGGCTTTCGTGGTCCTAAGTGCAAGAGAAAAGTGTTAGTAACACTCAAGTTTTATCTTTTTAAGAGAGGTCTGCCAAGAGACACATCACTCTTGGGAACGACCTCGCACGGTAAATCCTTCGAGCTGCTGTAGAAATCAGGTGTGAGCGAAAGTTGTAGCCTTGGGTATAGTTGTTCCTATAGTGTAACTTGCCGAAAGGACAAATGGGGCCCACCACAAGTTACAAGGCTCTTAAGTGAGTCACTGCAGAATGAACTTATGTCCAAAGACATCGAACATTATTAAATACCTTTAAGTATTATCCTACCCATTCTATTGATTGAGGATATTTGTGATATAATTTAGTGCAAGAGCATAGATGGTTTTGCTCCCAAGATACTCACCATACATATTTCCTTGAGTAGAAACATAGCTTTTTGAAAAGTCACTTGTGGCTTGATGAAAGTGATGACTCCCCCATCATAGGGATCATCTATTTGTTATGCTCGTGCAAGACTTAATATATCACATCCTTACCTGCCATGGCAGGATTCATAAGGTATGTAGTACCAAAGTCAAAGAAATATCAAGATGTGGGCTGAATTATCGCAACTGGCCATTTGACCTTAGGGATAAAGAGTGTTTGAAGTGTTTTCGTTTTTGAGTCAAGACCAGTGCAAATTGAGCCGACTTCGGGCTTTGGAAAACACCTAAAAATAAACTTAAAGGAAAGGGTCATAAAAAGTCCAAGGATTGGGTTGATCTAGACCCATACTTATTTGTGCCTTTTGAGGCAACATTCTTGTGTTTGTGTGCTTGCTTTGTTTTCTTGTCAAAAAAAATAATAATCAAAATTCAATTCCAAACCAAGTATTCATCCAACATAAACATTTCCAAACACCAACAAAAGATCAAAAACAAAAAGCAAGAGTATCAAACTATATGACCATTATTCACATCTTGAGAAAGAAGAATCTTCATCAACACATCAACTTGAAGAAAAGATCATTGAGCTCAAAGGCTCTTATCAAAAGGAGGAAATTCTTCTATCTTAATAGACAAATATTTGTCTCTCATAAAACCTTCTTACGTCACATGCATCTTTATCTTCAAGGGAAATCAAACGAATTTGATCTAGAGTCATTAAACTGCAGAGCTTTTACACAATATCGAGCTTTGAGTTATCACAAAAAAAAAGGAGGAAAGATCAATCCTGACTTCTTTCCAGACATTTGCATCACATATAACGTAGCTCGATAAGAACCACCAACTCCCGAAAGAGAAGAGGAAGAATTTGTCCCATATGTGACACAAAGCTTTTATTGAAGTTAAACATTTCATCCATTATCATATCCATATCTCATCAAATCCATTCCAACTCTCAAAACATTAAAGAGGTTTTTGTCCTAAGTTCTATTTTTTATATTGCTTGAATCAAACACAAACACATCACTTTTTGGAGTGTCTCTACATCTAGGATAAACTCATCCTAAGAGGCATTTCTACGCAGGTTAAAACTAGTCTATGAGTGAATCCTCTCATTACTAGGTAGTTGAGTCTGTAACACATCTCAAATTTCTCTAAACCTTATCAGAAACAACAAGCAATTCAAGAAGAAAACTTTGGTCACATCTACCTCTAAAGTGCTCGAGATCCATATGCAACACACCACACCAACCATAAATCTCTCATTCCATCAACAACTCATCATCATTTTCACCCAACTTCAACAAAAACTTATAAACAAAATGACTCATACCAGATCACGATCTAGACAACAAGAAATTGAAGAGGAAGACGAGGAAAATATCAATGAGTTCCAAGAAGCCCTTGGAGGAAACTTAAATGATGACAATCCAGGCACTCCTACTCCTGCGGCAATAGAAAGGGCGCAACACAACCCTCTCTTCAATAGGCTTTTTGATGAGATACTCAAGAGTAATGCTGATGCTCACTTTTTTAAACTTGCTCAAGAAGGAGCCAAACTACCCTCTGAATTTGATCTTGCACAACTAAGACAAGCATCAGAATGTCAAAGTCGTAATGAGGATGAAAGAGGTCGAGAGCACATTAGATACAACTTTCATCAAGGTAATCCACCACCTCCTCCTCCTCCAAATGAAATAGAAATGTTGCGGCAACAAGTCAAAAATCTCGCCCAACAACTTCATAGTGGTGTAAAAACCATTCAATTTTCACTCAATGACATTTGTCCCTATCCCTTTGATAGGAATCTTCATATGCCACCTTTTCCATGAGGGTTCGAAACACCCAAGTTTGAAAAATATAGAGGAAAAGGAGATCCTCGCGATCATGTCAGAGAATTCCATTCAGCTTGTCTCGAATTAGCATACGAGGATACGTACCTCATGCGCCTTTTTCCCCAAAGCTTGGGAGGAACAACCACGTCCTGGTTTTCTCGATTACCTGGTGGCATTAGGACATTTGAAGAACTCATCCATAAATTATTGGCACATTACTCACACAACATTGAACGTGATATCACCATGGCTGATCTATGTAACACTAAACAAAAACCAAGTGAACTATTCTCAGTCTTTCTGCAATGATGGCGTCAAATGTCTAGCAGACGTTCTCTTCAGTTACCTGAACAAGAACTAGTGGAAATATTTATTTCCAACTTAAATGAAGAAATGGAATTTCACCTAGATGTAAAAGACACAGACTCTTTCAATGACATGATCATCAAAGGCTTAAAATGTGAGTGGGCTCTCATCAAGAAAGCACTTATCAAAATCTATAATGAGCCAAAAGACGGCCCTCGCCCACGCTTCAATAGTGACAAACCAAGCTTCTGGAACAAAAACAAAAATATCGTCAACGACGGGGTTGTGGATGCAAGAACTATCAAAAGTGCACAACCTGTAGTTCGATTTGCAGGACAGAATCCCCCACCTCAGACTAACACAGTTGCTCCTCCAAATCAAGGCCACATCACATCTCAAGATGAACCCAGACCGCGTCAACAAAAACCAAAGCGAACATACACTCCCTTAGGAGAACCCATCGAAACAGTGTTACATCAACTGGTTTCTCAAAATCTAGTAACCTTACCCAAAACATCAAATTATGAACCTCAAGTCAAACCTTCCTGGTGGAGGGATACTGAGCATTGCAATTTCCATCAAGGAAAATGACATAAGACAAGCAATTGTCACAGATTGAAAGATCTTATTCAGGATCTTATTGACCGAGGTGAAATCGAAATCGAAGGACATGACCCAAAAACAACAAACAATGATCATCTCTTGTTTAATTATCCATTTCCATCACAAGATCAAAGGGGTCCTTCCACTTCAGGGAGAAACACAGATACCACCAATTATACGCAAGCCGCATATAATTATACTGTGAATCACCTATACAATGCCAGTGAACAGATTGCAACTATAACCATCAAAAATCCCAGCTCCACTTGTAATGTTGTTACACGTCGCAGCAAGATTACCATAAAAGCAGCTCCACAAGGCACCCCATCTATCCCAAAGTAGTATAACCTTGTGGAACAGTTAGACAAAATGCCCACACTAATATCTATCTTAGAGCTATTGCGCCTATCTCCATCCCATAAAACAATCTTGGATCAAGCTCTCCAAGAGGCATCAGTCCCTGCAAACTTAAATACAGATCAATTCCAAGCCATGGTCGGAAATCTAAGATCATCACCTTGTCTCACTTTCTCGGAAAGTGGCAACTCCTCCTTCCAGCAACCTCATAACGCCTCACTCCATATTGAAGGGTTTATCAACCAGCATAGGATCAAGCGAGTCTTGATAGATAATGGAGTAGGCCTGAATATCTATACTCTACAATTAGTCACAACTCTGGGATATGCAATAAAATTAGTGGATCCCCACAAGAAGATCACAATCAAAGCCTATGATGATGTCGAACGTTCATCCAAAGGAGCTGTGGTGCTACCAATCCGAGTGGGCCCTGTGGTGAAACACATTATCTATCAAGTTCTGGACCTTCCTCTGCCATACAATCTATTGTTAGGAAGACCTTGGATACACGCCATGCAAGTCGTTCCATCCACCTACCATCAGTGCATCAAATTCTCGCAAAATGGTGTAGAGATCACAATCTTGGGCGATGCAAACCCCTTTGCATATTGTCATAATATAAGTAATCAACCAGAGATTACCGTTCCTAACAATAGAGAAGCCATCTCCTCCACATCATACGTAAGTCCAGCCTCTCTTTCTAGTTTAAACACCACTATACCCAAGCAAGAAATGCTTAAGATGAAAATAGCAGAGGAAGGTCCTGGGGAATACAATTTGAGCCAACTCTTTTGTGTGGGACAAATTCCTACTTCTCCTAGGACACATGGTAAACCTCAACAATTACTTCAACAACCACTGATCAAACCAGCGTGTACTTTGACACCTTTCATCCTTGGAAAGAGTCAAGAAGAAGAAACCAGAGATGAGGACTTAGCAGAATGGATCTATAAAGATCCCATCACCACCAATACTCTGCAAGCTAAGCTTCCCACAGATCAGTATGGCAAAGGCCTTCTCATTATGCAAAAAATGGGTTATGATGGTCAGAGTGCTTTGGGACCTTGTAAACAAGGAAGACATGAACCGCTGCAGCCGGAATTAAAGCCCAAGGATAATATAGGACTAGGATTTCAAAAGGAGATCCTTCCTAAGCTCAGATTCAAAGGAAAACCCAACAAACCACTATATTAGCCTATTGCAAAGAGGTCGCCTTTGATTATAAAAGCGGCATCAAACACCATGGCAACTACCCCGTCAAGGCTAAGAATCCCAACACAACCATCTACAATACCCATCATCCCACCAATCAAACCAGCGATCCCATCGACAACAGCAATAACATCAATAGCACCATTAGCAGCAGCAACTGTATCAGAACCCACAGTAATATCTACGACACCAGCAGTTCTAGCAGAGTCAACACTACCAATACTCCCCGTATCGGATTCCTTGATCCCCATAATCCTTCCTGCAGCACCGATTATTTCATCTACACAAGTACATCAACCGATCACACCTGTAGTGTTTAACTCAAAAGACATCCCATTATAGTATAGTAATCAGATACTGGAAAGCGACTCAGAGACCAACTCACATGAATGGGAATTTGATTCCATCCAGCTTAATACTTCAGATGAGGAAGACACATCACTACCTCCACCCCGCAAAGACATCCATGTTTACGAAGAAGCACAGATAAAGACCTCTTGGGTTCCTGAGCTGGAAACATCTTCCACAGACCCTACGTCCCATCCTATGCCTGATTCTGACAGGGAGAGTACCATCAACGACCTTCACCACAACGTCTTAACCCTCACTAACATGTCTAGCGAACTTAACCTGATTGATGAGGTAATGCCCATTATCCATCTGGAACTCATCGAATGGAACCAACCTAATCCCCCATGTCTTGACCACTTCCAAAATGATGAGGTGATCATTGACTTCTTGGACTTACGGGATAACATACCAAGCGGGGATCACAAAGCTGGATTCGCCATAGAACTTAATAATGCAACATACTTTGGGGCGGATGCCAAACCTTTTAGCTACAAAAATATAACAATAAAACATGGATCTTCTAGTGAAAACCACACTGTGGCACTGTTTGATCCCGCAAGAGTAAAAAGAAAGAGCGTATCCAATGGTGAAAACCTCTCTGAGGTGCCAAAGGATGAAAGGTTTGACATTCTCCCTTCTAGTACACAACAAGAACGATCAACAATTCTCATTGAGGAAACAAAAGAATACAATGTGGGGACTCCTGAAATACCTCACCACATACATCTGGCATCTCTTTTAACTCCAGAGGAACAGCCTCAGTTTGTAGAGTTCTTCCAGAAGCATCAGATCAACTTCGCATGGTCATATGTAGATATGCCTGGACTTGATCATGATTTAGTCATGCATCACCTCACCGTAGCAGAAGGAGCCAAACCTATCAAGCAGAAACTTCGCGAGATGCATCCTCAGATTGCGGTATTAGTCAAAGCAAAACTCAAGAAACTCCTAGATGTTGGTTTCATTCGACCAATTGATTATGCAGATTGGATATCCAACATTGTGCCCATCGGCAAACCAAATGGGGGCATCTATATCTGTACTAACTTTAGAGATTTAAACAAAGCATGTCCTAAGGATGACTTCCCCCTACCAAACATCGACATAATAGTAGACCTAACAGCAGGACATGCCATGCTTTCACTCATGGATGGCTTTTCAGGATACAATCAGATAAAGATCGCACCAGAGGATCAACATAAGACAACCTTCACATGTCCATGGGGCACATACTGTTGGAATGTAATGCCTTTTGGTCTCAAGAATGCAGGAGCAACCTATCAACGAGCAATGGCCACCATCTTCCATGACATAATGCATACCATAACGGAAGATTATGTTGACGACTTATTGGCAAAATCACTCACAAGAGAAGGTCATCTACACATATTGGCGAAAATCTTTGACAGACTGGAACAATATCATGTTTGACTCAACCCAAAGAAGTGTGTCTTTGGAGTAACCTCAGGGAAGCTTCTAGGATACATCATCTCAAGCAAAGGTATTGAGGTCAATCCAGCAAAGGTCAAAGCAATCATGAACAAGCCACCTCCAAATAACATCAGCCAATTAAGGACACTACAAGGGCGGCTTCAATCAATCCGAAGATTCATTGCACAACCGGTAGATAAGTATCACCCCTTTACACACCTACTACGCAAAAACATCCGCTTTCAATGGGATACCAGATGCCAGCAAGCATTCCAGATGCTTAAAGACTATCTCCTGAATACACCATTGTTGATCCCACCAGATCCGAATAGGCCTTTACTACTCTATATATCAGCAACAAATACAGCATTGGGTGTACTATTGGCACAACACAATGCAGAAGGGGAAGAGTGTGATGTTTACTACATCTCTCGCACATTGGTTGGCTATGGACTCAATTACACACCTATTGAGCGAGCTTGCCTAGCAGTAATCTTGGCAGCCACTAAACTAAGGCACTATCTGTTAACACACAAAGTACAACTCATTGCGAAGATCGACCCACTCAAGTACTTACTCAATAAAGCTGCATTAACTGGCCGTTTGGCCAAATGGGTGATGATTCTCAGTGAATTTGATATCGAGTATGTGGATTGTAAGGCTATCAAGGGTCAAGTTATTGCATATCAGTTGGCCGATGCACCACTCATAGGCAATCATCCTCTCATTTCCAATTTTCTAGATGAAGAGATATTCATGATCACAACAGGGCAACCATGGAAACTATACTTTGATGGTTCATACACTAGGCATGACTCGGGGGCAGGCATTTTGTTTATCACACCTCAAGGTGATAGCATCCCGAAGTCTTACAGGCTCACCTTTCCATGCACAAACAACATAGTAGAGTATGAGGCCTTGATCACAGGACTCAGGCTAGCCATACAATGGAAGTTACAAGAACTGCAAGTATATGGAGACTCCCAACTGATCATTCGACAAGCAACTGATGAATATCAGACTAAAGATGACAAACTCATGTCGTATAAACAAATGGTGGACAGTCTAAAGGCATCATTTACTACCATCACCTTTGAGAAAATACCAAGAGATCAGAATCAAGTGGCTGACGCTATGGCTACCATTGCATCTCTCCTAGATCTTCCACAGAATTCAACACGCTACGAGTTCTTGGTAGAACAACTTTGGATCCCCGCTTATGATATCCCTGAATCCGAGATGGTATGTCACCTTATCGGTTCTAAATCCCCATGGTACGGTGAGTTCTATACCTACCTCCGTGATCACACACTTCCTCCTAACCAACGTAAAACATTCATTCGCCAAACCGCTCGATGTACCATTATTGTTGAAACCCTATATCGACGCAGTCTTGATGGTACTCTCCTTCGATGTTTGGAACAAGATGAGATAACAAAGGCCTTGGAAGAGGTACATGAAGGAATTTGTGGAACTCATGCAAGCGGTCCGTCACTTGCCAAGAAACTCCTACGCACTAGATACTATTGGCCATCTATAGAAAAAGACTCCTACTACTTTGTCAGAAAATGCAAGAAATGCCAGGTTCATGGAGACCCAATACATGCACTAGCACAAGAATTGCAACCAATCACAACACCATGGCCCTTTTGTCAATGGGGCCTTGACCTTGTGGGTAGAATCCATCCATCTTCAACCAATGGCCACAAATTCATTATTACCGCCACTGAATACTTCACAAAGTGGATCAAAGCTGTTCCACTTACCCAAGTCATCGGCAAGCAGATCACCTCATTCATCCTCAATTACATCATCTGCCGGTATGGTGTACCCATGTCCATCATCGCAGATAATGGTCTTCCTTTCAAAAATCAGGATGTTCGTGAACTTTGTGAAAAGTTTCACATCCAAGACCGCTTTTCCACTCCCTATTACCCACAAGGCAATGGCCAAGCTGAAGCATCAAACAAGAACATATTAAGAATCCTAAAGAAGACAGTCAATGATGTCGGTCGTGATTGGCACGTTCAATTGAATCCAACACTATGGGTATATCGAACTAGCATTCGAACCCCTACAAGAGCAACTGCCTACTCACTAGTCTATGGTGCAAAAACTATCTTACCTATTGAGGTTGAGATACGATCACTACGGGTTTCCTTGCACAATCTCATCGATGATGAGGCATATAGAGTATCACCTCTTCAGGACTTAAAGCTACTTGATGAGAAGTGACAAGCTACATACAATCACCTCAAGGCCTATCAGCAACGCATGAGCAAAAGCTACAATCACCGCGTTAGACCTCGTACATTTGAGGTAGGTGATCTTGTTCTTCGAGATAATCCTCGTAACCAACCAAACCGCGAACATCAGGGAAAGTTTGAATCAAATTGGCTGGGTCCATATGTTATCACGACTATATTTGGGTCTAGGGCATATCAGTTGGCTACTTCAGAAGGAGAACCGCTAGCAGATCCGATCAACAGCATGCACCTCAAACGGTTTTATACATAAGCTCCCATACATACCAGAAAAACACCAAAAACATTCAGATAAATGACCTGAAGAAAATACAAAAACATCAAAATAGTAAAGAAAAATCATGCATCCAAACGGTGAACAACCACTCCAGTGGCACCTTGGGTTAGTACGATGGTGAAAACCTGGCAAACAGGCGCCACTCGTAAAGGCTATGGCTCCATTGTCTTTCAGGCTTGTTGCGATCACATTCATTTCATACACACATCCATCCGTCCCAAACCATGGCTCGTTATTGATCTGCAATCAAGGAAAGTACTTCCTACATCTTGCATCCCGCTTTTTCATAGTCATGTCTAAACTGGGGGCAATGCCCTTAACCTATTGATGGAAGTGGATTCTACATTTTTTGTGATTCATTGAGTTCTTCATTCAAAACTATCTCACAAAATACCAAAAACATTCAAAACTATCTCACAAAATCCAAAACATTCAAAAAAATCACAAAATCCAAAACATTGGAAAACAATCATCAAAATCCAAAAAACATTCAAAAATCACAAAATCCAAAAACATCGGAAAACATCGAAAATCAAACAAAAACATAGCAACACATTGTACATACTCATCCGAGCAGATACCAAACAAGCATTAAAAAAAAAAAAATACTCGCATGATGATCACTTCTCAAATCGACCAAACAATCAACATCAAAACTCAAACTGTCTTCAACAAGGATGCATCCTTCCTTACCAAGACAAAGACAAGATAACATTTTCTTTGACAAGAAAATTATGTTTAAGCTATCAAATACTTGGTTGATTTGTGGGTTATTTATTCATATCATGTACCTATAGCATTGTTTGTGTATCTTCGGTGCATTATTCCGATGAAGTTTTGGGGCATTTACTAATGGTTTCTACGTGGGAAGTTCACTAAGCTACGTGATCATAGGCAAAATACAGTCATAGATCACTACGACTTGCTGACTACAGTGTATCCCTCAACCATATGAGCATGAACCATTACCAAGGATCCATATTCTTTATTCTTTATGTATGTTGTCTACTTACTGGTCCAATGCTCTTTCTTTGGTTCCTCCTACCTCATCCAAATTGGATAAAGGTTTTTGTCTCTTATTACAAAATGAACTTGTCTCGGGATATGATCAACCCAAGATCAAGGAGGACGTTCCAAGTCATGCATGAAAGGAGATGATCCTTGTATGTTCTGCAATCAATACTCAGGTCAACTTGACCCATTATATCAAGTTGTTTGTATTAATTTGCTATATCAAAATCCATGTAAGGAATACTCAGGTCATCTTGAATCATTATGTCAAGTTGCTTGTATTTTCTTACAATATTTTAAAGCTCGATGAAGAAAAATAAAGCACTATGCATCGTCATTTCATCTCACCTATATATATTGCATTATGTTGCATACTGTCCATCCATTTACTCATTTATTTACATGATTTTTTGCATGCAAAATGTGGACAAAGTTAATATGAGCAGTTATGCAAAAATTGAGTTGGTTTTGGATACAATCGCGACAAAGTACTCTAATACATCATCACGTGCATCATGCAAAGTCTAAACAACCTTGCATTCATCCCATCATCATTTCATTACATTTTAGTCGCCTTTGCATTATTCTTTAGCTATTTATTAGCGTGCATTTATTATCATTTAGTTGCACTTACCACATATAGTTCATTCTCATTTTACTTGCATTAGTATCATTATATCATTTCATTATTACACTCATGACATTTAGATTCACTTACATAAATAATTGTCCTTATTTTGCATTTCCTACCATGATTACTCATTACTATACATTCATTTAAAACATCCATTAGTGATCATCATTTATCATCATTTCCACACTCATGTATCATACATTTATTTAGGTGTCCATAATTGCATACATTCATTTATCTATTCATTAGTTAAAGTGCATTCATTCATCCATTTTATCTCACTTAGGATTCATTAGATTGCATTCATTATCCCTCTTAATTGCATTACAGTACAGTTATTCATTAAACATGAGTCGCATTATCGTCACATTATCATTTTACTTCATCCTATTTTGACATTTAACCATTTTTTATGCATTCATTTAGAATTTATCGTTTCAAACATTTGTACTTTACATTTGTTTATCCATGTTACATTTATTTTTAACCATCTAGATACATATACATAAATAAATCATTCATTCCAAAAGCATTTGCATTGACATCATTGCATATCATTATCCCATCATTGTGCTAATATAAAGTACAAACTACTATCTATATTGTCATACATCATCATTTTATTATGCATACATAAACATCATGACATTGCATACATCCGGCATTCTATCTCAAAAACATCATAATACACACATATATCAACCCGCATCGACATGTTAGCATCCAACATCATAAAACATGCATATAGGAATCATCTCATAAAACATACATATATCAAAGTACAAATATCCATCCTGCATAAACTCCATACATATCAACATGCATATCATAAAATGGGATCTCCTCATATATATCATCTCATGTATCAGAGTACAATGAAGTCTACAAAATCGACTACCAAGAGCCATCCAAGACATAGTCCAAGATAACAATGTAAATACATGCATACAAAAAATGTTCTCTCAGATGCCACTCTGACCAAATGCTGCACCACCAGCACCACCTGCTCCCCCACTAGTCCTTGCACCATCCGATCTATCTCTCCGTGGGGGCCCCATCAAACCCCCACTAGCTCCTGCGCCACCTGACCTATCTCTCCGTAGAGGACCCATCACACCCCCACTGCTCTGCATCCTCTAAGACCGCTCTGACCTGGTCTGCTGCATCTATGAATAGCTCAGTGCTCGCTGACTAGCTAGCACCACCTTCTCATGTAAACCTCGCCAATACTTTATCTCAGTCTGTGCTCGTTGGACCTCCCTCACCAAAGCCTCCACAGTCGGCCCCTTTCCCGGTACTCCCTCCAAGGCCCGCACTCTCTCCTGCAATTGAGTCACTCTCTCCACTGCACCATCCCTCTCCCGTAGCACTACAGTCAGCTCTGACTCTCGTGCAAATAGCTGCACATCTCTAACTGCAACCTCCGCCTCCAGATCCTCCACCTGTGTCTCGACTACTGTAAGTCGAGTCTGCAAATGTAATATCATATGATCCTAAAGATCACCACCCCCTGTCGCTCCCTCCCCTGTATCCATAGGTGCCTCACCTGTAGCTCTCTCTCCAGTGGCTCCCTCCCCTTTATCCATCGGTACCTCTCTCTCCCCCATACCTCTTCCACCCAATCTAACTCCTCCCTGCATTAGAGGTCCCTGTGATATCCGCAATGGCAAACCACCTCTCCCTCTCCGTTGCACCCGACCACCACTGCCACCTCCACCTCTGAATCCACCACCCTCACCATCCCCTCCACCTCCTCCATCACCACGATCCCCTCTCCCTTGTCCATCTACTATAGGTCCTTGACCTCCTCTCCTCCTCCATCTTCGTCCCCTCTCCTCCTCAAAATCTGGAATCGACTATGTCGGATCTGATATCTGAAGTATCGGATGAGCCGCCATATACTGCGTATACTCCTCCAACACCCCTGCATCTACCACCCTCGATCGTATATCCCATGGCCTCGCCTGTAGCATCTGAAACTCTGCCAAAGCCCGATCATAGGGTAGTACTAGCCCCCATGCATACCTCTCTCGTACCACTCTGGCATACTCCCCTAATCCCCTCGGCAATCCCTGTTGCCGTCCAAACTGTCTCATAACTCTACTCGACAACTGTCTCTCCACATGGTAGATTGTCCTCCCAATGAGGAATCGAGTCATGAATACATACGACAACACCTCCGCATCATCCTCCCAGGGCTCGCACTCAATATAGGGTCTCCAGATCACTGCATCCAGATCATCAAGTGCCCGCTGCCACCACTCTAACTTCCCCAGGTGGGGCTGACTCATCATACCGCTATACATATACATATACGGCTAGTCGATTGCCTGAAATCTTAGACTCACTGGTCGGGTAACTGGTAGGTGCTCCCACGCCCAAATATGCAGCAACGTCACTCCCACTGCCAATGAGCCCCTCCCGCGATATACTACCTCATGAAGCTCCTAATATAAGTGTGCTAACACGCACGACCCCCATGCAAACCGGGTCCCCTCTGTAATCATCTGCTCAATAACCTACCCCCAACCAATGGCCAGACCATGTGATCACCTATCCGAACACAGTAGCCCCCCAACGATCCCTGACAACACTGCTGGTAATGGCTCGTACAATGCAGCAATATCCTCCCAAGCTATAGAGTCATCATCAATATACACGTCCTCATCAAAGAATCTCTGCACCGCTAGGGTACCCCACGCTCTGTCGTATGTCACCAGTTCACCCTGAATAGGTATATGCAGGATGTGCCATACATCCTCTAGTGTCACAGTCATCTCCCCCTACGCCAAGTGAAACGTACATGTCTCACTATGACAGCGCTCTGCCAATGCTGTCATCAAACCATGATTCATCTGAATCACGGGCATATGCATCACATTGTACAGCCCAGTAGCTGCAATGTAATCCACCTCAACCTCTGTTAGCTGATCATGCACCCCCTATGTGGCGGGATGTCTCTAGCGCAACTGTAAGACGTGTAGATCCTCCTACACAAGTGCATCAACCATTATCATGAGTTGTTTTATTTCAAACTTTCTTAAGTTTAAACCTGGACTATCAACAGATACTTTGATCAAGTATCTTCAGGTCTCAACAGGTAAGCAATCATGGCACACCTAGACTTCAACAGGCATTTATCCTAATGACCTAAGTCTCATCAGGGTTGTTATGGTTCAAAACAACTCTCACTTCACATCTCCATCCATTCATCCATCATTGGCATCCGAAGATTATTTGTTCAAACACTGGGGCATCTAGTTTTTTGCACAAAAGCACTATCTCCTAACAAAAGCGCCACTACCCTAACAAAAGCGCTTAAACAACTATTCCAAAGCGCTCAAACTACAATAGCGTTATATCAACTACACAATAGTGCTACATCTCAGCAAAAGCGCTCAATCAACCACTCAATAGCGCTAAACAAGCAAAAGCACTAGCTCATATTTACAAAAGCGCTCAAACTACTGTGCAATAGTGCCATTGCGGCATAAAAGCGCTAGTTAAATCGACAAAAGCACCAAAACACAGTTTCAACGCTATTGTCTTGACTCAACTTGGACCTAGTTAAAAATGCATCAAAAAAGCAAAAAAATTCAAAAACTCAAATTCACATACTGCTGGTTCGTAGTCATCTGGCCATTGGAATTGTCAGACTCGTTCAAGTCGGTGCTCTGACTGGTACCGGCATCTTGACTGCTCCTTGCTCTTCCAAAAAAATCACTATCAGAGCTACAGTTTCACTATGGACGCGAATGCAAATGAGCCTGTTTTTACCCCTTTCTCCTCATATAAATCCTTCGCCGTAACCATAATTTTCTCCTGCTCACCGTCATGGTCCCCATGAACTTCTCGAGCCTTCTATTTCTTTATTTTATCTCCGATTTCTTCTATTTTTCACCAGCACTGCTAACTTCTTTTCTATCACCCTGCCAATTTTCATTCTTTTTCGAGAGATTGCCCAATTTTTTGAAATTTTTTGGCCCATCTCTGGAGGGGGCATACCACCCATTGAATTAACATTTTATGGGACATTTCTTCACACCTTTTTTTTTCTTTGAAACGACGCGATAAACTGCACCGTCTCAAAGAAGGGCAAATGTAGTCACATAAATCTGTCCAGTTTAATTAAATGAATATTTGCTATTTATTTGATTAAAAATCCACTAGCCATTAGTTAAATTAATATTTAATTAATTCATCTTCAAACATTTTTCTATTAATTAAATAAATTATTCAATTTGTAGTCACATAAATCTGTCCACTTAATTAAATGAATATTTAGTAGTTATTTGATTATTTAACGATCAATCAATAATTAATTAAATTAATATTTAATTAATTCATCTTAACCCTCGTCTCCTATTAATTAAATAAATTATTCAGTTTATTTGATTTAATTCACTTAACCAAATTCAGACCATTAATTAAATAAATAAATCATATTTGTTTAATTAAATCTTCTCTCACATTTAAATAAATTAATATTTATTTAAAACCCCCAAAATCTCATCTCTCACAGTTAAATAAATTAACATTTATTTAAATCACCTTTATCCTCCACCCATTTGCATTTTCCTACAAATGCAAGTTGCACAACTATTTTAAATAAATAAATTATTTATTTAAAATCTTATTTATCCTCACCCACTTGAAACCTTTAATGGTTTCCCTTAAAGTCTTCAAACTTAATGGCTTCCTTCTAGAGTTTTCTCAAGCCTTTAATGGTTTCCCTTAAAGTCTTCAAACTTAATGGTTTCCTTCTAGAGTCTTCTCAAGCCTTTAATGGTTTCCCTCAAAGTCTTCAAGCATTTAATGTTTTGTTTTCCTTTTTCTCATGTAAATAAATTAAGATTTATTTAAATAAAATCCAAAATTCACTTTCACATTTAAATAAATTAACATTTATTTAAATATATATCCAAATACAAATTACACCATTTAATTAAAATAAATGATTTTATTTCAATTGAAATCCCAAAATTCCTCCCACTTGCATTCTCCTACAAAATCCACTTGCATGCCTAAATCCCTTCTAGATTCTTCTAACTCTTTCTAAATAGCCTAATCCTATCCTAATCATTGTCACATTCCTAAATAAAAGGAAGTCACTTCTCAAAAACCTCCAAAGTCTTCAATAACCATTAAAGGTTTTATGTCTTCAAATGGTTAACCTCTGAAGTCTTCCAAACCATTAAAGGCTCTTACATAACCATTTATGGTTAACTCACCTTTTACCTTTGGTTAGAGACTTTCCTCTAACTTAACCATCCTTTTGACTCATGGGTCTCTTCAAAGCATTTATTTCTTTGACTAAGGTAACCATTTAACTCTTGCACATTCATTTATCCCTTGGATAAAAGGAATAACCATTAACCTAACCCTAACCCAACCCCTAGGGTAACCATCATGTCCCCTCAAGCATTTAATGTTCCTTATCTCTCCTCTCAAGCCTCCTCATGGTGACACTTGTCAACATGGGATTGGGTTGAAAGTCTCACATGGATTAAATATCTTTCAATCCTAACCCTTGTTAAGATTGCTCAATCTTAATCCTTCATTTCCCCATTTCTTCTATAAATAGAACCCTTCTCCTCAAACAAAGGAGGAAGCATTAGAGTATTGTTGTTATACTGGTATTAGCATAGAGATTTTTCATAGCATCACTACCTACACTTGTATAGCATTTGCTTATCATATTCAACCATCTTGAATCTCCATATGGCTTCCATGGCTAGTGCTAAAAGCTGAGAGCTACACTCATGTGGAACTTGGAGAGGAGAGGAACAAGGGAGGAGCAACTATGAGCATCTTGATTAGCATTTGGAGGAGTATAGTTTATCTATTATATGTTTGTATGCTTTCTATTTCATGCTTAATATCTCTCTTGATATGCCTGTTTAGGATAATCTTTTGTTGCTAACACTAATGTTTGTTTCTTGTGCTCTTGTGTGTGTTGCCATCAAACAGATTTTCTAATCCTTTTTGCAGAGCATCATTGGGTTCTTCATTGAAAACTATCTCACAAAATCCAAAAACATTCAAAACAATAATCAAAATACCAAAAACATTGAAAACAATCATAAAAATACCAAAAACATTTGAAAATTATCTCAGAAAATCCAAAAACATCAGAAAACATCAAAAATCAATCAAAAACATGACAACACCCTGTACATATATTCTTCAAAGTGGATACCAAACAACATTGTGACATACTCCAAACAAATGACCACTTATCAATCAACCAAACAATCAACGTCAACACTCAACCTGTCTTCAACAAGGATGCATCCTTCCTTACCAAAACAAAGACAATATGATATTTTCTTTGACTAGAAAATTTTGTTTAAGCTATCAACTACTTGGTTGATTTGTGGGTTATTTATATCAGGATCTTACAGCATTGTTTGTGTATCCTCTGTGAATTATTCCGATGAAGTTCTGGGGCATGTACTAATGGTGTTTACGTGGGAAGTTCACTAAGCTACGTGATCATAGACAAAATACAGTCATAGATCATTACGGCTTGCTGACTACAGCGTATACCTCGACCATATGAGCATGAACCATTATCAGGGATCCATATTCTTTATTCTTTATTTTTTGTATATGTTGTATGTTTGCAAGTACGAATGCTCTTTCTTTGGTTCCTCCTACCTCATCCAACTGTAAATCACCTGTACGATGTCAGTGAACAAATTGCAACTATTACCATAAAAAATCCACCCAGTTATGATTGCAATGTTGTTACACGTCGCGACAAGATCACCATAAAAGTAGCTCCACAAGGCACCACCTCCATACCAAAGCAGTACAATCTTGTGGAACAATTAGACAAAACGTCTGTGCTGATATCCATTTTAGAGCTATTGCGCCTATCTCCGTCATATAAAACAATCTTAGATCAAGCTCTCCAAGAGGCGTCAGTCCCTGCTAACTTGAATACAGATCAGTTCCAAGCCATGGTTGGAAGTCTAAGATCATCCCCTTGTCTCACTTTTTCCGAAAGTGACAACTCTTCCTTCCAGCAACCTCATAACGCCTCACTACACATTGAAGGATTTATCAACCAGCATAGGATCAAGCGAGTCTTGATCGATAATGGAGCAGGCTTGAATATTTGTACACTGCAATTGGTCACAACTTTAGGATATGCCATTGAATCAGTGGATCCTTGCAAGAAGATCACAATCAAAGCTTATGATGATGCAGAGCGTTCATCCAAAGGAGTTGTTGTATTACCAATCCGAGTGGGCCCTATGGTGAAGCACATCATATGTCAGGTTCCAGACCTTCCTCTACCATACAATTTGTTGTTGGGGAGACCTTGGATACACGCCATGCAAGTCGCTCCATCCACTTACCATCAGTGTATCAAGTTCCCACATAATGGTGTAGAAATCACAATCCTGGGCAATGCAAACCCCTTTGCATATTGTCATAACATAAGTCATCAACCAGAGATTACCATTCCCAACAATAGAGAAGCCATCTCCTCCACGTCATATGTAAGTCCAGCTTCCCTCTCCAGTTCAAACACTATTATACCCAAGCAAGAAAATCTCAAGATGAAAATTGCAGAGGAAGGTCCGGGAGAATACAATCTAAGCCAACTCTTTTGTGTTGGACAAATGTTTGCTTCTCCTAAAACACATGGCAAACCTCAACAAGTACTTCAAACGACACTGATTAAACCAACATGTGCGTTGACACCTTTCATCCTTGGAAAGAGTCAAGAAGAGGAAACCAAAGATGAAGACGTAGCAGAATGGATCTATAAGGATCCTATCACCACCGACATTCTGCAAGCTCAGCTTCCCACAGATCAATATGGCAAAGGTCTTCTCATTATGCAAAGAATGGGATATGATGGTCAAAGTGCTTTGGGGTATTGTAAACAAGGGCGACATGAGCCACTACTACCGGAATTGCAACCCAAAGACAAGGCAGGCTTAGGCTTTCAAAAATAGATCTTTCCTAAGCTCAGATTCAAAGGGAAACTCAGCAAACCGCTGTATCAACCTACTACAAAGAGACTGCCCTTGATTATAAAAGCAGCACCCTAGAACATCACAACTGTCCCATTGAAACTAAAAATCGTCGGCAATGCCAGTCGTCCCATCAATCAAACTAGCAACACCATTAGTAGCAGCATCAAAGACACCCCTAGCAGCAACAACTGTACCGGAACCCATCACAGTATCTATGACATCAGCAGTTCTAGTAGAAGCAGCAGAGTCAACGCTACTAATGTGACTCGTATCAAATTCATTGATCCCCATAATCCTTCCTACAGCACCAATCATACCTGCAGTATTTGACTCAAAGGATATCCCAATACGGTACAGTGATCGATTACTAGAAAGTGACTCAGAAATCGACTCGCATGAGTGGGAATTTGATTCAGTACAGCTTAACACTTCAGATGAGAAAGACACATCACTACCTCCACCCCGCAAAGAGATCTCTATTTACGGAGAAGCACAGATAAAGACTTATTGGGTTCCTGAGCTGGAAACATCTTCCACAGACCCTACGTCTCATCCTACGCCTAAGTCTGACAGGGAAAGTACCATCAATGACCTTCACCATAACGTCTTAACCCTCACTGATACATCTAATGAACTTAACCTAATCGATGAAGTAATGCCCATTATCCATCCTCAACTCATCGAATGGAACCAACCTAATCCCCCATGTCTTGACCACTTCCAAAATGATGAGGCGATTATTGACTTCTTGGACTTACGGGATAACATACCAAGCGGGGATCACAAAGCTGGATTCGCCATAGAACTTAATAGCGCAGCATACTTTGGGGCGGATGTCAAACCTTTCAGCTGCAAAAATATAACAATAAAGCATGGATCTTCCAATGAAAACCACACTATGGCACTGTTTGATCCTACAAAAGTAAAAAGAAAGAGTGTATCCAATGGTGAAAACCTCTCTGAGGCACCTGAGGATGAAAGGTTTGACATCCTTCCATATAGCACATAGTGGGAACGATCAATGATTCTCATTGAAGAAACCAAGGAATACAATGTGGGGACTCCTAAAACTCCTCACCTCATACATCTGGCATCTCTTTTAAGTTCAGAGGAACAACCCAAGTTTGTCGAATTCTTCCAGAAGTGCCAGATTAACTTTGCATGGTCATATGCGAACATGCCTGGACTTGATCCTGATTTAGTCATGCATCACCTCACAGTAGCAGAAGGAGCCAAACTTGTCAAGCAAAAACTTCATAAGATGCATCCTCAGATAGCAGTATTAGTCAAAGCTGAACTCAAGAAACTTCTGGATGTTGGTTTCATTAGACCCATTGATTATGCGGATTGGATATCCAACATTGTGCCTGTCGGCAAACCAAAAGGGGGCATCCGCATTTGTACTGACTTCAGAGATCTTAACAAGGCATGTCCTAAGGATGACTTTCCCCTACCAAATATCGATATCATAGTGGACCTAACAACAAGACATGCCATGCTTTCACTCATGGATGGCTTTTCAGGGTATAATCAGATAAAGATCGCACCAAAGGATCAACATAAGACGACCTTCACATGTCCATGGGGAACATACTATTGGAATGTAATGCTTTTTGGTCTAAAGAATGCAGGAGCGACCTATCAATGAGCAATGACCACTATCTTCCATGATATGATGCACACCATAATGGAAGATTATGTTGATGACTTGCTAGCAAAATCACTCACAAGAGAAGGTCATTTGGACATATTAGAGAGAATATTTGATAGACTAGAACAATATCATGTTAGACTCAACCCAAAGAAATATGTCTTTGGAGTAACCTCAAAGAAGCTTCTCGGATACATTGTCTCAAGCAAAGGTATTGAGGTCGACCTAGCAAAAGTCAAGACAATCATGGACATGCCACCACCAAAGAACATTAGTCAGCTAAGGACATTACAAGGGCGGCTCCAATCCATACGAAGATTCATTGCACAACTAGCGGATAAGTGTCATCCTTTTACACACCTATTACACAAGAACATATGCTTTCAGCAGGATGCCAGATGCCAACAAGCATTCCAGATGCTTAAAGACTATCTCACGAATACACCATTGTTGATCCCACCAGATCCGGGTAGACCTCTATTACTCTATATATCCGCAACAAGTACCGCATTGGATATATTACTCGCACAACATAATGCAGAAGGGAAAGAGTGTGTTGTTTACTACATCTCTCGCACACTGGTTGGCTATGAACTCAATTACACCCCTATTGAGAGAGCTTGCCTAGCAGTAATCTTGACAGCCACTAAACTGAGGCACTATCTGTTAACACACAAAGTACAGCTCATTGCAAAGATTGATCCACTCAAATACTTACTCAGTAAAGCAGCATTGACAGGCCGCTTGGCCAAATGGGTGATGATTCTAAGTGAATTTGACATCGAGTATGTGGATCGTAAAGCTATCAAAGGACAAGTCATTGCAGATTAGTTGGCCGATGCACCACTCATAGGCGATCATCCTCTCATTTCCAATTTTCTAGATGAAGAGATATTCATGATCACAGAAGCACAACCATGGAAACTATACTTTGATGGTTCATACACTAGGCATGGCTCGGGGGCAGGCATTCTATTTATCACACCTCAAGGTGACAGCATCCCAAAGTCCTACAGGCTCGCATTTCCATGCACAAACAACATAGCTGAATATGAGGCCTTGATCACAAGACTCGGGCTAGCCATACAATGGAAGTTACAAGAACTACAAGTATATGGCGACTCCCAACTGGTCATTCGACAAGCAACAGATGAATATCAAACCAAGGATGATAAACTCATGTCATACAAGCAAATGGTGGACAGTCTAAAGGCATCATTTACTACAATTACCTTTGAGCAGATACCCAAAGATCATAATCGAGCTGCTGACGCTATGGCTACTATTGCATCTCTTCTAGATCTTCCACATAATTCAACACACTATGAGTTCTTGGTAGAATAGTTTTGGATTCTCGCTTATGATATCCCAAAATCTGAGATGATATGTCGCCTTGTCGGTTTCGAATCCCCATGGTATGGTGAGTTTTACACCTATCTCCATGATCACACCCTTCCTCCCAACCAATCAAATAACCAACGTAAAACTTTCATTTGCTAAACCGCTCGATATACCATTATTGTTGAAACCCTATACCGATGTAGTCTTGATGGTACTCTCCTTCGATGTCTGGAACAAGATGAGATAACAAAGGCCTTGGAAGAGGTACATGAAGGAATTTGTGGGACTCACTCAAGTGGTCCATCACTAGCCAAAAAGCTCCTGCGCAATGGATACTATTAGCCATCTATGGAAAAAGACTCCTACTACTTTGTCAAAAAGTGCAAGAAATGTCAAGTCCATGGAGACCTGATACATGTACCAGCACAGGAACTACAACCAATTACAACACCATGGCCTTTTTGTCAATGGGGCCTTAACCTTGTGGGTAAAATTCATCCATCTTCATCCAATAGCCACAAATTCATTATTACCACCACCGAATACTTCACAAAGTGGATCGAAGCTGTTCCACTTACCCAAGTCACTGGCAAGCAGATCGCCTCATTCATCCTTAATTACATCATCTGCCGGTATGGTGTCCCCATGTCCATTATCACAGATAAAGGGCTTCCTTTCAAAAATCAAGATGTTTGTGAGCTCTGTGAAAAGTTTCATATCTAACACCGCTTTTCCACCCCCTATTACCCACAAGGCAATGGTTAGGCTGAAGCATCGAATAAAAACATATTGAGAATCCTCAAGAAGACAGTCAACGATGCCAACCATGATTGGCATGTTCAATTGAATCCAGCACTATGGGCATATCAAACTAGCATTCGAACCCTTATAGGCGCAACTCCCTACTCATTGGTCTATGGTGCCGAAGCTATCTTACCTATTGAGGTTGAGATACTATCACTACAATTTTCCTTGCATAATCTAATAGATGATGAAGCATACAGAGTATCACGTCTTCGGGACTTAGAACTGCTTGATGAGAAGCGACAAGCTACATACAATCATCTCAAAGCCTATCAACAGCGCATGAGCAGAAGCTACAATCACCGAGTTCGACCTCGTACATTTGAGGTGGGTGATCTTGTTCTTCGAGAGAATCCTTGTAACCAACCAAACAGAGAACATCAGGGAAAATTTGAATCAAATTGGTTGGGTCCATATGTTATCACTGTTGTATTTGGGTCTGGGGCATATTAGTTGGCTACTTCAGAAGGAGAACCGCTAGCATATCCGATCAACAGCATGCACCTCAAACGGTTTTATACGTAAAAGCTGTACAGAGTATCAGGCTCTCATACATACCAGAAAATCAATCCAAAAACATTCAGATAAATGTCCTGAAGAAAATACAAAACATCAAAAAAGTAAAGAAAAATCATGCATCCAAACGGTGAACAACCACTCCGGTGGTACCTTGGGTAAGAGTGATGGTGAAAACCTGGCAAACAAGTGCCACTCATAAAAGCTATGGCTCCATTGTCTTTCAGAATTGTTACGATCACATTCATTTCATCCATCCATCCAAAGTCATGGCTGGTTATTGATCTACAAACAAGAAAGTACTTCATGCGTCTTATATCTCGCTTTTCCATAGTCATGTCTAAAAAAAGAAAACTGGGGGCAATGCCCTTAACCTATTTGATGGAAGTGGATTCTACATTATCTTGTGATTCGTTGGGTTCTTCATTGAAAACTATCTCACAAAATCCAAAAACATTCAAAACAACAATCAAAATACCAAAAACATTGAAAACAATCATCAAAATACCAAAAACATTTGAAAACTATCTCACAAAATCCAAAAACATCAGAAAACATAAAAAATCAATCAAAAACATGGCAACACCCTATACATATATTCTTCAAAGCGGATACCAAACAACATTACGACATACTCCAAACAAATGACCACTTATCAATCAACCAAACAATCAACGTCGACACTCAACCTATCTTCAACAAGGATGCATCCTTCCTTACCAAAACAAAGACAATATGACATTTTCTTTGACAAGAAAATTTTGTTTAAGCTATCAACTACTTGGTTGATTTGTGGGTTATTTATATCAAGATCTTACAGCATTGTTTGTGTATCCTCTGCGAATTATTCTGATGAAGTTTTGGGGCATGTACTAATGGTGTCTACATGGGAAGTTCACTAAGCTACGTGATCATAGGCAAAATATAGTCATAGATCATTACGGCTTGCTGACTGCAGTGTATACCTCGACCATATGAGCATGAACCATTATCGGGGATCCATATTCTTTATTCTTTATTTTTTGTATATGCTGTTTGTTTGCAGGTACGAATGCTTTTTCTTTGCTTCCTCCTACCTCATCCAACTGGATAAAGGTTTTATCTCTTAGTACGGTATGCACTTGTCTCAGGATATGATCAGCCTAAGATCAAGGAGGATGATCCAAGTCATGCATGAAAGGAGATAATCCTTGTCTGTTCTACAAGCAAAACTCAGGTCAACTTGATCAATTATATCAAGTTGCTTGTATTAACTTGCTATATCAAAATCCACGAAAGGAATACTCAGGTCATCTTGAATCATTATGTCAAGTTGCTTGTATTTTCTTACAACAATTCAAAAGCTCAATGATGAAAAATAAAGCACTATGGATCGTCATTCCATCTCATCTGTATATATTGCATTCCATCTATCCATACATTCATAATAGTTGCATATCAATCATACATAGTAATGACAATGGATACTCTATTTTCCTCTTCTTCCATAGGAATGCGTCATAGGTCCTCCATTTCTTCTATCTAACATCGACTCACCCCCCCTCCCCATGTTGGTAATCAGCATCACATACCCTACATCATCTCCCATCAACCCAATCAAGTCAATTACTCTGTCTACACAGGCACATCGACTCACACACACCTAGACTATCAACAGATACTCTGATAAAGTATCTTTGGGTCTCAACAGGTAATTGATTATGGCAAACCTAGACTACAACAAACATTTATCATAATGACCTAGTCTCAACGGGGCTACTATGATTCACCACAACTATCCATCACACACACACACACACTATCAATTGATCAACCAATCAAACACAATCATAACAGACAATTACATCAATTGTCTAAGTCTCAACGAGTATTTTGCTTCAAATACCTTGACTTCATCAAACAATTACATCAATTGTTTAAGTCATCATCAGGTCACTTTGGTTCACTTACTCAGACTTTATCTTGTCCAAGCAAACAACTAACATCAACTGTCATGCTTTGACTCGACCGTGGCAATTTAACCAATTGCACCAAATTGTCCAACCATTTTGATCAATTGTATAGTATCAATCAAAAGCACAACACCACATTTGCACCATATCTCCTGCATAATCTACGTGTACTCACTGGCTTGCCATTTCTCCGTATTCACTCTATTTTCTTCCATTCTTTCACCGTTATTGCTAATTTCTTCTATTCTACTTCCCCTCCACTTCTCGTTCTTTTTCGAGAGATCGCCCGATTTTTTGAAATTTTTCGGCCCATCTCTTGAGGGGACATACCACCCACTAAATTAACATTTACGGGGCACATTTCTTCACACCTATTTTTCTTTCTTTGAAACAACGCGATAAAACTGCACCGTCTCAAAGAGGGGCAAATGTAGTCACATAAATCTGTCCACTTAATTAAATGAATATTTAATTAATTAATCTTAACCCTCTTCTCCTATTAATTAAATAAATTATTCAATTTATTTGATTTAATTCACTTAACCAAATTCAGACCATTAATTAAATAAATAAATCATATTTGTTTAATTAAATCTTCTCTCACATTTAAATAAATTAATATTTATTTAAAACCCCCAAAATCCCACCTCTCACAGTTAAATAAATTAACATTTATTTAAATCACCTTTATCCTCCACCCACTTGCATTTTCCTACAAATGCAAGTTGCACAACTATTTTAAAATCCTATTTATCCTCGCCCACTTGAAACCTTTAATGGTTTCCCTTAAAGTCTTCAAATTTAATGGCTTCCTTCTAGAGTCTTTTTAAGTCTTTAAAGGTTTCCCTTAAAGTCTTCAAGCATTTAATGATTTATCTTCCTTTTTCTCATTTAAATAAATTAATATTTATTTGAAATGCGAATTACACCAAAATGTATTCACATAAATCTGTCCACTTAATTAAATGAATATTTAGTATTTATTTGATTATTTAACCATCAATCAATAATTAATTAAATTAATATTTAATTAATTCATCTTAACCTTCTTCTCTTATTAATTAAATAAATTATTCAATTTATTTGATTTAATTCACTTAACCAAATTCAGACCATTAATTAAATAAATAAATCATATTCATTTAATTAAATCTTCTCTCACATTTAAATAAATTAATATTTATTTAAATCCCCCAAAATCTCATCTATCACAATTAAATAAATTAACATTTACATTTATTTAAATCACCTTTATCCTCCACCCACTTGCATTTTCCTACAAATGCAAGTTGCACAACTGTTTTAAATAAATAAATTATTTATTTAAAATCTTATTTATCCTCACCCACTTGAAACCTTTAATGGTTTCCCTTAAAGTCTTCAAACTTAATGGTTTCCTTCTAGAGTCTTCTCAAGTCTTTAATGGTTTCCCTTAAAGTCTTCAAACTTAATGGCTTCCTTCTAGAGTCTTCTCAAGCCTTTAATGGTTTTCCTCAAAGTCTTCAAGCATTTAATCCTTTATTTTCCTTTTTCTCATGTAAATAAATTAAGATTTATTTAAATAAAATTTAAAATTCACATTCACATTTAAATAAATTAACATTTATTTAAATATATATCCAAATACAAATTACACCATTTAATTAAAATAAATGATTTTATTTCAATTGAAAATCTCAAAATTCCTTCCACTTGCAGTCTCCTACAAAATCCACTTGCATGCCTAAATCCCTTCTAAATTCTTCTAACTCCTTCTAATTACCCTAATCCTATCATAATCATTGTCACATTCCTAAATAAAAGGAAGTCACTTCTCAAAAACCTCCAAAGTCTTCAATAACCATTAAAGGCTTTATGTCTTCAAATGGTTAACCTCTAAAGTCTTCCAAACCATTAAAGGCTCTTACATAACCATTTATGGTTAACTCACCTTTTACCTTTGGTTAGAGACTTTCGTCTAACTTAACCATCCTTTTGACTCATGGGTCTCTTCAAAGCATTTATTTCTTTGACTAAGGTAGCCATTTAACCCTTGCACATTCATTTATCCCTTGGATAAAAGGAATATCCATTAACCTAACCCTAACCCAACCCCCAGGGTAACCATCATGTCCCCTCAAGCATTTAATGTTCCTTATCTCTCCTCTCAAGCCTCCTCATGGTGACACTTGTCAACATGGGATTGGGTTGAAAGTCTCACATGGATTAAATATCTTTCAATCCTAACCCTTGTTAAGATTGCTCAATCTTAACTTTTCATTTCCCCATTTCTTCTATAAATAGAACCCTTCTCCTCAAGCAAAGGAGGGAGCATTAGAGTATTGTTGTTATACTGGTATTAGCATAGAGATTTTTCATAGCATCACTATCTACACTTGCATAGCATTTGCTTATCATATTCAATCATCTTGAATCTCCATGTGGCTTCCATGGCTAGTGCTAAAAGTTGAGAGCTACACTCATGTGGAACTTGGAGATGAGAGGAACAAGGGAGGAGCAACTATGAACATCTTGATTAGCATTTGGAGGAGTATAGTTTATCTATTATATGTTTGTATGTTTTCTATTTCATGTTTAATATCTCTCTTGATATACCTGTTTAGGATAATCTTTTGTTACTAACACTAACGTTTGTTTCTTGTGCTCTTGTGTGTGTTGCCATCAAACAGATTTTCTAATCCTTTTTGCAGAGCATCACAATTTATTTTAATTCATTCATTATACCAAATTTACAATCAATTAAATAAATAAATTATATTTATTTAATTAAATCCCCCTTTTTCTCTTTTAAATAAAATAAATAAAGCATTTATTTAAATCATTTATCCCCCCCACTTACATTTTCCTACTAATGCAAGTTGCACACGTTTATTGAAATAAATTAATTTTATTTTAAATAAAATCTTATTTTCTCTCACCCACCATCTCCCACTTGCCCTTCCTAAATTCTTCTAGAACATATATAATCCTAATCAATTAACCTAATCCATCCGCTAATTATTGTCACATTCCTAAGCAACTTGAAGTCACTTCTCAAAGACTTCAAAGTTTTTGAAACACATTTAATGCTTTGTGTGTTCAACAATCTAACCTTTAAAGTTTTCCAAAACCACTAATGGCTCTTACATGACCATTAATGACTCTTACATAACCATTTATGGTTAATTCAACTTGCACTCATGTGTCTCCTCAAGCATTTATTGTTTTGACCATGGTTATCCCTTTTACCTTTGCACAAGAGTTTATCTATTGGATAAAGACTTTATTCTTTGAATAAAGAATTTATTCACTCAACCCAACCTTGACTTTAACTCCCAAGTTAACCTTCAGGTCATGTCAAGCATTTAATGTTTATTCTCTCACCTCTCAACCTATCTCACATTGACACTTGTCATCCTGGGATTGGGTTGAAAGCCCTCACATGGATTGAATATCATTCAATCATGACCCTTGTTGAGATTACTTAATCTCAACCATCCATTGCTCCATTTTACCTATAAATAGAACTCACGTTCCTCATTTTCAAATCCTCAAACATTTAGCATTCATAGTCATAACACTGAAAACTTGTATGCATCTAAGTTATAGAGAATTTTAGAGAGCATTTAGCATAAACCACTAATATCTTGTTATTTTGGCCTAAAATAAATCATTTTAGCATCATAGCATCTAATATTAGTTTTTATTCACATTTGCATAGCATTTTAGAATAAACATTTCAATCTTGAACCTCCATAAGCATCCATAGGGCAAAAAGTTGCTGAGAGCTACACTAGTTTGGAACTTGGAGAGGAGAGGAACAAGGAAGGAGAAGCTACCGGCATGATAGAGAGCATATGGAGAATTTTAGTTACTTTTTGTAGATTCCTTAAGCTTTCTTTTTGTTTAGTAGTATCTTTCTTGATATGCTTGCTTAGGATAGTTTTTAATTGGTGATTTCCAACACTAACATCTAACAATTGATTTCTTTTGTTTCTTGTGTTGTGTTTATCCTAACCAACTTGTCCTTGTTGCAGAGCATCAAAATGTATTAGTTATATCACCAATTGTGAGTATCTTATGTGATATATTACATGTATATGAAAATATTTATATACATGCCTGCATATTTTGCTGATGCAGATCTTGTCTAGGATTCCATGCATGAACAATGGAATAAAAATAAGTCTCAACATTTTTCTTCTACTCCTCATTTTACAAATCAAAGTTGTCCATATTTGGTGCTCCATGCATCCAAAGGAACCCATGCACGTGTGGTCCCCCCTATGTTGCCTTTCATATCTAGTCCAGTAATCTTTAACATTCATTCCTTTTTAAAAAAAATTATTTTCTGAATATTGAATGTCTTAAGTGCATGTAGTGTGCAACAATATGAGGATAGTCTATAACATTTTGTCTTTGCCAAATTTGAGCTTCGTGGAGTACTTGGCAGTGTTCCTTTCATTAATGTGTGCAAATAAGGTCAATACATGTCTGCAGCACTCAATGTAAAGAATATTGTAGGAGAGCTGATTTGATGAAGCATGTCTATCAATTCTGCATGACAGTGAGCCCAATATGAACGTATACCCCTGAGTTTGTTTCCAAAGCGCATTAGCTTATCAACTAGATGAGAGTGAGGCGTGTTTTTCATATGCCGACACAAGTCATTAATGGTGATTGACATGTCTTGAAAATTTCTTTTCACAAATACTGCAGATGAATTTTGTGCATGATGTCTCATTATCATATTTATTTTAAAATATTTGAATCTTGGATGTTGACCAAAATGATGATCCTTATACCTTAATAGATGCTTCACAAATTCATGCAAATGCACTCGCCTCATTCGAGGTTCTAACCAGTCACATCGTCCATTAGGAAACAATGTTGCGAATGCCATATCGAATAATCTTAATGTGACATATTCATTTATAGGAGATGCACTAATTCCTGGCCAATCAATCAATGCTAGTGGATTTGCATCAGAATTATTAACCCATGCATGGATCAATTCCATATCTTTGTGAATAGTAAGAGGTTTCGATGACATTGATGTTGTGTGCTCAATTATATTACCTTCATCTGTCTCCATCATTGGACCTACAAATATGATTTCATTTGCATCTTAACCAAATTCCATGTGCATTGTTTTCAATTTGTTGAAAATATTTTCATCACAATCTCTTGATAGATAGTTGAGAGCATTTTCATCAATTCCAACATCGGAGTAAAACTTGTCATGCTTTACTTTGTACTTAAGTTCTTTATACACACGATCCCTATTGACTGTAAAATTATAATTGGTGCCCACGTTGATCTTTCTTTGAACAATAATGACTGGCAAATGATCTATCGTATGTGGCAAAATTTGTGAAACATGTTCAACATTATGTGGGAAATTTATTGTGTGTCCTTTGTATCTATATTGACCACCAATTGCATGTGTAACTTGTAGTATTGTGTTGACACGTACAATCAACATTTCTTCTACTTGAGTTAGTTTTGCAAGCTCCTCTGGTTGCGACCCAAGATCCATATTATTTGAAGCTGAAAATCTATGAATACCTCTCTCTTGTCGACATCTAGTGCAGATAAGACCTCGAGTGATGCGAGATAATTTGTTTCCTATATAACATTCTTGACAAATATAACAAATATCTGACAATCTTAAGCTATCCAATTGATGTCGAAATTGTAGTTGAAATATTTTGAAATTAGCTTCAAGCATTCCATTTTGGTTTTGTATGTTTTCGACATTTCTTTGTATAGTTGGATTGATTGCCATTGGAGTTGCATTAGATGGCTGATTGTATGTCCCACTTTATTGTAGATCAAGTTGATGTCTTTCTTCTCTCTCAAAATGAGAAAGCTCTCCAGATGTTCGTTGATGAATATTTCTAATCATATTTTGTTCATCTCTATTTTGATTTTCTAATTCTTGTACTATTATTTATGCCCTTCTTTTAACATTTATTTGTCTTTTAGCTTCATTTTGTCTTATTCTTTGTTCTTCCCTTTCAACTTCTGTCATTTGTTCCCGTTGTTATCTTTGATATTTTCTTTGATACTCTCTATGATATTCTCTTTGATATTGTCTTCTTTGTTGCTCTAATTCAAAATTCAATCTTGGTCGCACCATAGTTGTAAAAAAATCGTATTTGACATAAAGTATTTGTGATATTCTTGGAGCATTGTTATAGAGAAGAAGCTTGGACTTGGAAATTATAGTGGAAGAATGGAAAACCTATTTTTGTTTTATAGCAAATGAATTTTGCATACAACAATATTGGAAAAGGAAGATTCAAAATAGTAGTTAATTCTAGATGACTATTGAATAGCAAATACATTTTTTATATAACAAATTTAACCATGTACATACATGAAAAGTAAAGTAGTAAAACTAATTTAGATGTATTGTTTTTAGAGCATTGTTGTAGCGAAAAAAGTTTGGACCTGCAAAATTAAAGTGGAAGAATGGTAAACCTATTTATATCGATAGCAATTGTATTTGCATACAAGAAAATTGCAAAAAGGAAGACTCAAAATATAAGTTAACTTAGTTTACTATCAAAGACCAAGATAACATTTGTAATAGATGCACCATAGCTATAACAAAAATCATGGTTGACATAAATTAAATGTATTGTTTTTAGAGCATTGTTGTAGTGAAGAAGTTTGGACTTGGAAAATTAAAGTGGGAGAATGGTAAACCTGTTTATATTTGATAGCAATTGCATTTTGCATACAAGAAAATTGCAAAAAGGAAGATTCAAAATAGAAGTTAATTTAGATTACTATCAAAGACCAATATAAAATTTGTAATATAATAAATTTGATGATGTATACATGAAACAAAAAGTTATAAAACTAAATAGACTTGGTTTCCTTTGTATCTAGCACTTTTTGATTATCAAGATTCCTCAAAGGGCAAGATGAGATTATAGGATAGTATAAAATGAATTAATACATATAAAAAGTCGACATGAATAAATTTTAAATTTGAAAATTAGACATGTTGAAGAACAAACATCAATTACAATTATGGAAGTTACACCATGAAAGCAAATCTTTGGCATTGTACATTGTTTAAAATGGTGGAACAATTATAAATCTTATGTGATATTAAACATCCAGATATTTGAATACCTCATCACATTTACTATTAAAAACAAGTAAGGTAAAGTGTCTATTGCATTGATCAATTGTGAAGAAATCAAACCAACAAAATTAGGCATATCCAACATGAATTAATTTCAAATGTTTGGAAACCTAGTTAACAAGATATAAATTGGAGCAATTTAATGAAATAAAACTTAGAACCTAGCTATTGAATCTAATAAAGCTCTACTTTCAACTGAATAATCAATTTTTTTTGTTTTGATGGCAGTGCACTTAATCCTCTGTTCATCATTATAGGTCTTTTTTCACTTGAAGTTTAAATATGTATTTGTTGAAAAGGACCTTTTGTATAATTTGTCCAAACTTGACATCATCTAGGTCTTCATACTTCAATTTGTGTAATTCCTTTGTTGTAATACCCATAATTTCTTTTGCTGCTTCTTCAAAAGTTATAACCCAAGTGAAACCAATATGGTCTTGCACTTTGCATTGAAGCGTATATCTATAATCACATTCAGGAATATTCTTATCACATCTTCCACAATACCAATTACCAGTTGCATTATTGTTGACCTTTTTTTGCATTTCCTACTTCCAATCTTCAAGGGGAAAGCTGTGTAACAAAAATTGTCCACCTTTATGAAATATAGGGTAGCTTTAATTATTGTCCAATAAGGTTTATCAAATTTACCTTGTTTGTCATCTTCAATTTCTGCAATACTTTTTACCATTCTAGCTTGGATTGAAGATGAGGTTTCCTTTGTAATAGAGTGAGAATTGAGATTGTTTCCTTTTGTATCAGACCAAGATCTCAATTGCTTTGACTCTAGAAGATTTGAATTTATAAGAAGTTGGGTTGTGGTAATTGTTCCCAAAAAATTTCCTCCAAAACCACTAATCTGTGTAGCCTTTATAGCAAGAATGGGGAAAGTTCCTGAATCACACATTTCTTGGAGTTGTCAGCCTTCCTTATTGTAGAAACTACCCCACATTGTTAAGTCCACCATACAATCTGACATGTCTTTCAACTAAATAGTTCTCCTCTCAATTCAGGTGGCATTCTTTCTAAATATTATGCTTACTGGATCGGTTGATAAAACAACACCAATGATATCAACCATAGAATTGCTTTTCATGTTCTCAAGTTTACTTATTGGTGTAAAATGGAATTGTTGTTTTGGTATTAAGTCGTCCTCATCCAAACACAACTCAACTATTGAATTACTTTCTAGCAAAATTTCCCAGTCACTCTTTAAATGGTTGAAATTCTTTTATGTAGGTTTGAGTCTCCCTTTCGAAATGGTAAACACTCTCCCAATTTCTATGCGATCATAAAATTGTTCTGCAACGACATTAAAACTCGTTACTCTTATTTCACCACCATCAAAATCTATCAAGTCAAAACTGAAAACTTTTCCATTTTGTGCAACAATTGGGTGATCATATGGATTGTTTGAAGGATTCATTGCCTAGGTCATCATAAAAATGAGATAATTTTATTGAAAAGAAAAAAATGTATTGTTAAAGAAATTCTATAATCCCTATAGAACATGTAATCAAAAAAGTCAAATTGAATACTGTGCAAAATTTTAAATTAAGACAGGTGTGCAAAAATCAAATTATACAAAGTAGAGTCTAATAAGCTAAGTATAAATTATGGAGGTTTGAGTAGACTATTGGAAAAATCCATGAATATCTTATGTTGAAGTTTTATTTTAAGTATATGTCCAAGATCTAAAAGTTTTGATATTGTAGACACGACTCTATGGAATTAAAGTTATTAAACTTCAAATAATTCTCCTTCATTAATAGATATGCGTAAGCCTTTCCATATTCTTTCTTCTCATGAATCTAAGATGCATGTAATGAGGAGAAAAAAATATTTACTAATTTTTTTTTGCTTTGTGAAGTGATTCTATAATCTCTATATAATATCAAAAAGAAAAAATCAAATGCCAAAAAAATTCCATTTTGTAATACATAGAGAAGAAAAAGCAATGGAAATTGACAAAATTGGATCGATGTAGAAGATTTTATAAGTTTGTTTTGTTGGTAAAATCAGGCCTACATTTTAAGAACAATTGAAAATTTGATTGACCCAGATTGATAAAATCGATGACTTAGGTTGCATGAAGTAAATATCTATACCATATATGATTTAAAAAATAAATTCCATCATAATCAATAAAATCCACAAATTCAATGATCATAAAAATGTTTCCCTAATTGATTTCATAAAAAGTTTCCCTTGCTTTTTACTATCCTTCACTTAAATGTCTCATTTGTTGGTTAATTAATTGCCACATTTATTGTTTTTTCATGATTATATATATATGAACTGTCGTGCCTATGAAATGTGATACCTGCAGTTGCAACACAAACACTCAATAGATCATTACAAGCATGGTTAGCGAATAATAAGAAAACAAAGATGAACCATGACAAAGCGACCTATCGCCTCCTAAGAGATGCGAGTATGGATTTGCTCTCAGATCTGGATAAGGAATCCTAGTGACTTGACTACAACTAGATGGAGGATTTGAAATGATAATGATATGCAAAGATGAGATTTATTATGCTAGATTGATCCAAGAGACTAATTAAGCTATGATGATGATGCAATTAAGCTAGAAAAGAGATTGATTAAGCTACATGATTCAACAATTATGCTAGAAAATGATCAAATTAAACTAAATCTAAGATGAAATTGCTTAAAACAACAATGCTCAAATGATATGCCTATAGTAACAATGCCTAAATTGATAATGAGATGGGATCCTTATTGCTCCAAAATGGGGGATATTTATATTAGGATTTCCAAGGCCAGGGGTGAGGTGGTAGGAATCAACGGTCAAGATTGAGTCTGAAGATATCAAGGGTGAAATTAGAGGAGGTTGGAGAAGAGGCTGGAGGAAGAGACACTTGTCATCTTTGTGGTGACAAGTGTAAAGGAGCTTTGCTCATAAAAGGGCAAGTGTCCAAGAGAGGAGACATGTGGCCAAAGTGCCATGTGCCTCAAGAAGAAAATATCCACACCATAGGAGGTTAGGATAAGGAGGTTAGAATGCGAAAGATAGGATAGGGTTAGGCAAACCCAAGGTTAGGTGGAATGGGTTAGGTTAGGTGGTTAGAAGTTAGGAGGCATGTGGGTAATTTGAATTTAAAAATTTAAATAATAGGAAAAGACTAATTAATTGTCAACAACTCATAAATTGATTTGTTTTAATTAATCAGAGGATTGGAAGAATTGATTGAAGAGGGAGGGTTAATTAATTTGAATTAATTAATCAAAGGGGACCATTGAAATGAACCTATTAAATAAATCTTTAGATTTATTAATAAGTAGATGAAAGGGAGAATTTAATCAAATTGCCTAATGAATTTAATTCAATTAGGAAGGGGGCTTAATTAAATAATTACTTATTTAATTGATTATCTTTAGACCATTTTTAGGTGTATACATTTTGCCCCTCTTTGAAGCGAGGTGTGATGACACATTGATTCAATGAATAATCTCATTTTAATGATGATATTAGTTCGATAGGATTCTCCAGACATTGATGGAAAAAATGTGGTATGATGATGCCCCCTCAGGAGATCAATTGAGATAATTGACCTTTGGAGTGTTTGGATCTTTGCGAAATTGATATCCTGATCAGAATTGATTTGATTTCTGCAACTGTGGTTGATGGAAATGCGATTTCTACGATCACGGTGATGTGGTTTTTGATTATTGATAAAGCTTGATTGATTAGATTGATAAAATCGAGATTCAGTTTGGTTTTAGGAATGACACCTCTTGTATAAGACAAAGATGATCAAAGCGTCTGGTTTCAGGAACGATATATCCTGTATAAGACATGATTAGAACATCTAGTTTCAGGAAAGATACATCCCGTATAAGACATGATATAATCACTTTAGATGCGATTGATTAATAGAATTGATAAGGTTGACTGGATAGAGAACTGACAGTTTGTCGATATCAAGTTGCAGGAAGATTCAGATATGCTGATGTTGGTTTTGTTGAGAGGGTAGCATAAGATTT
This sequence comes from Cryptomeria japonica, assembly GCF_030272615.1. Taxonomy (NCBI): domain Eukaryota; kingdom Viridiplantae; phylum Streptophyta; class Pinopsida; order Cupressales; family Cupressaceae; genus Cryptomeria; species Cryptomeria japonica. The sequence continues at coordinate 441,431,211 of NC_081410.1, forward strand.
TCGTTGGGTTGACAATATCTGGAGAGGGATGAGTCATCATTCTGATTGCGTATACACTTATGATGATACCTTGATGGTTCCTGCAATAGATTTAACCTTGGATACAATGAGCATGCGGGATCCCATACAAGAATGAAATGCAAGATAAATGCAAAGCTACGACTGGATCAGTCACTGGGTTATTGCGTTTTGTCATCATTGAGATTTTTAAATGTGGGAAGTAAGTGCAAACATCGATGGTATAATTTAAACCATGATGACCTAAGCACGACTTTCTTGGATTTTGATATGGCAAGTTAGCACAATCATCGAGGTATAATTGAACCGAGATGACCAGAGTGTTGCTTGCGTAAAATAAGCAGTATTAACCATTTCAATACGCAAATCGGAAATGTCTTCAATGATACTCCGATGATCATGTCCCGAGACAAATTTGCACATATTAATGATTAATTTATAGATAGTAGACAAGAAAAATATCATGTTCCTTCCTTGTTCCTCTAGTCAGAGACATCCTAGAGTTACTCAGAAATCATGATAGTGAAAATCAAGATAGAAAAGTTAAACAAGCATGTTAAAATCATTATCCAAAAGATATCATCCATTGAAAAGTGTGTAAATGTGCTTAGACTGATATGTGATAGTTTGATGGTTGATAATTTGATCTCGTGTTCAACGTTGGATGTGTCTTAGTTTTCGCTTGATAAGGGTTGTTTAACTACTATTCTACTTTTTTGATTAAGCTCAAAATGATCAAAATTTTTGCCTCCAACTAGGTGTAGGATTTTACCCCAAGCCTAGAAACAAATTCATCATGATATACCCAATGATCCAAACCATGGCAAGAAGCCATCCAGGATGCCTGCGTATGTACAAGGCTTCATTATGGATACGAACAATGCTGAATGAATGCAAGCGGAAGGATGCATGAACTAATAGATGGAAGAGCTAGCAAACAGATAACGGCTGTTTGCCAGGTTTTCACCATCTATTTTTATTGCACTTTTTCTCGTATTTGTTTTTTTTTGGATTTTCTGCTTTTTCACTGTTTTTGGATTTTTCTGTTTTTTTCACTATTTTGGGATTTTTCTGCCTTTTCACTATTTTTTGGATTTTTTTGCTTTTTTCAGACATAAAATATCTTCAGATGCATGCTATTGATGGGTTCATCGAGTTGATCTTCGTCCTGTGTTGATAGCTGATATGCTCCTGACCCAAATACTGTTGTGACCACAAACGGACCTAACCAGTTTGGTTCAAATATTCCTTTCTTTTCTTGATTTGACTAGTTTCGTGGATTTTCCTTTAGTACTAGTTCCCTGACTTGAAAGACTCGTGGTTTGACCCTGTGATTATAACTGCTACACATTCTTTGCTGATATACCTTTAAATGATCAAAGGCATTTTGTCTTCGTTCGTGGATCAATTCTAACTCCTGCAATCTAGATACTCGTTGTTCTTCATCTAGGATAAGACCTTTTAATGATACTCATAGAGAAGGTATCTCTACTTCTATTGGCAGTATTGCTTCTGATCCATAAACAAGAGAGAAAGGTGTGGCACCTGTTGGTGTGCGAATACTAGTACGATAGGCCCGTAGAGCAGGGTTCAATTAAATATGTCAATCTCTTCCAGCATCATTCACTATCTTTTTGAGGATTTTCAAAATAATTTTGTTTGATGCTTCTGCTTGCCCATTCCCTTGTGGATAGTAGGGTGTGGAAAATCTGTGTTGGATCTTTAATTTCTCACATAGCTCTTGGACATCCTGATTCTTGAACGGTCGCCCATTATCAGTGATAATGGTCATGGGTATTCCATAGCGACAGATGATGTAGTTCAAGATAAATGTAGCAATTTGTTTTCCTGTGATATTTGTGAGACGTACTGCCTCAATCCATTTTGTGAAATATTCTGTAGCTACAAGGATGAATTTGTGACCATTAGATGAAGAAGGATTTCTTTCCTACTAGATCAAGACCCCATTGGCAGAAAGGCCAAGATGTTGCCAAAGCATGAAGTTCTTGTGCTGGTGCATGAATCAAATTCCCATGGATCTGACATTGTTTGCATGTTCTAGCTATCTGAAAAGAATCTCGTTCCATAGTTGGCCAATAATAACCCAAGCGTATGAGTTTTTTCGAAAGGGTAAGACCACTTGAATGAGTGCCACAAATGTCATTATGGACTTCATGTAAGGCCTTCTCAGTTTCTTCTTGTTTGAGACATCTTAAAAGAGTACCATCTAAACCTCATTTAAATAGGGTATCCGCGATGAGAGTATAATGGGAGGATTGGCGAATAAAGTTTCTCTTTTGATTTTTCGATAAGTCAGGAGGGAGGATATTATCTTTCAGGTATGTATAAGTTTGGCCATAGCGGGAGGAATCATGCCCAACAAGGTGAAAGATAGTTTAGGAATCAGGACAATTATGAGCAGGGTAAAACAACTCTTCCACTAGGAATTCATAATGTTGTTGATTTTCCTGTGTCTGTAGGAGAGAAGCAAGTGTAGCCATGGCGTTTGCTGCTTTGTTGTCATTCCTTGGAATCTGCTGAAAATTTATTTCTACAAAGTATTTCTTGATATCATCAACCATGTTTTTATAAGGCATCAACTTTTCATCCTTTGTTTGATAATCGTCGTTGGTTTGATTGATGACAAGCTGAGAGTCTCCAAAGACTTGAAGTTGCGTAATGTTCCATTCTATAGCCATTTCGATACCTATAACCAAAGCTTCATATTATGTTGTATTGTTGGTGCATGGAAAGCTTAATTTGTATGCTTTTGGAATTGTATGACCTTGTGGTGCGATGAATAGAATGCCTGCTCCTGATCCATGTTGTGTTTCATTATTGATGCCTGTTCCTAACTGATATTTGGGTGATGTATTGTAAGATATGGATCGAACCCTAGAATGTCTGCATATGACCAGGTAAAATTGATTTTCCGTCTTTTGAAGGGTTCCATATATTTTTGCCTTGCTAGTTCTAATAGAGAAGTTGCTGGATATAGATCAGTTGTACCAATGGTAACTGCTTCTGTTGATTCTATCAAAATTGATGACCTTTCTTGATAGTATTCAGGTAAGGTGTCAAATCTCCCATCCTTCGGCACCTCGAGGAGGTTTTCATTGTTAGATGTGTCCTTTGTTTTTACTTTTTCTCGATCTAATGTTGCCAATAAATGGTTTTCAACATTAGACCTAATATTGTTTTCTTGATTTTCACTTTTGCGACTAGGAGATTTGTCACCCACTTGATTGGAAGATACGTTAGTAGAATCCCTAGTGAAATTTGTTGTGGGTTTTATTTCATTAAGATATAAGGATATGGCGTGGTCATTAGGAAAGGTATCAGTGGTAGTATGTCCTTCAATTTCCCAGTCCATAGGTTCAGGATGGATCAAGGGTAAAGGATCCTCATGTTGAATTGTTTCAAAGATATTAGGGGTCATGATAGAGATGTCAAAATTTTCAATATGTATTTCTATGTCTAGAACAATACTCTCATCAGAATGACCTCGCACAAGTAGCTCCTGATTGTCCTTGATTAAGTCCAAGTCAACCGAATGTGATTCTGATTCAAGTGAGCTAGTTCCTAACGTTTGTCCTGCATACGTGTGAACTATATCGACACCTACATTTGCTTCTTCCCTTTCAATTTCAAGTTGTTCTTGTTTGTTTTTCCATGATAGCAAATATTCTCCGTTCCCTCGATCTTTTAGCTGCATTTGTTTTTCCGTGCTTGACAAAATTGATGCAAATGATTGTTCCTTGGATTTTGTGCTTGAAGATGATGCCTCTTTGTTAGGAGGAACAATGACCTCTTGAGCTATTTTCAGATTACTACAGCACTGTAATGGATTTAAGTCTGCTGAGATCGTGATTTCCTGCCCATTGTAGGTAAATTTCAAGCACTGATGACATGTTGATGGAATAGCCTGTATGTCATGTATCCATGGTCTTCCTAAGAGTATGTTGTATGGTAGGTCCAAGTCTAGAACTTGGCATGTTGCGTCTTTGTGCAAAGGTCCCACTCCGAGGGGTAATATCACAATTCCTTTAGAGGAATGTTCTCTTTCATCATATGCTTTGAATGTGATCTTTTTCTGGGGATCAACTGCATCTTCAGAATAACCTAGAGCACGGACAAGACTCAAATAACAAATGTTTAAGCCAACTCCCCCATCTATTAGGACACGTTTAACAAGCGTTCTATGAATGAGGACTTCAATTTGCAAGGAAGCATTATGGGGATGTTGCAAGGAATCAATGCTTAGATATAAAGGAGATGAGCTTTGAATAAGATCCTCTGAAATAGGGTTGATGGGTATATTGTTTGGTGAGGACGCTATGGAAGGTTCTTGCAAGCTTTCAAGAGGTGTATGAATGGATGCCTTTGGAGAGTCAATTTTCTTATGGGGGGATGAGCCATTGCTAGACACAGGTGCATGATTTTGATCTTCTTTAGTAAAATCCTTTAGGGATCTCTTTAAGAGTTGCATAAAATAGCCACCTTTCTTTGGAGATGTATTTGAATCCTTGTGAGGTTTTGACATAGTTGGATTTTGATTTTGGACTTGTTTGATTGCTTTGATATGTTGGTTTGTCATGTCTTCTTCTTGTATTTTGCTTTCGTATGCTATGTTGTTATGATTTTCAGCTATTTTGAATGTTTCTATTTTCGTATTTGCGATCTTCCATCTCTAAGCTCTAGTTAAAACGAGCATATATGTGTGTTAGATATTGTGCTAGGATTCGATTGTCCAAAAGTTGTTTTGATAAGTGATCAACTGTCAATGTAAATGTGATTGAGTGATATGACATGAAAAGATGGTTCAAGTATTTAGAAGTTTGCAAGTTTTTTGATCTTCGGTTTTGGAGTGCAATGATGATGATTTTGATAAAAACCAAGTCCAATAGGAACGATATATCCTACGATGTGGGACAAGGTTGTCCTGACCAAACGTTGTAGTTTCGTGATAAAGGATGATAGATCCTGATGAGAAACTATGTTTTGAGTGATCAGTTTATCAAAGAGGGTGATGATGCACTTTGAGATGTTTAGATCTTGAGCTTGTTGAATGTGAATACTTGAAAATCTTGAGGTGTCTATTTTTAGAGTCCGATTTGACAGATGATAACTTGACCAAGTAAACCAATAAGACAATCCAAGCATAAAATGATAGATAACATGTGTTTATGATCACTGTAAATTGACCGAGCAAATATGACAGATCTGAAAAAGATGTGCAAGAAGATAACTTTGGACCAACAGAGACAGAAATTCGTATGACAGTTTAAGCAGCTTCAAACGATAATACATACAGGTCCATACGACAAATCAAGAATATCATATGACAAGGCACAAGCTCGTACAACGATTCCCACTGAGAAAAATGATAAACCAGAGGCCTCGTACGACAAAACTTTCTAAACCATACGACAAACAAGAAGGCTCGTACAAGAAAACACAAGCTCATACGACTCAAGACAAAACAGAGGTAAAAAATGTTGTTTGGACAGATTTTTGATCATTGAAGTTTGATGTTTTGCTTCTGTTTTCCAGTTTTAGATGTTTGATTTTCTATTTTAGGTATGAAGACACAACAAACACACGATATGATAAGTGACCTCAAGCACATTATGCTACCTAAGGAAGTTGGCTGAGAGAGAAAACCTTTGCTTGCAAACTTAGGTACACACCCAATAGCTAATCAGAATATGACCGCTGAGTCTCACGCAATGGATTCTCAACATCGTATTATCCGACTCCAAATGCTAATGGGGGCACGATATGGCAAGTGTCTTGGGAGAGTTACTATCTCTCTTGCACAAAGATTATCACCCTTTCGGAGGTGAATCAGGTAGCTTCTAATTTAATTTGAACTAGTAAGGGATCCGTTCAGCGCGTCAGGGTATAAACTCAATTAAGAGGTCTCCCAGCCTTGAAAACCAAGGTTTGATAAACCCGAAGGTACGGAGGAGAGCTATTCCCGAGCACTGTCGTTGACTTGATTTTCATCAAATCACATTTATTTTATAGTGGGTTGGAGTAATTGGCGTTAGTCATTCCCACTTGGGTCGTTCCCCTCTCACTGGCCTTAATCGCTTAGAGTTATTAGCTCCTCGGGAGGGCAGGCCCGCTAAAGATATGCACTAATAAAAGTAAATGATGAGTCCAGCTTTCTGATCGCCTAAGAAAGGTGAGAGCATACTCGCCTATCATCAAAACACATAGTACATGATTGTTTATTTCCATTAGCAAAAACAAGTGTGCCTAGAAAATTTAAAGAAGACATAAAGTTTGGTTGAGTCCTCCTAGGCAACCTGCAAAATAGATGCATTAGTAGTCATGATGTGTTTTGGTGAAATGAAGCTTTGACAAGCATAATCTTCGACAATCGTCCTGCAAAAACTAGTTAGGTTGCTGAAAAACTCACAAACAAACCAGGGTTAGCATTAGTAATAATCAAATTGAAGCATGAAAACCCTAAAATGCAAACTGCTTTGAAAACATAGAAGCAGAATTTTGGACGACACTATTTACCTGATTGTACGAGTATCTTTTGTGATCGTACGAGTGCAAAATGGACCTCATACGACAATTCAGTATCCTTAAAAGCTCGTACGAGTAAGAAAGAATTCTTGTCTAGGTGCACAAAGGAGCTCGTACGAGGCTGAAAAGGAACTCGTACGAGATTCAAATTCAGACCCGGTCAGAAATGAAGATTTGAGGATGCTTGAGAGGCCAAAAATGAGATTTTTGAGCCCCACGGTGGGCGCCAAAATGTCGTGCCTATGAAGTGTGATACCCGCAGCTGCAACACAAACACTCAACAGATCATTAAAAGAATGGTTAGCAAACAAAGATGAACCATGACAAAGCGACCTATCGCCTCCTAAGAGATGCGAGTATGGATTTTCTCTCAGATCTAGATAAGCAATCCTAGTGACTTGACTACACCTAGATGGAGGATTTGAAATGATAATGATATGCAAATATGAGATTGATCCAAGAGACTAATTAAGCTAATGATATGCATGATTAAGCTATGATGATGATGCAATTAAGCTAGAAAATAGATTGATTAAGCTACACGATTCAACAATTATGCTAGAAAATGATCAAATTAAACTAAATCTAAGATGAAATTGCTTAAAACAACAATGCTCAAATGATATGCCTACAGTAACAATGCCTAAATTGATAATGAGATGGGATCCTTATTGCTCCAAAATGGGGGATATTTATAGGATTTCCAAGGCTAGGGGTGAGGTGGCAGGAATCAACGGTCAAGATTGAGTCTGAAGATATCAAGGGTGAAATTAGAGGAGGTTGGAGAAGAGGTTGGAGGAAGAGACACTTGTCATCTTTGTGGTGACAAATGTCAAGGAGCTTTGCTCATAAAAGGGCAAGTGTCCAAGAGAGGAGACATGTGGCCAAAGTGCCATGTGTCTCAAGAAGAAAATATCCACACCATAGGAGGTTAGGATAAGGAGGTTAGAATGTGCAAGATAGGATAGGGTTAGGCAAACCTAAGGTTAGGTGGAATGGGTTAGGTTAGGTTGTTAGAAGTTAGGAGGCATGTGGGTAATTTGAATTTAAAAATTCAAATAATAGGAAAAGACTAATTAATTCTCAACAACTCATAAAATGATTTGTTTTAATTAATTAGAGGATTAGAAGAATTGATTGAAGAGGGGGGGGGGGTTAATTAATTTGAATTAATTAATCAAAGGGACCATTGAAATGGTCCTATTAAATAAATCCTTAGATTTATTAATAAGTAGATGAAAGGGAGAATTTAATCAAATTGCCTAATGAATTTAATTAAATTAGGAAGGGGGATTAATTAAATAATTACCTATTTAATTAATTATCTTCAGACCATTTTTAGGTGTATACATGAACATATATATTTAATGATTTTCTAGATATATATTAATATAAATATATACATATTATTATTTATTTTAAATTTTATATCTTTTTATTAAGAAATTTAAAATTTGGTATATATTAATTTGAATATGTTAATTTTTAATAGATATACATTATTTATTTTTAAACTATTTTTTTAATTAAAGTAAATTATTTATATTTAGTAAATTTATATTTCAAAAAAATTAATTTAATATTATAATACACATACTATTTAAATTAACTAAATTCATTATGATATATTAAATTGTATCCATAATATAAATCCGACTTGGGTTAAACTCTCTACATTTCTCTTAAGAAAACCTACATTGACAACTTTTCTCTTAGAGCCTGAGCATAGCATTCAGGTATCTCGCGTGCCCCTCTAAATCGACCAATACTGGCGCACGACAGAAATCCAAACACTACCACCATTCGAGTGCTAGCATTGGTTGAGTTAGAGGGGCATAGGGACAATGCTCTAGTCACACATCCCCTATATAAGTTATTTGTCTGATTCTCACACAATCGTAGTTTGCCTCATAGAATCGAACAACGACCCCAGATTCTGACTTCCGTCCCATGAAGACCCAAAAGCTATACAGAGGTTCTCGTGACAGAGAGTCAGCGCATAATAGTCGGATTTCCGGAACATTCGAGGACCGGACTCAATTGCGGATATGCCTATCCGCCAAGCGACCCAAAGGCTAAAGGGGGGTTCAAATCGAATCGCCTACGCGGACGTGTTGGATCGACTACCAGTGTCGAACTATTCCATAGGATGAGTCCATGCCGAGGCCGGATAGAGATTCTCAGAGAGCACCCACATAACATTCAGGTGACTTACTGTGTCGCTCACAATCAACAACTGGTGGTGCATGTTTTTATATCCGAGGGATCCAACCATTCGAGCACCAACATCGGTCGAGATAGAGGGGCATGGAGGGAGATGCTTGAGTCAACACAGTCCCTTATATAAGTTATTTGTCCGATTCTCACACATCCAAAGATTGGTCATCAAATTAGGACAATAGCCCCAACTTCCGATTTTTATCCCAAAAAGCCCAAAAGCTATCTAAGATGTTCATTGCCGGAACTCGATTGCGGCTATACCAATCCGCTAAGCAACCCAAGAGCTAGACATGAGCTCCAGTCGAATCACCTATGTGGCCACTACATGGACGTGTTGGAGTGACTACCAGTGTCGAACCATTCCATGAGATGAGCCCATGCCGAGGCCGCATAGAGATTCTCGAAGAGCTCTTGCATAGAACTCAGGAGACTTGCCGTGTCCCTCACAATCGACAAATGTTGGTGCACATTTTTTTATATGTGAGCACTCCAACCGTTCGAGCACCAACATCGATCGAGATAGAGGGGCAGGGGGGATGCTTGAGTAACACATCTCCCCTATATAGGCTATATGCCCAGTTCTCACACATCCAAAGTCTGGTCATCGAATCAGACAATGACCCCAACTTCTGACTTTAAGTGATTTAAATTTTATTTGAATTTTTTATTGACTACATTAAGTTTAAGTTACTTAATTTTTTAATACTTAAATTTTAATCAACTTAAATTTTACTATGTTTAAATCATTTAATTTAATTTAAGTTAGTTAATTTTATTTAATTTAAGTTATTTAATTTAATCTAAATTATTATATTTAATTAAAATTTAATTTAATTTAAGTTGTTTTATTTTAATATTTTATTACATGCATTAAGTTCAAGTTATTTAATTTCATTTCATTTACTTAATTTCAATTAATTTCATTTATTTAATTTAATTTATTAATTTAAGTGATGTAAAGAAATTTAACTTTAGTTTTTTTTTTTCTAAAGAAAGAAAACTATTTTATTTAATTTCATTTTAGTTATTTAATTTTATCTATTTAAATTATTTAATTTAATTTAAGTGATTTTTTTGATAGAAATTTAATTTAAGTGATTTAAATTTAACTTAATTTAAGTTTTATTTGAATCTTTTTTTTGACTACATTAAGTTTAAGTTATTTGATTAATTACTTAATTTAATTTGATTTACTTAATTTTAATTATTTAATTTAATTTATTAATTTAAGCGATCTTGTAAAGAAATTTAACTTTAGTTTCTTCTTTTTCTAAAAACCATATTTAATTTAATTTCATTTTAGATATTTAATTTTATTTATTTAAACTATTTAATTTAATTTAAGTGATTTTAAGTTTTTATTTAAATTTTTATTGACTACATTAAGTTTAAGTTATTTAATTTAATTAAAAGGATTTAAATTAAATTGATTAGAGTCATAGGTAAATTTTAATCACATTTATTGTTTACTTTATTTTTTAGTAATATTTATTAATATTGTATTATTATGTTATATTTTTATTAACACATTTAATTTAATTTAAGTTGTTTTATTTGAATGTTTAATTACATGCATTAAGTTTAAGTTATTTAATTTAATTTTAGGTATTAATTTTAGTTATTTAATTTAAGTACACAACATTCACATGTACGTCAAATTTAATGGGTTTAGTTTTTCTTAACACACATTTGTCCATCTATTATGTGAGTGTTAACACATATTTGTCCATCCATATGGGTTTAAATTTTTTAAAAATATTTAATTTAATTTAATTTTAGATATTTAATTTAATTTATTTAAATTATTAATTTAATTTAAGTGATTTAAATTTTTTATTGACCACATTAAGTTTAAGTTATTTAATTTAATTAAAAAGATTTAAATTAAATTGATTAGAGTCATACACGAGTCATAAGTATATTTTAATCACATTTATTATTTATTTATTTTTTAGTAATATTTATTAATATTATATTATTATGTTATATTTTTATTAACACATTTAATTTAATTTAAGTTGTTTTATTTGAATGTTTTATACATGCATTAAGTTTGAGTTATTTAATTTAATTACACGACACTCATATGCATGTCAAATTTAATGGGTTTAGTTTTTCTTAACACATATTTGGCCATCCATCATGTGAGTGTAATACACCTCTCGGCATAATAATGATGATGTAGTCTTAATATTTCATTGAATCATCTCACATAGAGACTCAAAGCTTGCACCAACATTCACATCATCATGTAATATAATGACTTACTATTTAGACATTTTTGCATGTTGTGTCTTCCAACCTTGTTCACCAAGTGATTTGGCTCATTATCAAGAAAGTTTGCACACTTGCCCTTACACACCAAGAGCTCCCTAAATTGCTTCCTAGCAAAATCCATCTTCAACAATACATATAGTCACATTTTGTAGATTCATAAGAGCACAAGACATTTCTACACCTCCTCATCTAAGAGAAAAGTAGACTTCCCATAATTCAATAGTCAATTTCAAATTTTGATTGTTGACTCCATTTTTACAAGCTACTCGTTCATCACAAAGTACCAAAAGTGCAAAACTATCACAACCTTCTAAATCTCATCTACATTTACTCTCTTATATCAATTAATTATGCCCAAATTAATGCATGGTTATATTTTATTGATCATGGAGTTGAAAATGAGTTAAGTTACAGTAATTGAAGGAGTGGAACATCTATAAAAGAGTTACACAATAGAAATCAAAGGAGGGGGAGGGTTGTTAAGAAGTAGTTATATAATAAAAAATCAAAAAGCTAAAAAAAGACTTACATAATAGAAATGGATGATAAAGTCTTATTATAATATTATTTATTTATTTATTTTATATGATTCCACAAACTATAAAAAAATTATATCAAAGTAATTAGAAAAATAATATTAGATAAAAATCAAGGAGAAGGAGGGTTATAAGTAAATTATACATTTAAAATTAGATAATATATTTAATAAAATGATAACTATACATATCTTCTTAAAATTTTACATTTTATAATATCATTTTTCTAAATACAGAATTTATAATATTTTAAAATATTCACTACCATGCACATTTTTTTAATATATTAAAGTACTTACGATTTAAAATAAATAAATCGAATATTTTAATAAGTGAGACTTAAACCTTAGTTACTTAACTGTGAAAGCAGGTATTCACCATTACACCGCAATAAGTTCCAAATCATGTAATAAGTCGTCTCAAAGAAAGCAGGGTGTCAGGATTAGTTGAGAGTTATCCATGCAAACATCTGTTGGGAGATGATTAGAATATCCAAAAACTGGCGAATCACAAGCTTCCACAGCAATGAGTAAAGCTAGACCCCTATAAATACAATCTCTCGGAAAAACATCATGCGTTGAAAATGGACGCGAAAACACCTTTCCAAAACAGTTAAGGAGTAAGCGGACGCCAAAAATAACTAAACCCCAATATAATATATTCCAGGTTCTCGTCTCCACACCTAAAAATCGTCACTGGAGCCAGCACAAGTCCAAGTCGACACCGGGAAAGTTGTGGCGGAAATAGTGTTGGAAGAGGAGAAGAGTTGTGTAATTTGGAGCCCCTGCGACTAGAACACTCGCCCATGGAGAACGCGGAAGTTAAGACGCCGGAAAAGGACGCAGAGGCAGAAGGCTCGCCGGAAATTGTTTCCGTCGAGCTTCCCGCGCCCCCAGGGTGGAAGAAACAGGTCACAAACTGCTAAATTGCTGTCATATGATTCCAATTTTGTATGTGTGTGTTTGTTTGGTTTGGTTACACTGGAATTTTGTGAATGCCTCGTTGTTTTCCCCTTTATTTTTGAAATTGTGTTTGAGCTGTGTTTTACTGTTAGGGTTATGGGAGAAATTCCCTAGAATTTTTAGAGCTTTTGGGCTTGAGGTTATTATTGTTTCTTACGGCCGGAAAAATATATGTGGAAAGCACTTATTTAGCTAGAAAAGTGTTTATTTTGCTAAGGGAATAATTTTGTAAGGAAAGAGTTTTTTTTTTTTTTTTGGTTTGTCTAGGTGCAGTGAATGTTGTAATTTTGGTATGCATATAGTTGGGAAGAGTGAAATTAGTGGAGGCGAGCTGGCGAATTAAGCCAAATTTAGTTAGCATTACTGTTAGCGAGGGCTATTTGATGAATATAGCTAAGTTGTGTTGAGCACTCGATTTTTAACAGTGTATTCCTTCGTCAAGCATCTATTTGTGGACTGCAGTTCGTCATTTTATATTTGGTGCCTACCTTCCAGATACCTGTTTGGGTTTCTTTTGCCCTTGTGTTATTTTACGTACTACTCGAAACGGTAGAGAAAAATAAGAATTCGGGTCGAGCTGTTTTTTAATTTCTATTAGCAGAGCTTTGAGGTCTTTCAAGGTCCACGTCTCACACATGTAGAATACCCTACTGCGCCTGACTCTGGGGAAGTAGATAACATTTCTAATTTTTTAGCATCCAGCAAGGATGGGAACGCAATATAAGAAGTTGATTATAGAGTCCGAATCAAATACCTTACGTGGATGCAGCGATGGCTCATGCCCTGGAAGAGTAAAAGCTAGCGCGTTTTCATTGATCCAGTGACTGGTTGAGGGAACCGCTGAACGCATCTGCGACTATTACATGTATGTGTTATTATTATTGTACTTCCATAGAGGAAGTCTTCCCTAAGTTTTCTCAGTATTACCTCGTAGATTTTGGGTGACCTTACCGTGGTTTAGGGTGACCTGCTTTTTCCATGGGTGGGGGGCTTTCCATGTGTGTGGTGGGGGCGTGGAGGTCCATGTGGTTGGCAGATTTTTATCAGCACATGCTACATGGAGGATTCAGGATTGTTTTGTACAATAATTGAACGCATTCAGTTTTTCAATTTTCTCTACCTGTTGCTGCACCAGAAAAAATAGGAGGTTTGAAACCACACGTGCGGAAGAAGAATGAAAATTATAATCGATTACACATGATAAGCTGCTTTCGGAAGCTTGCTCGACAGTTTCCTACCATGAAAAATTATGCGTCAAGCTTCTTGATCGAGATTTTTGTTTTTTCTATTTGCACCAAAAAACTTTCATGGAACTGCCTAAAATGTGGGCTGGGGGACTGTTTTGCCTTGAGCTTGTGCCAAACTATTAAGATTTGAAACCTGTTTCACACTTGAAAAATTGAATGTAGTCACTGTACTACATTTTTGATGCTCCACAACCTAGGTACGTCAGGCTGCCTTATTGTGGTAATTTAATCAGTAAGCATTGCCGAGATAATTTAAGAGTTTTTTGCAGTCAAATGGTCTGCAATTGAATGAGCAAGCACTTCCGAGTAAATATCAGAGCTCTTTGCAGTCAAATGGTCTCGTGGATTTGTATATTGTTTTTTCTTAACATTATAAAATTAATTGCCATTCATTTAGCTTCTTCTTCTCGGAAGAAATTTTCAGTGCTGCTGCTTGGCCATGGAAATCTTAAACTGGGTCTGTATCCTCTCAGCTTCTACCGGCGTCCCAATGTTACCCTGGATGGTACCATTTGTTGCATTTCCTTGTTGAGTACATCACATTGGAACATCCACCCAGAACTTAAAATTGCAGCAGTAGCCTTCCTCCTTTCAACCATCTCTTGGTTTAATTGCCAAGGCAAAATGGTTCAAGACATCGTTTTTAAACTTTTACATGGCAAAAACTCTCCATCTAGTAGAGTTTTGACTGTTTCTCAAATTATTTTTAACAATTTTTTTTCCAATATTTTTTCTTGCTGTGAATTTGAAGTTATTTTCTATGGTTTTCCTAGCTGTGTTCGCTAACTTTTTTTTAATGCTTTCAAACAGTATGTTGCAAGTTTTTTGTATTAATATATAATTTATAATTTTACGAGTTTCTACAAATGAGTGAGAATTTTAATATGCAAAATAAAATAACAATAAAATAAAATTATTAGATGGGAGTTTTAGTATTTGTTATTTAGTTCATGCAAGTAATTTATTAAGTTTTGGCTCCAAGAAAGTAATAAATTTGTATTCTTCTTCTTTGTCACATATGGTTATTGTATTGGAACTAAGATATTGATTCAGCCTCCTGAACCTATAGGTTTGGGTCCAATCCAGCCGAGATATGGATCCAGGTTTGGTTTGCAGTGCAGTTTGTCAAGGGTCCTTAAAGTTCATTGCGGGTTCATTTGGGAAAAATCCATGCGAACCTGCCACAATTTTTTGGGATATTTTCATCTATTGCTGTCAAGTCAGCATTTTTCCTCCATAAATTGTTGCAATCCTATGTGAAGACGAAAAATCAACTTGTTGAAAAAAACATGCCATAAATTGGCTTAAACCTTGAACTTAGCAGTTCTGCTCATCCTTGCCAGGATTGCTTAGAGTTCACGAGAGAGGTATTGATAAGCATCCATTCGTAGTCAAAGCAACCTTGTCATTTTCTCTCTTCTCTTTGCCCTCTTGTTCGAGGAAGGTATGGCAAAGGCGTATGTAGAAGATAGTTGAGTTCTACTTGATGGTGGCAAAAGATGGATTGAAGGGAGCTATTTACTAGGTCAAAAATTAATTTTAATTAGGGTCAAAATTACAAGGTTTATATTAGAATTATTTTTAATTAAAATATATTTCTTTGAATAAAAAGGGGTAAAAGTTTATTTGAACACAAAAAATCCACCAATGCAAATCAACCTTAAAACCAAATCCCTGCCCAATCAAGGGTCTTGGACCTTGGACCAAAACTAGCAAAACAAATTAATTGCAGCCAATAGGTTAACCAGAACACCAAGAATCTCAAACAAAGACCCCATTAATTAACTTATACTCGAGAATCAACTATTAAAATATTAATTTTTTTTTTTTGATCGGTGACATGGATTTTTAGCTTGGTTCAATCTCTAGGTGAGGCCACAAACTAGGGGGCCTCATCCTTGAGTACATTATGGTGAGGTATTAACACCTTTGAATCTTGTACGCTTTGCTTTCATCTTAGCTCTCCTTATCGCTCCATTCTCACCTTATCTCTCCATGCTCCTTATCACTCCATTCTCCTTTAATCTCTCCTTATCACTCCATACTCTCCTTATCACTCCACGATCTCCTTATCACTCCAACCGGTCCTCACCACACTGCACCCATCAACTGGCCAGCACCGCTATGAATCTCACAAGGCAATTGGGCACCACCGCTAGGAATGAAAACGTTGTAGTCTTCGTCGTTGTTGGAGTGAGCACTAACAGAGCCAAGCGTCGCCACCATGAAAGATGCACTCCTGCGCCACCTCAGTCATGTCCTTCCAACACGCACGCTTGGATAGGTTGGTCAACGATCTCCTCCACCAGCTGCCAAACTACTGTCCATGCATCGACACACGAGACCAAACGATCGACTTGAAACAATCTGCAGGAGATTTGAATTGGGGACGCCATATCAACACGACTTGCAACGAAACCGTTGAACTACGGGGTGAACCCCATTAAAATAATAAATTTTAATTGTAAATTTAATTTTTAATTGTACCTTTTATAAAGGTTAACCATTAGGGTTATAATTAATATTGCATAATTACGCCATATCAACACGGTTTGCAACGAAACCGTTGCACTACGGGGGAACCCCATTAAAATAATAAATTTTAATCGTAAATCTAATTTTTAATTGTACCTTTTATAAAGGTTAAACATTAGGGTTATAATCAAGGTTGCATGGGTACTCGTATCGGAGACTCGGACGCGTCTCTCGCACCGGAAATTTCGTTGGAAACGTCTCCATAGAGAGGAGACTTATCGCTAATGTATCCGCACGTCTCCCACCGTCTCCAAGCCAAACAAAAAAAAAAGGAAACCTTAAAATGTTAAAAACAACAAAACACAGGCAACAAAAAAATCAAAATGTAGTACAAATGGAAAAAAAACAATGCTCAAAACAAACACAGGTCACAAGGATTTCTTAAAACGTTGCAACAACCATTACTAAATTATTATATTATATTTAATGTCATTATATTTTCAGAATTTCTATAAATTATTAAATTATATTTAAAAGAAATTGGCGTCTCCAAGTACCCACGTCTCCTATTTTGAAAAAATAGCCGTACCAGTACCAGCACCAGTCTCCAAAGTCTCCAAGTACCCCCGTACCCATGCAACCTTGGTTATAATTAATATTGCATAATTATAATTAAAATAATATAATTTTAAACAAATAATAATTATTGAATCAATTTCTCACATATATGGGCATATTTTATATAGATTTTTTAAAGATATTTATGTTAGTTTATACTGCATTTGTCTGAAATTTGAAAAGGTGAATAATATTTATCAATAATAAAAATTTGTAAATAAATTAAATAAGTTATTAGCATTACGATTAATAATAATTTTAATAATGTATATCAATATTTGTTCTTTATTTAATATTAACTTGTATATGTATATGTATATATATACAGTATATATGTATATGTTTGAAACCAAAACGAACTGAAGACCAAATTTTTTTGATGGAATTTGCGAATTGAACCCTCAAACTTGAACTTGAACTCGTACTAGGACTGATAACATAGAACCAGAATGCAGATAGAACTTTAAATGTTGCAAGGAGCTTTACGAGACATTGTACGTGTTCACCTTCATTCATTTGCTAGTCAAAAGTGGCTTTTAGACATATGCATATATTATATGTTGCAAACTTAAACTTTTGCATGGGATAATTTTGGT
The DNA here is from genome assembly GCF_030272615.1 of Cryptomeria japonica. Classification (NCBI taxonomy): domain Eukaryota; kingdom Viridiplantae; phylum Streptophyta; class Pinopsida; order Cupressales; family Cupressaceae; genus Cryptomeria; species Cryptomeria japonica. Next base: position 441,448,703 of record NC_081410.1, read on the forward strand.
CACACTTGAATGTACCTAGTGTTTATAATACTACAACCTAGTGGAAGTTGCATATATCATCTTAGTATGCATTTTTAGAGCAATTTTTAATCGACAAAGTCTATGAAGATGGTATGTCTTCCTTGAAGCAAATACAGTACATTGCCTTTGGCTTTGCTAGAAACTAACTTTGTATTTAGTTTTTAAGAAAGCAATTTCAGATGAATGTAATTTGAAAATTTTATAATCATGTTAAATTGCAGAGATAAGTCTCAAGTTCACAAGCTATCTCATGCATCCTCAATTTGGTCCAATTTTTTGGACTGCATTGATACATTGTAGCTATGTAGTTGGGTGCATTGGTTGCTTGGCCGGATTTGGGTACCAGTTTGGTGCTCTTGTGGGTCCGGTCCAACGGAAATCTAGGGGGTAGAGGTATGGCAAATCTAGGTGAAATTTTCCTTGGATAGGGAAAGTATGTAGTCAAGAACTAGGGTGTTGTAAATTGCCGCCCAATTTAACTCAACTTTTACTGTTTTAACTTTCATTGATTATTGCCCTATTGGATGCCACAATAATACTAGTTTATGTCAAGATGTAGTAATGGTGTGCCCCAAGTCACATTATTTGGCGAATTTCATGGATGAAATTCAAAATTTGTCAATTTTGAAATATTTATGTAAAGTTTGTTAAAGTTTGGCCAATTATTTGTACGGTATAATGTGTCATTGTTTTTTCATAAAAGTAAAAAATTTAAAAAGTGTTTTTGGGGTTTTGAATAGGTTTTAAGGGTTTCTTACTCATTTTTTAATATAATGCTGGTCTTTGTCCTTTTTCATCGCACAACCCGCTTTAAGTGGTAAAAAAATATTCTTGTTTGTAAGTCAATGTGAGTGGTAATATTTTGCGCGTCTTTGTGGTAGATTGAGAGAGGCAAGCCTTTGATTGAGGCGAGTGCGTTTTGTGGTTGGTGAATTGTGCAATTTCTAAATCAATCGAAACTCCTTGCAATCTTTCCCTATGCACTTCTTTTGCAATTTGTTTTTATTTGATTTTTTTTAGGGTCGTTTATATTTATTAATATATTTTATAAAAATTATAAACTGTAAATTAAATTGTGTTAAAAGGTTGATATATTAAATTTTTAGTAATATAAATTTAAAATGTTATATTAAATATATCAATTGTATAAATTCTAAAATGTTATATTTAATTAGTTATATATTGTTATATTTAAAACAATTATGTTAAATTAAATCAAATATAATTAAATTAAATTATATTATTATATTTTTTTAAACCAAATTTGATAAACATATATGTTTCATAATATAATTATGAGTGTTATATGATGTGTTGTTTTTGATTAATGATGTATTGTTAAACTATATGATAATTTAATATAATATTACGAGTGTTATATGATGCAATGTTAAAATATTTTGATAATTTATTGGATATATTACTTATATTTAAAAATAAATAAAATTATATAAGGCGAATCTAATCCAATTTTTTTATTCCGAATATTTACACTTGCCAAACTTCATCCGAATTTTATGGTTGCCGAATTGGAATTTGAATTTGAACTTTGTGACTAGGGGTGTGTGAACCCAATGCCCCTCTCGATTCTTATCTATGCATAATCAATACTTCCTTTTATTTAATCTACTTTGTGTAGTTCAACAAGCCTACGATACATAACCTTATAGTCGTTTTAAACATAGCATTATATGGTCGAGGGAAAGAGTTGAGTAAATATATTTTATATTATTTATTTTACGTCTTTCTTCTTTTTCATTTAAAATATGAAATATAAAATATAAAATTTTATTTAAAGTATATAATTTAATATATAATAATAAATTTTCAACTCAATATAAAATGTAGAGTTAAATATAAATTATTAAACATAATGTTAACATAAACTGTAAAAATATAAAATATAATATGTAATGTAAAACGTAAAATTCAAAATTTAGCCGAACCCTCAAACCTGAACCTGAACTTGAATCAGTACCAGAACTGGCAACTTAGCATTCTAGCTAATAGTTGAAATGTCACAAACAATGGACAGGTATATGGTGCACTAGAAATATTTGTGGAACAAACTGCTCCAACATTCAGATGAACTATATAGTAATTGAGAAATATTAAGATTTCATAATGCAAGGAATTAAATATTGCTATTCATTGTATTTTGGTTGAAAAAAAATCAAGTTAATACCTGTTGGACATTTGTTTGACACATTTTGGCTCCTTTGCTAGTCACCAACAGTCTGGGAATAAAGTTGTGACTACAACTGTTATTCTCTTGAAATAAAGAGTGGTCCCTAAGGGTGAATTGTCTTTTCCAGTATTATAATAAGGCTTTTGTGCAGATGGTTTTTTAACAAAGGTTTTTCAGGAGTGAACCAAATGTTAAGAGTCATTTACTTGTTAAAACTTAAATCAATCAGATTTAAAATATATGCACTGATTTTAAAGATTTGAATGCTGGCTGTTCTTTAGAGGTAATTCTTCATAAACTTCTGAAGTGATTCAGATTTTCCTAGAATTTGTAATGGTTCTCCCAATCTTGAAAAAGTTGCTGAATTTAATAAAAGTTGAGTAAGATCTATGTATTTTTGTATTTCTTTGAACTTCATCAGAATTTCTAATAAATCATTTCAGTCATAGTTTTCAGTAGTTGTTCCTGCATAGAATTTGAGCTTTCCATTTAAGGTTTCTACAAAGTATGATGAGATCTGTAAAGCTTTGTTTATATTTTAAAGATTTTGTTAAGTTTGTTGATTCTTGACGAATTTTAGTAGATATTAACAATTGGGGTCAAAAGCGGAGTTGATGTTGGTTGTCAAGTCTGCAATTAGTAAAATTTCTTGGAAGTGGTTATTTTAGGAGCTTGCCTGAAGATTGAAGTTGTTGATCGAAGATTATTGTCAAATAGAATCTTCAAGGAACAACATAAAGTATTGAGATGGTGCCCCATTAGATGTAAGACCAAGCTGAGTCAGGTATCAAAATACTTTTGTTGTCAGCATGAATTTCAAGGCAAAGAGCAAGTGAAATTTTTTTGCCATGTTTGAAGCAGGTTCTGTATACAAACGAAGTGATTGGAAGCATTTAATACATTAATATCATGTGTGTAAATGTTTGGCCATCATCTCATGTGTAAGTTAGTTGGACAAAGAAGTGATTCAGACCCACATTCTCTCATTTGGTTATCAATTATTTGAGCATTTTATTTCGAAAGAATATTGAAGAATAAGTATTTGTTGAAGTTCTTGTGAATGTATCTTCAAAACACTTAAATTGAGTAAGCCCACTCAGTTCAGACAATTGTGTGGATGGTTGGTAGAGTCGAATTGCTCTATGTACAATGTGCTTAGTGTAGGAGATGCATGATTGGGAACAACTTGTGCAAACTTTTGTTTGTTTTAATACAACACAATCATAAGATTAGGATGGAGCCAACAATTTAGAGTATTAATTGACAAAGAAAAACATCTAAGTAAGATTTTTTTTAAGTCTCGGTTTAGATTCATTAATTCCTTCTTCCAACATTAGGAGACATGAGACTTTAACTTTTTATGTGATCATAATAACCATGGCATCACCACTATTGTCGTCTGAGATGGCAGGCTATTACTTGTATTACTGGTTTCTTCTCAACCTAGAATGTTAGGGGAGGTGCCATCGGAGTCTCTCTAGCTTTCGACAATGCCTAAATAGAGTCAAGTGTCATTCAAAGTCTTGTGCAAGATTTTTATTTTCCCATCACTTGCATATACAAGGGACATTGTTATGAGTTATGATTCCTTTTCCTTTGCTTGGCATTGTCCACAATTTTTAGGTACTTTAGAACTGCTTATGTGCTCTCAAGATTTCTCTTCTTTCCAAATCAAAGTCCATGACATTTAAAGTCAATGGCCAGTGTCTTCACTACCACTACTATTCATATAGTTAAATTTTACTTTTAACTCCCTTTCGAGATTTAGGAATAATTTAGAAATGTGAGTTATTTGCTAAGAATTCAGGAACATCAACATATTATAGCAATATTCAAATGAGCAATTGTTGTGAAATATGAAAATCTAAAATATTGAAATTTAAAGGTTGGGAGGAAAAATATTGAACAATATAGTGATAGATTATAGTTCATTACACAAAAGTTATGTTTGAGTTTGGTGGATTTTATTATAGAAATTCAAAATCCAGTGAACATTAAATAATTCCTTGAAATTTGTTCAAAATCGCCTACAGAGTCATACATACATGGTCGTACAATTTGCAATGGAAAAATATTAGGGGTTTGCAACATATTAGTTGTGTAGGGGTTTTGAAGATAGATATGGTGTCAAGACCTTTCGTATTAGAAAAATATGAAGACAAGAAATTAGAAGTCTTAAGTCAACCATAGTTGGCGTGACCCTTGTAGCATCATTGCAGTAGTTAGGTGTTGGCCAAGGCTTGGGGTGCAAGCTCTAAACAACTTTTTAGAATAAAACTTATATTTTTGCTAGGGTATTGGTTAATCTTGAATAGATGTGCTTGTTGTGTGATCTTGAGAGAAAAGTCCATTTGTTCTTTGTTCTTTGATGTAACTATGATGGAGGTAGCATGTGAATATGGACAACCCTTTTCCAATGTTGGTGAATGATTAGTTTGAAACAACTTCTCAAACGACCAAAGGATTTAGAAGACATGAATAACTTCTTTTCTAAAAATGATCACGTTGGCTGCTCACACCTAGCATGAATAGAAGAAGAATGCTGGAATTAATAATGCTTTGTTGTTTCTATTCATTGATCTTGATAGGGAAATTCATTGCTTACCTTACCACATACAATCCATAAGGCCAAGTGTTTGTATTCAGTGTATAATGTCTATTATTATTATGTTTAAAAAATATTAGTTATTTGTGTATGTATTAAGTTATTATGTTTCAATAATATTATTTATCTGTCTATGCAGTAATGTTGATTGGCTGAAATTGTGTTCCTCTTGACAATCGTTGAGTCTTTTAAATAGATTGTGTATCATTGAGGAAGGTAGTATGAGGCTATGAGCTAATCAGATCAACTTTTATCCTTGGTTGGCCATCTCTAGTCTTCTTTTGCAATAATTTCATGTGCAAATAAAGATATATTTGTATTTGGTATGCATTATCTTTTTTATTATTAATTCATGTATTGCTTTTATTAGATAGAGCAGTAAACATTTGGTGTCATTGCCTTAAAAGAAGTTGGGTCAAATTTGAGCGATTCATGCCCTTAGATATTAATAAAGGAGAGAAGAGGCCACAAAATAGTGAAGACCGTGAGATTAGACAATATTTGAGGATTATTGAGCAAAGGTTTGAAGGAGAAGATTACGAGAAACACTTGATGAAAATACATTTGTACGATCACCTAGTCAGAGCTCTATTTGAGAACGCAATTAAGTTGAAAAGCCAAGACAACCTTCTCTAGATGAGAGAAGCTGGGAGATAGAAGTCACATTCCTTCACAAAATTGTGTGAGAGTGGCCTTTGAGGCGTTGCAAGGTTGTCAATTGAAGTAGAAGAAGACAAGCCAATGGTGTATAAAAGGAAATTTGAAGGTGAAACAAGTGCACAAAAGGTTGAAGCCGAGGGAAGAGTTGAGGATTCGTCTAAAGAAAAACTCCCTAGTAAGTAGGTTCTAGGCATGAGGTTTGCATCCAAATAAATTCATGGTAAGCCCTAGCGGAGAAAAACAAAAGTTGCCGAAGTTTATAGGCAATGGATCAAAGGACTTTGTATGACATTGTAAGATTTGTGAAACAATTTGGATGGCAAATGTGCAAGATTATAGAGCAATAAGGCTATGATTTTTTTCAACCAGCTTTTGTGGTGTAGTGATTGACTGGCATAGAAATTAACCCAAGCCATCCCGAAATAGATGGGAGAGATTAAAGGTGGTCTTCAAAGAAGAGTTAAATTGCTTTGTGACGATATTGAAATAGTAGCAGAAATTTACAATGCAAAATAAGGTCAGCACAAAAACATACAAGCTTATAATCATAGACCTGAAGAATTGCTTGTAAAGTTAGAAAAGGAACCAACCTATGGTCTCAAGAAAAGATGGTTCATCGAAGGTCTACCTTTTTTGTTAAGAAAAAAGATGAGGGTAGTACTGCTCTATTTATATTCAGAAGTCTGCAATTGACATAGAAAGTGAAGATAAAATGTCCTCGTGCAATAAAAGAAAAATAGAGGAAGATGGATTGCTTTGACAACAATAGTGATAATGAATCGAGAACGGCACAAGTGCTTGTAATAAATCTAGTCCCTTGCATCGACCTCCAATAATGATGAGAAGTAAGCACTTTAGGAGAGCAATGGGCCATATAAGGAGGAATATTTCTAAGGACCAAAGTGCAAGGGATGGATAATAAGCTGGAATTCACTATTTAAAGTGAGAAGATATGCTTCAAATTTGTTAGGAGGATACTCTTGGGACAGTTTGCTTACATCAGATGAAGATCACATGGGGACCAATTGGCTGAAGATTATGGAACCAAAACTTCAGATCCATATAAAATGGTAGGTAATAATGGTGTCAAAGGGGAGAATTTTAGTGTTTGGGTGGAATGTCTTAGAAATGAATATAAAGAAGCATACACCTCTTACGATAATGTGATCAAGAGGCAGGTCTATAGTTAAAAGATAGACCTGTAAATCATATGCCTAGGCAACTATATGCTATAGTGATTCAATAGGCTCCTTCCAAATGGTAAAATGGAGTTTGATGGGTCTTTTGTGGAAGTATTGAAGAACGCACTGTCAGTCTTACTAGAGGTTCACTGATCCATAAAGATGCAGGAGTTGTCTGAAACAATTTCCGTAATTTTGAAATCATCAAGTGCTTGTTGTTTTGCTGTAGTCAAAATTACCAGTCATGCACGGGTGGCTATTGCAGAAATGCTGGTTTGACAAAGTTGGTATTAAATTAATAAATTATTAATGTAATGCTGTGGTGAATATAATAACCATCTCTGTGGTTTTGTATTTGCCTCTATGATTATCTAATTGCCAAAACAAGGAAATTGGCAGTTTTGTCATGACGAGGGAATGAGTCTGGGAAACAAGCAGTCATGACTTTTGGTGTTTCAGATCACACATGGAGGTTTCTAGTGCACGGGAAAGACTTCTGAGACAGTATTAATGGGCATGAGGAGGACATTGGTCAGGTTTAGAGGTGGAGAATTTGATTGTAAGCAATTAGACAAAGAAGAACTGAGTTGTTGTAACAGAGAAAGCTTGGCACTGCACCAAGAGCAACTGTATTGTTGTGATTACACTCTATAACTTGTTTTCCATCTGATATGTATAGATAGATGATTTATTTGGCCACTACCAGCTAATTTTTTCTTCATCTGGATGTTTCCGAGGTAAAATTTGATTACGGTCAGTATGTGTTTAGTTGGATGTTTATTTCCATTTTGGGCAACCAACTACCTTCTAGAACAGTGTTTAATCATTTTAATAAGAGTAAATAATACTTCAGTGATTCTTAGTTTCTACAAACTGTTTGACAAAATTACAGAGCATTTTAGTATTTGAGCAGGGTCAGTAATTGTGGGAAAATTGTGTAGAATGGAATTAAAACTTCAGATCCATGTAAAATGGTAGGCTTAATAATGGTGTCAAAGGGGAGAATTTTAGCGTCTGGGTGGGGTGTCTTGGAAATGAATCTAAAGAAGCTTACCTTTTACGATAATGTGATCAAGAGGCAGGTTTAGAGTTAAAAGATAGACCTGTAAATCATATGCCTAGGCAACTATATGCTGTAGTGATTCAATAGGCTCCTTCCAAATGGTAAAATGGAGTTTGATGGGTATTTTGCAGAAGTATTGAAGAACACACTCTCAATCTTACTAGAGGTTCACTTATCCGTAAGGATGCAGGAGTTGTCCGAAACAATTCCCATAAATTTGAAATCATCAAGTACTTGTTGTTTTGTTGTAGTCAAAATTTCCGGTTGTGCTCATGTGGTGATTGCAGAAATGCTGGTTATACAAAATTGGCATTACTGTAATGCTGTGGTGAATGTATAACCATCTCTGTGTTCTGTATTTGCCTCTATGATAATCTAACTGCGAAAACAGGGAAGTGGCGGCTTTGTCATGACGGGGGAATGAGTCTGGGGAACAAGCAGTCATGACTTTTGGTGTTTCGGATCACACAGAGGTTTCTAGTGCACAGGAAAGACTTCTGAGACATTATTAATGGGCATGAGGAGAACGTTGGTCAGGTTTAGAGGCTGGAGAATTTGATTGTAAGCAATTAGACAAAGAGGAACTGAGTTTTTGTAACAGAGAAAGCTTGGCACTGCACCAAGAGCAACGGTATTGTTGTGATTACACTCATAACTTGTTTTCCATCTGATATGTATGGATAGATGAATTATATGGTCACTACCAGCTAATTTTTCCTTCATCTGGATGTTTCCAAGGTAAAATTGATTATGGTGAGTGTGTCTAGTTGGATGTTTATTTCCGTTTTGGGCAACCAACTCCCATCTGTTTTAATCATTTTTATGAGAGTGAATAATGAAACTTCAGTGATTTTTAGTTTCTACAAACTGTTTGACAAAATTACGGAGCATTTTGGTATTTGAGCAGGGTCAGTAACTGTGGGAAAGTTGTGTAGAATGGAACCAAAACTTCAGATCCATATAAAATGGTAGGCTTAATAATGGTGTCAAAGGGGAGAATTTTAGCGTTTGGGTGGGATGTCTTGGAAATGAATTTAAATAAGCTTACCTTTTACGATAATGTGATCAAGAGGCAGGTAAAGAGTTAAAAGATAGACCTGTAAATCATATGCCTAGGCAACTATATGCTGTAGTGATTTAATAGGCTCCGTCCAAATGGTAAAATGGAGTTTGATGGGTCTTTTGTGGAAGTATTGAAGAACACACTCTCAATCTTACTAGAGGTTCACTGATCCATAAGGATGCAAGAGTTGCCCGTAACAATTTCCATAAATTTGAAATCTTCAAGTACTTGTTGTTTTGTTGTAGTCAAAATTACTGGTTATGCACAGGTGGTGATTGTAGAAATGTTGGCTAGACAAAATTGGCATTACTGTAATGCTGTGGTGAATATATAACCATCTCTTTGATTTTGTATTTGCCTCTATGATTATCTAACTGCGAAAACAGGGAAAGTGGTGGTTTTGTCATGACGAGGGAATGAGTCTGGGAAACAAGCAGTCATGACTTTTGGTGTTTCAGATCACACATGGAGGTTTCTAGCGCACGGGAAGGACTTCTGAGTCATTATTAATGGGCATGAGGAGGACATTGGTCAGGTTTAGAGGTTGGAGAACTCGATTGTAAGCAGTTACACAAAGAAGAACTGAGGTGTTGTAACAGAGAAAGCTTGGCACTGCACAAGAGCAACTGTATTGTTGTGAATCTTGTGATTACACTCTATAACTTGTTTTCCATCTGATATGTATAGATAGATGAATTATTTGGCCACTACCAGCTAATTTTTCCATCATCTGGATGTTTCCAACTGTAAAATCTGATTACGTTGAGTGTGTGTTTAGTTGGATGTTTATTTCCATTTTGGGCAACCAACTTCCTTCTAGGAAAGTGTTTTAATCATTCTAATAAGAGTAAACAATGAAAATTCAGTGTTTCTTAGTTTTTATAAACTGTTTGACAAAATTACAGAGCATTTTGGTAAATGAGCAGGGTCAGTAACTGTGGGAAAATTGTGTAGAATTAAATTATATGACAGTGGCAAGGTTTTTAGAGGATTGGAATTTAATTCCTTAAATTGAGAGATTGGAAAAACATTCTGGACATTCGAACAGACAATCTAGAGATTGGATCAAAGAGATAAGGATGGAAAAGTATATAAATGCTCTGGTGTCTGCCTTGGAGAGCCACATGGAACAAGGAATGAAGACTCACCTATGAATAACTTAGCAATGTAACAATTCCAAATTTCTCCAGAACAATTATTCACAACCATATTGGTGTGTGCTCTAGGCAAGAAATTTTAATATTGGAGACAATGGAGAAGGAACAAGGGTGACAAGGAGAACCTTTGGGACAAAAGATGCTTTGAGGAGCGATATATAATCAGAAATTACTCAATTTGAGGTTGAAACTAAAGTAGAACACACAACTTTTGAGGGTCATGTAATTGCAAAAAATATTAGATTCTTGGTTTAAGCAAATGAATGTATATTTTAATGTTCTTATTGTGAGTGGGACAGACAGGATTTCCTTTGATTGCCTCAAGATGACCAGTCATGGTCTTGTATGATGGGGAGCTACCTTGCTTCTTGTGATAAGAAAATGAAGCCAGTAGTGTGTAGTTGGGAGGGTTTCAAAGATTTGTCATGTAGAAATTGCTATCCAACTAGACATAAAACTAACCAAGGATTAAGTAGCGTATTATAGACATGGTAGTGGGCAAACTGTGCAGGACTACACAACTGAATTTTGGAGAAAAGCCATGTTGTTTGCAATGGACTTGGAAGAGGAGGATATCCTCACCAATTATATTGGTGGGCTGCACCCAAATCTTAGGAGAAGAGTAATCATGACAAAGACAAAGGACCTTGATGAAGCATCTGCTTTGTTGTACTGCAGGGAGGAAGAAAATAGGAAGGGTTAAGGAGTCTTCCAAGCAAGGGCAAAGTGATAACCAGCGAAAGAGGGCCTGATGGAAAGCACTCCAAGAAAAGCAATTGGTAAGTTAATAAGATTTGATGCTGCTGTTCATCAATATAAGGGCCCCCAAAAATCATTGTTCTCAGTTGCACCCCAAAAGCAAAGACAAGGAAGACTCCAAAAAGTCCATGGCCACTATCCAAGAGTGGGAAATTGAGGATAACTCAGATGTAGAGGAAAGACTTGGATGCATAGCCATAAGGACTATAGTTTCAAATAAAGAAGTGAAACTGAAAAAATAATGGACTGACTATTCACTCTCAAACTAAAAATAGAAAAAAAAAGGCAAGTGAACTTGTAGAGCTCAGTTTCCAATGCAATTTGATTTCAGTCAATAATATATTTAAGAAACTGGTTTGAATAGTTGGTCATCTTCATCCATATCCATTGGGTTGGGTGGAAAAAGGTATTGAGATTCAAGTTACAAGAAGGATGTAAAATTATGTTTGATATGAGTTCTTAATATATTGATAAAACTGATGTTATTGCACTTGATACATTTGATTTTGTTCTTGGAGGGCCATATTTGTATGTTAGGGATGCTATATTCATGAGAAGTGCTGACAAGCATGGGTGGGTCAAGGATGAGATAAAATACACCATCAAAGGACACCAAAGCAAAGCAAAAAGTGCCATGGTCAGTTCTAACTAAGCTATCAAGTTGATTCAATAGACCGAGCAGTTTTGTTTACTTCTGTTGAAGGATAAAGCAAGATGATGGGACTGGGAGTTCTTCAGTGTCTTATATCAACAAGTAAATGAAGGGGTTATTTAGGTTGGCATCTTTTAGGAAGATTTTCTTCAATCCAAGGGGCTGAGGTAAGTAGAACCAGAGATTCACTTACCTTTGGAATCTTCTCTACCAAATATTGGATTGTACAGATAAACTTTATTAGGGTGAATAGCCCAAGCACCTCTCCATGTGGGTCAGCTATTGTTGTTTGTGGGGAAAAAGGATGGCTATTGGGAAATGTGTATAGAATATCAGGCTGTCTACAAGATCACCATCAAGAGCGGCGACTATATTCTGCCATGGATAGATGACTTGTTTGACTAGCTGCAACATGTGAAATATTTCCCAAAATAGGATTTGAAATCAGGTTTACCATCAAGTATGAATGGAGGAGGAAGATGCATGGAAGGTTGCTTATAGAACCAAGCAAGGTCTCTATGAAAGGTTAGTTCTTCCTGTTGCTTTATGTAGTGCACTTATAAGCTTTTTGTAATTGAGGATTGATGTTACTTTTGAGAGGTCCCATAGATATATATTTATCTATGAGTTGGTTTAATGGTATGTTAACTGATGGTGAGATGACAACTGCTCGAGAGTTGGACTTGCAAGGGCTATATATCTATTGGTTGAGGGGGGGGTTAATTTCTCTCTCTGCCAGTCAGGTTTTGAAGCAGCATTAGTTGTATCACAGGCAGGGGGAGTTGGCAGGTGGGAATGCTTATGATGGTTTGCTTCTCTATTCATTAGGATGTATGTAATATGCTCAGGATCAGGTTTGAGTCAAGGACATGTAACTGATATGCAACTGATAAAGCAAGTTTTGCCCATTTTGAAGGATAATTATTAAAGCTGTTGTGTGACATGAAGAAGTACAAGCTTGCAATTGAATCTTGGTATATTTGGGTCATTTAGCTGGATGATTTGAGATGAGAGTGGATCCCACAAAGGTGGAGGCCATCATAAATTGGTCAACACCAAAGAGTGCCATAGAGACAAGGATTTTTGTAGGTGTTGTCCAATATATGCATGCATAAGTACATTCCATCTTTATATTTTATCGTTGCTTTCCTTGAGAGTCGGTTGCAGCCATGGTTAAGAACTTTCAATGAGGTAAGACACATGATTATTTGAATTGTTGAAGTAGAAGATTAACCATGTTCTGGCGTTAGTTCTACCTAACCTTCTTCTACCCAAATCATTGTCTGGTGTTGGTTCTACCTTACATTTATCTGCTCTAATCATTGTCTAGTGTCAGTTCTACCTAACAATCATGCATGCTTTGAGGTTGAAACCATTGCTAGTGAATATGCTATGGGTGCAATCTTGATACAAGGGGGTAAACTTGTTTGTAATCATTCAAAGGCTTTTACTTTAGCTGTTAGGAAATTTCTAGTGTATGATTGGGAGTTATATGCTCTAGTTCAGCCTGTTAAATAATGGAGACATTTGTTTGGAAAAGAAACTATTTTGCATATTGACTATTAGCCATTATAGCATTTTTAAAGCCCAGAGCAAGTTGCTATAAAAGCACGAATTGGATCCCTGATTTTGCAACAATTATATTTAGTTACTGGATGTATATAAGGAAGGAGTGATGATGTTATCTAAGCCACCAATCCCTAAGCCCATGCCAGCTCTCACCATGATAGCTCAACATGAGTCTTTCACAAAAGAGGGGCCTATGGAGAAGAATACGAATAAGACTCAAATTTTTGTGAGAAGTATAGGCAGCTACAAGGACAAGAGGTTCTCAAGAATGAAAGGTACTTATACCTTAAGGATGTACGGTTCTATAGTTTGAGCAATTGTGTGTGCTGAGGGCACATAGGTTTGTACTTGTGTGGGAGGGACATACCTCCAAAATGGCAGTCCACTTTGCTGTTGCAAAGGTAGGTTAAATGCAAGTAGAAGTGACAAGATTTATCAGGGGATGTAAGTATTGTTGTACTAAGATTTGGAAATCTTAGGTTTGAAAGGAGGATTATACATGCCTCTTCTAGTGCTTACTAGTCCATGGGAAAGCATTTCTATGGTTTCTGTTGATGGGTTACCAATAAGTGAGCATGGAAAGGATTCTCTTTTTTTTTGTTGATAGATTTAGCATGGTGTGCTTGCTTAAATCCATGCAAAAAGACTATCATAGCGAGAGGGACAGCTGATTTATTCTTTGCCAATGTTGGGTGTTCTATGGGTTGTCCAAATCCGTACTTGGTTTGTTGGCAGGTTCTGGTTCAGCTTGTGGAGAAATGGATACCAAGCTCCAAAAAAGTACTGCTTGCCATCCCCAAATGGATGGACAAGTGGAGGTTGTAAATGGGATGTTGGTGCAGCTCATAAGAGGTTATAACAGCAGATGCCCAAAGTCACGGGATGAAGTTCTACCATATATTCAACATTTGTACAATGGAACAATCCATTCCACTGATCAGTCACCTTTTAAACCATGTTTGAATTATTACTCTAGTGATCCACTTGATATTGCACTGGGACAAAAAGATGAATAGGAAGCACTAGATTCAGACCACTGATCACTTACCTTTCAAACCATGTTTGAATTATTTCTCCAGTGATCTGCCTCATGCTGCACCAAGACAACAAGATGAATAAGAAGGCACTAGATTCAGAGGTGGCAAAAGCAAAGAAGTTTGTTGAGAGGATATTTTAAATCCAACTCGAGTTTAAAGAACATCTGCAAGGTCGCAGTTACAGAACAAAGCAAGGCATGACCAACATGTGTAAAGAGCAGTTACAAGGACGATCCTAGAAGAGATAATATGTGGACCATTCACCATCTTAGAGGCAGTTGGAGAGATTGATTTCAGATTAGACATATTTCCTTTTATGAGGTTACACTCAGTGGTCAATTGTGAATACCTATAGTCGTATGAAGAAGATGATCTAGTGCTACCCTTGCTAGATGACTTGGTCTATTTAAACAGGTGATTCTTGTAAAGGATGTAGTGCTATAGTAGAAGAAGAGAGACTAGAAGGGAAGTCCAAGAATCTTGGCACATGGGATTGAAGGACGAATGATGAAGAAAGCTTGATGGTACTCCAAGGAGAAATTGTTGGAATTATTTCCTCTCAGTGTTTTACTGAGATTTTGTGGGGGCCCAAAAGCCTCACGAAGGATCAATAAGCTGTCTAGAACAATAATTGAAGATTTTCCAAAAAATAGAAATTGTGAAAATACTTGTGGTTTTGGCACAGTTGAAATTACCAGTTATGCATAGGCAGTAATTGTGAAACTTTTGTGGTAGTTTCATATTTGTCTTGACAGTTATGCAACTGCTAGAACAGGGAAAGTGGCTGTTTTGTCATGACATAAGCTTATGATTCTGGGAAATGAACAATGATTTTTGGGCATTATGGATCACACTTGAAGGCTTCCAATGCTCAGGAAAACTTCCACGACATTACTTATGGCATGAGAAGGACAATGGTCAGTTTGAATTTTGAAAGGGTAGAGAATTCAATTGTATGTAATTGGACAAAGGAGAATTCAGTTGTAACAGAGGAAGTTTGAGAGCGAGCAAAGAGCAACTGTACTATTGTTATCGCTCTCAGTAACTTGTTTCCATTTATAATCCATCCAAGTAGATGAGCTATTCGGCTGCTATCAGCTGGTTTTTCCACTTTTTGGAGGTTTACAGGGTAAACTCTGAATACTGTGTGTGGATGTTCAGTTGGATGTTGTTTATTTCCATTTTGCATGATCAATTCACGTTTAGGACAGTGTATTGATCATTCTAATGAGTGCAAATAATAAATTAGGGATTCTTATTTTTAACAAACTGTTTGACTTATCCAGCTTTATCTATCAGCTGAAAAGCCAATTTGAAAGGAAGCTAAAAGGATCACATATCATTAACAAAAAACATCACAACTTCATGATGTTGAAAATGAGTATCATGACCATGTGTGGTTCTTATTTTTAACAAACTGTTTGACTTACCCAGCTTTATCTACCAGCTGAAAAGCCAATTTGAAAGGAAGCTAAAAGGATCACATATCATTAACAAAAAGCATCACAACTTCATGATGTTGAAAATGAGTATCATGACCATGTGTGGTTTCCCTCAAGATAGCAGAGTGAGGATGAGAAGGAATTTGAGGAAGATTATGAGAAAGGTAATTAAGGATGTAGCATACCATCAACAAACAGCATCACAATTCTGGGTCGAGGAAGTTAATAAGAAATGAAGGGTGTAAATGTTGACAAACAGAGAGTATTTGGTTATTACAATACACCAAAAGTTGACCCTGATTGAATTTAA
The DNA here is from genome assembly GCF_030272615.1 of Cryptomeria japonica. Lineage (NCBI taxonomy): Eukaryota > Viridiplantae > Streptophyta > Pinopsida > Cupressales > Cupressaceae > Cryptomeria > Cryptomeria japonica. Next base: position 441,464,410 of record NC_081410.1, read on the forward strand.
TTGACGTGTTACAGATGTTCACATAAGGATTCAAGTAGAAATTCTGTTTTGGAATTTATATCAAGCATTTGAGATTGTAAGGATTTCTTTTGGGTTTGCCATTGAAGTAGTATGAGCAAATGATACCATAATTACTCTCATTAGAATCTGTAAAAGATTAGCGTGTGATCTCTATGCAAATTGTTAGTTTGATCCCTGATATGTATAAAATTTTACCAGCAAGAATGGTAAAGGTCCACCAATATCTGTATGATGAAGCTTGGCAATGTTTTAGTGGTAATAAATGATGTCAGGTGTTCCTCGTCCGTTAGCCATAGCTCCTTAAGCTGTATTGGAAATTTATTAGGTTATTAGAAGTTGATTGAGTAATTGTGATTGGAGAGAACATAATATGAGTTTTCTACTATAGGTGGCACCGTCTATAAATTATGTCTATTGGTTTTGTTGGTTTCTGTGAAGAGCATGATTCAAAGTTTATTGTAGCATTATCTACTTGCAGCATATGGATATCATTGCATGATTAGATTTGAATGATGAGAGTTGTTACTTGGATAGAACATCTATAGCTAATTTGCAGAGCTGGTTGAAGATACCTTGGGTCAAGTAAAAATCTAGGTGTAATAGTTCTACTTTGAACTGCAACTAGTATAGGCAACTTCTTGTTAGTTGCTCTAAAAAATCTGAGCTATGATGTGGTTAATAAGTTGATACTGATGTCAGTAAGTTACCCAGTACAATTCCATCATGATGTGAGCCAAGATGCTAAAAGGCTATTGTTCTATTAGAGCTCGAGGATCTTGGTTGATGCTGCTCTCATCTGTGGTAATTAAATATTGTTGATTTTATATAACATTGATGTTTGGTTGTCTCTCTTGTGCAGTTTTTTCCAAAGAAGTGGGGAATTGTTTTCACTGCTCCTACAGGTGAAGAGATCAAGAATAAGCGTCAATTGTCACAATATTTGAAGTCCCATCCAGGAGGCCCTGCCAACAGTGTGTTTGATTGGGGCACAGGTAGGTGTAGGAATTTATGATTCACTGATTGTGGCATTCTTTTTATTGTGATATTTAGTTTATCGGAAATTCATTTTCCAAGAGTATTGTATAAGTTTTAGTAATTAGAAAGCATAATCTTGACTACTTTTGGTTATTTTTGTGAATAATAGGTGACACGCCCAGGAGATCTACAAGATTAAGTGAAAAGCCAAAGACAACTGAAACTCCAGAAAGTGACAGCAAGAAGACCCCAAAGCGGTCTAGGAAATCAGAGGGCACTTCAGATGAAAGGAAAGGAAAGAAAAAGAAAATGGCTGAAGATCCTTCAGAAGTTGAAGCCGATAAGGATGAGGAAATGAAAGATGCTGATGATGTGGAGGATTCAGTAAAAGAAAAAGCTGATACTGCAGAAGAAGCAGATGATAAGAAAACCGAGGATGGCAAGGAAGAAGAACCAGACAATAAGCCTGAAGAAGAGCAAGAAAATGGAAAAGAGAAACAAGAAGCAGAGTCTGAAGTGAAAGTAGATCCATCTAAAGCTGAGGAAATAAAAGAGGTGGCAGTTGATAAAGTAGAAGATGTGCCGGTAGTGGAGAATGAAGTTAATGTAGATGAAGAGATGAGAAATGACCAGGTAGGAGAGAAAAAGATGGAGGAAAAGAAAGAAGAGACTAAACTTGAGGAGACACCAATTGTGGTGCCAGAAATATCTCCAATTGCGGTGCCAGAAATATCTCCAATTGTGGTGCCTGATGAACCACTGGACACAAAGGAAGGCAGTACAGAAAACTCTAAGCATGAGGAACCTGCAAAGCAAACAGAAGCACCAAATGAATCAAATATAAAGCATACCAGTCAAGAGACCGCACAGCAATTTGAAATCAATTCTCTGCACTGTGAGCAGACACCTGCACCACCTTCAGTGAGCTGCTGAATCCCACGGTTTTCTTGTTCTGTATTGTAATAGGTTAGTGCATGATTCGTCATTAGCTGTACTCCAGGTCTGGGGTTTGGCAGAGAATAAATTCTCATTGAGGTTTCTCTAGCATTGCAATGCAGTAGCAATGCCACTTCTGAAATATAAACAAAGGAAACCTGGGGATGCAGTCACATTTTCCTTAGTGCAGCTGGGCATAATTCAGATTTTTTGAAGCACGCACTATGCATATCTGATATAATTCAATTTCTAACTTTGTAAGTTTATTCTGGTAATACTGTTATTTGAACTTATAATCCACAGGCTTCAGTGCCCCCCCAAAAGACTATTGACTATGCTGTAACCTTTTTAATTAGATAGTTTTAACTTTTGACAGTCTGTACTGTTACAAAGCTTTTTGAGTTTCTTATGCAGAGGTGGACTCAGGAAGTCAAATTACATCTTGCTCTGTAATTCTGAAGCCTTTTGGGGTAAGTTTCAGTTATATCTTGAGACCCTTAATTAATCATTTAGTCCTTTGAATATATGGTGATGGTCTGTATGACTTCTTGTTGATATTTTGATAGCTCCAACATTTTACTATTAGTGTCAAACAATATATTATGTGGCAGCTTTGCTTCCAAGCATTGAGGTGGTGTATGATATTTGTTTTATTGCTCGTATAGGCTCATTTTTAGTACATTTAGGAAGATTTTTGCTTTGAGGGATGTTTTATCTGTCAGTGTCTACCGAGGGCTGAACTAGTTGTTGTTTGGTCAGAAATCACAAAACCTGTTATCTGATTCGTTTCATTATGAACTTAAATTGTGTACTCTTTGTTTATTTGAAAGCTCAGGTAGTCTTCAGTTTGAGGTAGGATAATGCAGTATATGATGGTTTGTCAGGGTATTCGTTTTGCTAGTTTTTGTTGCTGTCTAATTTGCAAAATCTGTTCTTTAGGTTGTTATTGTGCGTGATAATCCCTGCTATAATGGTTAGTATCTTACGTAATAAGATATGTGCTTAATTATTTCTTCCACCCTTATATCAAGTCTTAACAAAAAGATTATAAATTTGCAGATATCTAGCACACTATTGTATTAAGTAATTTCATTTGTATATGAATAAGTTTTCTCTTAAAAAGTCCTTGATTTTGAATATTGTAATGAAGCAATAATGCTTTGATGCTTCATAAAAGGAGAACAATTATTCCAGCTTTTGATTTTGTATTAGCATTTAGGTTCATAAATTTTGCAGCTGTCTTAAATTTGCAATTCTGGTTGGGGAAACTATTTTCTAGGTATTGATTTCATTCTCTTATCTATAGTGGTATATTGATTGAATATGTGAGGCTTAGAAAAGATGGTATACAGAATGGATGAGTAGGGTTTTTCAGGTCAATGCTAAGCAAGGGATCAATTTGGTGCATGTGCCCATTGGGAAAGCTCATAATGG